>NC_058085.1:73794261-74139414 GCF_014858855.1 Bufo gargarizans | reverse complement strand
AAGACCATGTAAAGAGATGAGAAACACATCCAATCAGAAATAACAATTCTATGGGGTGGGGGGGATTTATTATGATGGTAATAGTTAAAGTCTGATTTGTTTGAGTTTGCGTCTACGTACTTTGGCGCTCCTGTGAGCACCGTGGCCTTCGCTCTACTTTTCCTAGGCCAGTGACGACACGTTCATTGGCCATGTGGCCTAGGAGCAGCTCAGCCCCCTTCAAGTGATTGGGGCTGATCTGCAAAACCAAACACAGCTGTTATACAATGTACGACACTGCGCTTGGTGAGCTGTGAGACAGCAGCGGAGCTCAGAGGAGCGCTGCTGCCTTCTCAAAGTAGCTGATCGGCGGGGGTCCCGGGTGTTGGACCACCACCTATCGGATACTGAGGACTCATTAGTTAAAAGATCTTGGAAAACACTTTTAAAGCCTGCATTATGGAAGCCCCTCCTTCACACACACACATACACATTTTTGTATACATATCTTAATGAATTACAAAGTTCTTAAAATTAAAATCCACAATGGGAATAATTCTATAGCTTGTTGACGTCACTGAACCTTTTCACTTCTTAAAATTATTTGTAAACTTGTCCTCATAAGTTATGTTTTTACAGATACTACTTAAACTGGAATTTTAAAAATGAGCTGAAAAGAGGAACTTACATATTTCTAAAGGAAATGTTTTTATTTTCAAATAATGAGAAGTAAATGGTGCAGAATAACCTCTGTAACCTACCTATAAACATATTTGTCTTTACACCCATGCGTTTTGCGATTGCGTTCCGATGTTAATTTTTTTCCGCACGAGTGCAATGCGTTTTGCACACGTGTGAAAAAAAAACTGACTGTTACCCAGACCCGAACCCGGACTTCTTCACTGAAGTTCGGGTTTGGGTTAGGTGTTCTATTTATTTCATTATTTTCTCTTATAACACGGTTATAAGGGAAAATAATAGCATTAATACAGAATGCTTACAAAAATGTGGATTGAGGGGTTAAAAAAATTAACTCACCTCATCCAATTGATTGCGCAGCTGGCATCATCTTCTTGCTTCTTCTTTCAGGGCCTGCAAAAGGACCTTTGACGTAATTGTGAGCGTGGTGACCTCAGTGCAGGTCCTGCTGAATGCTAGCTAGTAAGCTGCCTTACATTTAGACCGGCACTGGGATACACCGAAGTTATGACCCACCGCCAGTGCAGGGGCTTTATTAAGACTGACATTTTGAACCCCCAATGTGTTTATTTTATGGTAAGAGTGCACTGCATGGCACTTATGTATTACAATGTATTGTGTGTTAACCTGGTGCCCCTTGTCTGCGATTCTGTCCCCACACACAGGCGTCGGGCTTCCTCACTCCTCCTCTCTGCTGCTGACAGGCACGGGAAGAGAGGTTCTTAGCTGGGGTCTGCGCTCATGCTGCTGGAATTCCCCTCCTTGCTCTGAGTTCCTTGTGTGCATATAGGGTGTGTGTGCAGGTGTGTCTCTCCTTCTTATGTGAGGCAGAACGCACACGCCCTCTATCTTCTGGATGTATTTTAAGGCGCCTCCTACAGGAAGACGCCTGAACAACTTAGTCAATGTGTTTAATGTGATTCTGCTTTACTGTGTACTGGACCCTGCTTCTTGTTTAAGCAGACTTTGCCTATTTGCTGCCTGCCCCTGACCTAGGCAAAGTACATGAACTTAGTCCTATTTGCTGCCTGCTTTGACTTCGGCCTTCGTACCCTGACTACGCTTCTTCCTGATCACCCTCTGGGTGTCCTGTATCACCTGGAGATCAGTCCTGTGGGTCCACACCACACCACTGTGGGTCCACACCACATTGCTGTGGATAACATTTCATTTGTAACAGAGTGGGAAACCCCCTAAAGGGATTGTGCAGTGCTACAATATTGATCAGCAGATCAGTGGGGGTCAAATCCTACAATCAGATTAGTGGGATTCCCAACAGTCAACTTGCCGACCTGACATTGATGACCTATCTTGACGATAGGTCATCAATATTGTGGTCCTACACAATCCCTTTAAAGGGAACCTGTCACCGGGATTTTGTGCATAGAGCTGAGGACATGGGTTGCTAGATGGCCACTAGCACATCCGCAATACCCAGTCCGCATAGCTCTGTGTGCTTTTATTGTGTGAAAAAACCTGATTTGATACATATGCAAATTAACCTGAGATGAGTCCTGTACGTGAGATTAGTCAGGGACAGGACTCATCTCAGGTTAATTTGCATATTTATCTAATCAGTTTTTTTACACAATAAAAGCACACAGAGCTAAGGGGACTGGGTATTGTGGATGTGCTAGCGGCCATCTAGCAACCCATGTCCTCAGCTTTATGCAAAAAATCCCGGTGACAGGTTCCCTTTAAGTCCTTGATTAACCTCTGCATACTAGACATCTATGTGGTGAACAGATTACTGAAGTGCAAAATACAAGTCATGCACCAAGCAAAATTTTAAACCAGCAGGTTTTCTGCATAGAAAATACTCCTAGAAAATAGTCCTAGTCATCATAAAGACGGACGGAACCTCCAAAATAGTTCTATTCTTCATAGATAATCAATACTAACACACATTTTATTATCAACCAGCAGAACAGGGATTACTAATATGAACTTTTCACATGAGGGAAAACTTACACTTAATGAATACCTTAACTTTTGCTATCCTCAACAAATGCTGCTCGAGACAGGTTCTTATTAGAGGCAGTTCTCGGTGTAGGAAGACCTGGCTAATAGCTCACAAAGGGGCTCATTTATGAAAACTAGTGCAAGAAAAAAATGAAAGGCTTGCCTATAGCAACCACTTTCAATTTATATAGCAGAGGTGAGAAAATTATTTGCGACTGGACAATGTATTTTATGCAACCGGTTTTATACAATAAATGGGCCCAAATGACCAGTCTCCAAGAACAGGTCAGGATGTACGACTGAGAGTTAATGTTTCTTCTTCTTTTTGTAGTGCTCAGAATTGCTGTGTGATGTGACCGAATATGAGAAAGACGGTCGATGTTGTTCTTTATGTAGGCCAGGTAAGTGCATTTCTGATTCAACTCACTAAGGAGCAGAATTTATCATGAGAAGATGTTATGAAGTCAGTTTTGCTTAAGTAATTTTTGCTCCAAACTTATCAAACGTTGAACATGGTTTGATAAGTCTTGGCACATCTTTAAGCTTTCACCGTAATTGTTAATGGATATACAGTCGTGGCCCAAAGTTTTGAGAATGACACAAATATTAGTTTTCACT
The DNA here is from genome assembly GCF_014858855.1 of Bufo gargarizans. NCBI lineage: Eukaryota > Metazoa > Chordata > Amphibia > Anura > Bufonidae > Bufo > Bufo gargarizans. The sequence continues at coordinate 74,136,156 of NC_058085.1, read as the reverse complement.
AAGTTTGCTGCTAAACTGCTTTTAGATCTTTGTTTCAGTTGTTTCTGTGATGTAGTGAAATATAATTACACGCACTTCACTTTATACGTTTCAAAGGCTTTTATCGACATTTACATGACATTTATGCAAAGAGTCAGTATTTGCAGTGTTGGCCCTTCTTTTTCAGGACCTCTGCAATTCGACTGGGCATGCTCTTAATCAACTTCTGGGCCAATTCCTGACTAATAGCAACCCATTCTTTCATAATCACTTCTTGGAGTTTGTCAGAATTAGTGGGTTTTTGTTTGTCCACCCGCCTCTTGAGGATTGACCACAAGTTCTCAATGGGATTAACATCTGGGGAGTTTCCAGGCCATGGACCCAAAGTGTCAATGTTTTGGTCCCCAAGCCACTTAGTTATCACTTTTGCCTCATGGCATGGTGCTCCATCGTGCTGGAAAATGCATTGTTCTTCACCAAACTGTTGTTGGATTGTTGGAAGAAGTTGCTGTTGGAGGGTGTTTTGGTACCATTCTTTATTCATGGCTGCGTTTTTGGGCAAAATTGTGAGTGAGCCCACTCCCTTGCATCGGAGAATATGACTTTGCCCCTGTCCTCAGCAGTCCATTCACCATATTTTCTGCAGAAGATCAATCTGTCCCTGATGTGTTTTTTTTTTGAGAGAAGTGGCTTCTTTGCCTTCTTTCTTGACACCAGGCCATCTTCCAAAAGTCTTCGCGTCACTGTGCGTGCAGATGTGCTCACACCTGCCTGCTGCCATTCCTGAGCAAGCTCTGCACTGGTGGCACTCCGCAGCTGAATCCTCTTTAGGAGACGATCCTGGCGCTTGCTGGACTTTCTTGGACACCCTGAAGCCTTCTTAACAAGAATTGAACCTCTTTCCTTGAAGTTCTTGATGATCCTATAAATTGTTGATTGAGGTGCAATCTTAGTAGCCACAATATCCTTGCCTGTGAAGCCATTTTTATGCAACGCAATGATAGCTGCACGCGTTTCTTTGCAGGTCACCATGGTTAACAATGGAAGAACAATGATTTCAAGCATCACCCTCCTTTTAACAGGTCAAGTCTGCCATTTTAACCCAATCAGCCTGACATAATGATCTCCAGTGCTCGTCAACATTCTCACCTGAGTTAACAAGACGATTACTGAAATGATCTCAGCAGGTCCTTTAATGACATCAATGAAATGCAGTGGAAAGGGTTTTTTCGGATTAAGTTAATTTTCATGGCAAAGAAGTACTATGCAATTCATCTGATCACTTTTCATAACATTCTGGAGTATATGCAAATTGCTATTATAAAAACTTAAGCAGCAACATTTCCAATATTTATGTAATTCTCAAACCTTTTGGCCACGACTGTACACAATTACGTCTCCAATAATAGCAGATCACAGTATTTATAGGGTCGCTAAAAATAAAATAACAAACCAACTTTATTCTGTCATTTGGTGGAATTAGAGTCTAACCTTTAACATTTTAAATCTGATTTTTTTTTTACAGATTGCGTAACATTGTTCATGGTTTAGAAAAAAGGAACTGCTTTTTTCTTGGAAAAGTGTCATTCTTCTCTATGGAATGTGTCAGCTTGTAAGCGGGTGGTTGAGGGTTCCCCCTTTGAAAACCATATTGATTAAAAAGGCACTCCAATAAAAAATACCCTCCCCATGCAGTGAGTTCCTATGTGACTGCGGGTGTGTTGTACTGTACTCACATCATGTGGTTCCTGTACAGTCTTGCCTGGCCTGAGCTGGTGACTTCTGCTAATCGCTCATTTACACGTGAATTAAAAGTACTTTTTTCCAGAATGAAACAACGGATCACTACGTGAAGGGTATTCAGCTGAGCTAGCCCTACAAAGCCTTGTGCTTGGTTTAACACAGTAAATTTCCTGGTGACAGACTCCTTTTAAGGCAGATAACTCCTTTAAGAACTTATACAAGACTTTTCTTCTCTATTGGCACCAAAAAGTATCAACTAGTCCAAAAGTTACACCACGCTTCTGTCCTTCAAAAGTATTCATACAGCTGAGGGTTCTTGCCGTGTGGTTTTCAAGACAGTGCCAAGAATGTACAGGTCCATTCTTGGTGCGGTTACCGTTTGGACCCTTCACAGAGCCACATTTGATGGAGCTAAACCTAAAGCAGGCCCGCACGAGAACCCACGGCAGATACCACAGCACAGCGGTTTCTGCCATGGGATACCCACCCTAAAGTCCCTCTCTTTTGAGATGGGGGAGTGGCATGAAACTGGGAGAAGAGCACCATTATTATTTGTATTCTAGCGCCCTTCTTCCCTGTGTATGACTTTATGTGTCCATAACTAATAAGAATAGATTAGAACACGATTTTTCAAGTGTCTCCGTGAACTTTGTCTTCTGCAAATTTAACTTCAGTGACCTGCCTGTGGGCACAGGTTTGGTCTCAGAGCTTCATTTGCTATTTTTCTCAGTTCGTATATTAGGCTAGTTATTTTTCCTGTGTTTTAATGCCTGAATCCATCCTTCACAGGAAAGTGGTTGTTGAGAGACTGCACAAAGCAAAATGACACCGTGTGCATCACCTGTTCTGCCGGCGAATACCAGGATAAATACCACAGAGAAACTAGCTGTTTGCTGCACAAAGAATGCAATGAACGTACGTGTGACCTATCTGTTGTTTCTCTTCTGTGCTACATTTTCCCTGTGGTGCTTGTTCAGACATATTGGGTAGTAATATAGGAAATAGTGCTGTGAATTCAATCTCAGATATTTCACTTCATTTCTAACCCTAGGCAGGTGACAACTTTGTTTTTGTGCTTGTTTACAGTAAGTGCCAATGCCAAAAATATAGTTGACCCAATACTATGAGTGGTTGAAGCATATACTTTAACTTTTATCATTTGTAGTGTATAGGAGCTACTGTAAATTGACAAATTTATGACTGTTTGCAAAGTTGCTTCATTTTTTTTATTGTAGATACATTGCAGAAATTAAAGAATCCTAAATGGATTGTGCCTAGGATAGGATAGGGAAAAAATATGTGATCGGTAGGGATCTGACTGCTGGGATTTATTCTCTATTGGATTACTGGAGATAACTGAGAACTGTTCTTAGCTATCTCCGAAAATGGGGGGTAGTCATCTGTTATGGAGATGGGAGGTGGTCATGTGTTGCTTGTGGCCACGACACTACTGAAGCCAGTTATTGACTGCAGCAGAGTATGTGACCATACCCATGCACCTCCAGATGTAAACAGTCCGGGGACCGGAACGTGAACATGTGGCATTCAGAGCGGCGGAACAGGAAAATATGAATCTTCTATTTACTGAGAGAAGTTACGGGTGTCAGATAAAAAGCTTACATTCCCAGAGAACCCCTTTAACCGTTTGCCGCACACATGACGCCAATAGGCGTCAGTGTGGCGGCTCTCTCAGGTCTCAGCGACGCCTATTGGCGTCATCTCGTGAGACCCGAGATTTCGCATGAGCGCGCGCAGAAGCTGAGAAGTTAAACTACAGCCTGCCAGCGCTGTAGCAAAACACGGACACCGGCAATGTGCTTTCCGCATTTTGCGGATCCGCACATTGCCAGAACTATATAGAAAATGCCTTTTCTTGTCCGCAATTGCAGACAAGAATAGGACATGTTCTATAATTTTGCGGAACGGAAGTACGGACCCGGAAGTGCAGATCCGCAATTCTGGATCCGAGCGGGACAAAGTCATTTCTATGTTCCCATAGAAATTAATTGTTCCACAATTCCGTTCCGCAAAATGCGTAACAGAATTGCGGACGTGTGAATGGGGCCTAAGGGTCCCTTATCACTGCCAGATAGTTAGCGCCCAGCCCACCGCACCGCAGTCACTGATTATTTGCTGATTAGCATAATCGCTGTCGCTAATCAGCACTAGTACTATATAGTATCTGTAAGTGATCAAGACTGATCGCAATCAGATCTATATCAGTACATTAGGGTCACCTTAGGCTCTACAAAAAACGCAGTGTTCGCCCGATCAGGCCTGATCTTGTTAGCGGAAATTTATTTATTTTTTTTTATTTTTTTCTTACAAAGTCTCATATTCCACTAACTTGTGACAAAAAATTAAATCTTACATGAACTCAGCATACCCCTCACGGAATCCAAATGCGTAAAAATGCCCTGTGAAATCCTAAAGGTATTCATTCGAATTTGGGCCCCTTTGCGCATCTTGGCTGAAAAAAAGTGGCACATGTGGTATCGCCGTACTCAGAAGAAGTAGGACAATGTGTTTTGAGGTGTATTTTTACATATACCCATGCTGGGTGAGAGAAATATCTCTGTAAATTAACAACTTTGTATAAAAAAAGGGAAAAAAGTTGTCATTTACAGAGATATTTCTCACACACAGGATGGGTATGTGTGAAAATACACCCCAAAACACATTGCCCTACTTCTCCTGAGTACGGCGATACCACATGTGTGACACTTTTGCAGCCTAGGTGCGCAAAGGGGCCCAAATTCGAATGAGTACCTTTTAGGAGGGCATTTTTAGACATTTGGATTCCAGACTTCTTCTCACACTTTAAGGCCCCTAAAATGCCAGGGCAGTATAAATACCCCACAAGTGACCCCATTTTGGAAAGAAGACACCCCAAGGTATTCCGTGAGGGGCATGGCGAGTTCATAGAAGATTTTTTTTTTTTTGGGCACAAGTTAGCGGAAATTGATTTATTTATTTTTTGTTTAGTTTTTTTCTTACAAATGCTCATATTCCACTAACTTGTGACAAAAAATTAAATCTTACATGAACTCACCATACCCCTCACGGAATACCTTGGGGTGTCTTCTTTCCAAAATGGGGTCACTTGTTGGGTATTTATACTGCCCTGGCATTTTAGGGGCCCTAAAGCGTGAGAAGTAGTTTGGAATCCAAATGCGTAAAAGTGCCCTGTGAAATCCTAAAGGTACTCATTGGAATTTGGGCCCCTTTGTGCACTTAGGCTGCAAAAAAGTGTCACACATGTGGTATCCCCGTACTCGGGAGAAGTAGGGCAATGTATTTTGGGGTGTATTTTTACATATACCCATACTGTGTGTGAGAAATATCTCTGTAAATGACAACTTTTTCCATTTTTTTATACAAAGTTGTCAATTTACAGAGATAGTTCTCTCACCCAGCATGGGTATATGTAAAAATGCACCCCAAAACACATTTCCCTACTTCTTCTGAGTACGGCGATACCACATGTGTGACACTTTTTTGCAGCCTAGGTGCGTAAAGGGGCCGAAAGTCGAACGAGTACCTTTAGGCTTTACAGGGTTGCTCACAATTTAGCCCCGCCCAAAATGCCAGAACAGTAAACACACCCCACAAATGACCCCATTTCGGAAAGTAGACACCCCAAGGTATTCACTGAGGGGCATAGTGAGTCCGTGGGAGAGAAAAATTTTTTTGCCAGAAGTTAGCAGAAATGGAAACTTTAATATTATTTTTTTCCTCAGTGTCATTTTCCGCTAACTTGTGAAAAAAAATTAAATCATACATGAACTCACATGCCCCTCCGCGAATACTTTGGGGTGTCTTCTTTCTAAAATGGGGTCATTTGCGGGGTATTTATACTATCCTGGCATTCTAGCACCTCAAGAAACATGACGGGTGCTCAGAAAGTCAGAGCTGCTTCAAAATGCGGAAATTCACATTTTTGTACGATAGATTGTAAACGCTATAACTTTTGCACAAACCAATAAATATACACTTATTGGATTTTTTTTATCAAAGACATGTAGCACAATAAATTCTGACACAAACTTGTATAGAAATGTAATTATATTTGAACAATTTTGCCAGAAAAAGTTAAAAATACAAAATTTTTTGAGAAAATTGCGGTCTATTTTGATTAATATCAGAAAAACAAAAAAATGTCAGCAGCAATCAAATACCACCAAAAGAAAGCTGTATTTTTGAGAAGAAAAGGAGGTAAAATTTATTTGGGTGCCAAGTTGCATGACTGAGCAATAAACCGTTAAAGTTGTGAAGTGCCGATTTGTAAAAAAGGGCCTGGTCACTAGGGGGATATAAACAACCTGTGGTCCTTAAGTGGTTATGCTCTTCCGCTATTTCTCTCTGTACAATAGTTTTCTAACCGACTTGCTTTTCCTACATTAGAGCTTGGATTTGAGAAGATAAGCGAAGGAAACCTAACCACAAATGCAAACTGCAGATGTCAAGTAGGAAAGCACTGCTCGAGTGCAGCCTGCGAAACATGTGTGTTGAACAAAGTGTGTGGTCCAGGAGAAGGAGTTGTGCAAAGAGGTAAGACGTGGCCGGCTGTACTGGGTACCGGAGGTGCGCATCAAGCATCCTGTAAAAAATGTTCTCTATGCTGTTCTCTGTTGGACCAAGTAGCATGTTTATTACACCTCAGTGTTAATAGTGACTACACCTGACCATGTCATCCAGGCACAGTGAATATCACAGATAACCTCTTTAATACCGAAACCTCCCTTTTTAATATGGAAACTGATTCTGAAAACTAGCATTACATGGATCCCATTCAGAGTCCACCAAAGCAGCCCACTCGGGATCACAGTTCTATGGGAAAACCCCTTTAAAATGTAGCGCTTAGTTAGCGCATGTTCACATATGCGTTGGAGGCTCTGTTCGGGGCGTCGATGACAGAGTTTGTCAAAAATAGCAGAGAAAAAAATCCTGCATGTACAAACATTTTCCAGAACGGAATCTTAAAAGACCCCACTATAGTCATTGGGGCCTATTTGGCTCTGTTTATTTCAGTTACGTGTCGAATCCGTCACTTCCGTTATTTTTGTTGTTTTGTTACGGAGCAAAACAGAAATAATAGCACTGATGTGAACATGTGAATTTTTTTTATTACTTTTTGACTCGGAAGTATTTAACATTGTATACAGTTACATACAGTGTATACAAGCGTGGTCTGGTTATTTAGGGATGGCATGATTATGAAGTGGTATTTTACAAGTTATAGCAATCATTTTAATTTATTAATTTTTTTTTACATATTTTGGAAGCTTTTTACACTCTTATGTATTTATTTTTCCAGCTACTAGTGTTTCTGACACCAAATGCTCACCATGCAATGTGGGGACATATTCTGATACAGAATCAGAGATTGAGCCATGTAAAGACTGGAGCAAGTAAGTAACCACTTATATACCCTGGATCCTGGTTTGGAACAGTTTTATGTGATATAAATGTCAATAGATAAGTGTACAGCTACAACGATGTGGTCTTTTAGGCAGAAGATTGCCAATAATTAATTTAGTTATGTAATATTATTATCTAGCATATGTAATAAATCAATTTTTTTACTGAGTAAATTTAACCCTTTTCATTTTTAATTTTCTTGACCCCGTCTAATTTAGCAAATCTGATGTGTGTCACTTCATATGGTAATAGCTTTGGAACGCTTTTACTTATCCAAGCCATTCTGAGACTATTTTCTCATGACACATTGTACTTCATTTTAGTGGTAAATTTGAGCTGAAACATTTTACCTCTGTTTATAAAAAAATAAAAGACAGATTTCGCGGGAACAGTTCTTGGGTGTTCTGTCCCCTGAGATACCAGTACACTGTAAAACTCCCAAAACGTACTCTGGTTTTCTTTCCAAAAAAAATTAAAAAACTTCAAGGAATTCACCTAGGGCTATAGTGATCGGCTTGACCCCACAGGTGCTTCATAGAATATTTTTAAGATTGGGACACATTAAAAATTATGTTGTATTTCAATTATATGTAGTTTTAACTCACTGAAAGGGATCGACGATTTAAAAAGTAAAAACAACAAAATGTAAAAAAAAATAATAATGTATATTTCTGGTTAAAATATATTAGTCCCGTGATTGAAATTAATATAAAAGGCTCTGGTGAGTGTGTATCAGATGGGGGGGATTCTCCAACCCCCACAGTTTAAGTGGACAGTCAGCTGGCTGTTTGTACTATGTCCAGTGAGCCAGAGCTGATCCAGAGTAACAAAACCTCACCTCCAATGCGGTAACAGTAATCAAGCTAGGACTCTAATTGTGTCCAGTCACAGGGCTGTCATCCTAGTATTAGATGGCTAGCGTCACTAAAGCATCGGATGAGACCCATGTACTGTATTAGATTCCATGATCTCACGGGACACTAGCTACCTCTATGCTCTAAGTCTGGCTAATAATCATACCCCCTGCTCGACGCGTTTCTTTTAGTCCTGTGACTGACCGTTCATCAGGAGCTCATAAATAATAGAGGTAGTGTAAATAGTCTAGAAGACATAGAGAGTTGACGATTGATGCTGCATTGAGAGTAGTGCAGCAGCACCGGCGCTAGTATGGCCGTGCGCGCCCGCCCACCTCCGCTGTATAAGTAGGGACTAGGGTGTGCTTAGGAGGGAGACTTGACTGAAGTGGCCAATCACCAGAGAGGGGCGTGTCACAGCACAGTGAGCCGCCCCAGGTCTCGGGGATCCACATCATCGTGTGCAAAAATACTTCCCAGCCTACATAGAAAGAAAGGAGGGATCTCCAAGAGGCATTTTTATACAGTAGCTAGGTGAGGGAAGGGGTAAAGGAGGAACAAATATGCTTACAGGAGAGAAGTGTGCCCACACACAGGTACTGTGAGCCATCAATGCATACCTAATAGGGGCTGGCCACCCTCACATCATATGATAATGTTGATCACATAGAAGGCAAAGCTAGTATGTGCATAAATATCCAAAAGAAACGTCACAGGGACGAACTTCAGAGAGATAGCAACCTAGCTACAGTATTATATATCATATCAGTATCTCTCTGCAGTTGTCACGGCCTTTGATTTGCGCTGTGACACTGTTACCACACTTGCTTTTGCCTGCGACAACGTGTTGCTGTGAGAGCATGCAGTGGCAGTGTCTCGGCCTTCTAGGTGATTGCCACGCATGCTATTACCAGTGGTAATGTGTGGTTTGGCATGCTTGTGTGTGCACTTCCCCTATAAGTTGTAGCCTCGCTCTGTCAGGTGCTGTAAGGGTTAACTCCCTGACTGGGTGTGGTCACTGGGGTTTTATCCCCTGTGGCTCCCTGGCTGGAGTCAGTTGTACTTCAGCTGTCGTTGGTGCTGGAGCGCTGCTCCAGTCCAGGGTGTTCCATCTGTCCAGTGAGGGCCACCCTTGTGGTCATTAATGTCATCCCGGTGTCTCCTTCCCTTCCTGTCCTTATTTGTATGGAGTGGGTTAGGTTCAGGGTGTTTGTATGTCTAATTTGGTGTTACATGTCTGGTGGTGTTTGGTGTCCAGCATGTGTGCTAGATATTCCCCTGTCTCATGTTTGTTGCAGCTATGGATGTCCTGGGTTCCTGTGTGGTTTGTGGTGTGTGCTGTGTCCTTTAATGTTGGTGTGGACAGCAGCACTAGTGCACGGGTTCCAGTCAGTGTGTCTGTGGCAGGTAAGTGTGTTATTGGTTTCGCTTACCTGCCATCTCCATGTGCTGTATGTGTTCCCCTCTCCTTGCAGCCTGGCCTCAGATAGAGACTCCTGCTCCTCCATGACTGGGATGAACAGGTCGTCTCTTCCCTGCTCCTTGCTAAGGGTTTCTAGGTATCCTGAGTATGAGTCGTCCTACCTTCGGGGTCCGCTCATACGGTGAGGAGTCAGGGAGAGGATTAGGGACGCTGTAGGAGGTGACCTGCTCCCTTATTTCTCCTTTTGGCCAGGCTGATCCCCTTTTACCCTTTGCCACCGCACGGTGGAGGGTTTCCCCCACTCCCCATCGTGACAGCAATTCGGTCACCCACTGTTCGTTCAGTGAGTGACCTCAAAGAAAGAGGAGAGCATCAAATAAAGGACGTGGCCCTGGTCGTGGTACTGCTGGTGTTGGTGGAGCTCCTGTTGCATTTCAGCAACATGGTGGAACAGTATGTGCGCACACGCCTACAAGTACTGACTGATGGGTCTGCCCCATTCAACTTCTGGATCTCCAAATTGGGCATATTGCCTGAGCTTGGCCTTTACGCCTTGGAGGTGCTGGCCTGCCCTGCGGACAGTGTATTGTCCGAACAAATGTTTAGCACGGGCGGGGAGGGGGGGGGGCAGTTATCACAGACAAGTGCAGCCGCCTTCATTAAAATGAACCAGGCATGGATCCCACAGGACTTGACCGTGCCTTGTGCTGAATAGACAAGTATACTGGCCGCACCCAGCCATTGTTATACTCCAGCGCACTTTCTCTTTGCATTTTCTCTTTTCCATTTCCCAATGTTTTGGGGCCTTCCCAAGTTTATAAAAAAAAACAAAAAAAACCCACTCTTGGCTATCTCCTACTTCTCCACCGCCGCTTCCACCACCTTCTCAACCTCCTACTCCACTTTGACCTACGCCTTCTAGTTCAAGATTATTATTTTTAAAATTTTTTCTATTCTATGTTTGTTTAAGTAATTTCCCTATCCACATTTGTTTGCAAGGCAATTATCCTGCTCTTACCCCCATTTTGCTTCCTTTTGCAGTCCTCTAGCCCTTAGGCCTCGTGCATACGAACGTGCCGTGTATTTGCAGAACGGAACAGACGGACCATTATACAAATGCCATGATCTATAATGTTTGTGGGGTCACGGAACGGAGCATTGAAGTGAATGGGTCCGCACCCGAGCCGCAAAAAATGCGGCTCGGATGCGGAACCAAAACAAGATTGTGTGCAAGAGGCCTTACTATGACTATTTTACGGCCATTTTAGTGCACCAAAGTTCGGGTCCCCATTGTCTTCATTGGGGTTCGAGTTCGAGTCAAATTCGGGTCCCGAACCTGAACTTTGACCCGAAGTTCGGCCGAACCTGGCGAACCTGAACATCCAGGGGTCGCTCATCCCTAGTCGCAACTAAACCCATTTACGTATATTAGTTGCGATTACTTGTGTTGTAGTATAATCCTTGGTCATGCAACACATGTCAAGGGCAAAGTTGTCATGTAGCCTTACGGGTGCAGCACTAACTTCTACATGGCATGTGTACTGAAGAAATGTTCCTGTTCCGCTTGAGTATACAGAGATTTTCTCAAAATAAAGGCGATGACAGGCAAATGAGCGTGTTCTGTTTTATGACATATCAAAATATTGTTTGTAGGTTTCGTTTTCCTTTAATGTCACCCTGTCATTTCATTTATTTGTTAAGTGGAAACTGCCATAATGAATATAAATTATAAATGTGCCGTTTCCATTCTGTTTATTAATAAAATCTCATGGCTGCAGGGAAAAGCGACTTTGAAGAACGCAGTCGAGATAGCTGTTTAATTGCAAAGTGTTGTGAAAACAGGCAGCAGTGATATAAATGTGTTTTATGTGGAGAAAGCCCCAATCTGCTTCAACATAATACATAATATCTGGTAATTCTTCTATAAAGCCACGTAAAATGTGCACAGCACATCGATTGCTTTGAAAGAAAATAACTTCTCCCTTTCACAGCTAGGGTTCATAAAATATCCGTCGATTACAATCCTGATAGGTTAATGGACTTGCTATGAACCTGGCCCTTCAGCATGTCTCAGACAGGGAAATTAGATTGCGGGACTAATTGAGGACAGGGACTATGAGAATGGTGACAAATTCTGTACAGGCCTGTCGAAAAGGTTGACACTGTATAAGCAACTAAAAAAACATTTACCATAGTCTATACACCTTGCTAATTTTAACCTTCCCAGAGCCATAGTTTTTTTATTTTTCAATTCACAAGTTGCACTTTCTAATGTCAACTTTTTATATTGCAATTGGATACGTTATAAAGTAGAAAGCTGGAAAAAAATTCCAAATGGGGTGGAAAAAATTCAAGTGTGCTATAATTTTATGGGTTTTGTTTTTATGGCATTCCCTTCATTCTCTGGGTCAGTTCGATTACAGCAATACCACATTTATATAGTTTGGGAAAAAAATATTATTTATTTTTTTATTTTTTGCATCGCCATATTCTGACCCCCCATAACTTTTATCTATGTCTATCTAAGGAGCTGAGTTAGGGCTCATTTTTTCAGGGTAATCTACAGGATTTATTTATAACATTTTGGTTTCTGTATGACTTTTTCCACTACTTCCACTACTAAAAATGGCAAATCGGACATTTTGATTATTTTTTTCTGTTACTTCGTTCTCCATAAGGAGTAATTTACATTTATATTTTAGTAGCTCTGTGTCACGGCTGAGGATGGGGAAAACCCTCAGCCGTGCGAGGCCCGAAGATGGTAGGTCGCTACTTGGTCAGGACCAGAGAATTAGGGAGCAGGTCACCTCCTAGAGCTTCCCTAATCTGACCCTGACTCCTAGCTACATGAGCCGACCTTGAAGGTAGGAGGGCTCATGCTCAGGAACCTCGGATCCCTACTCACCCTCCGCAGATCCCTGGGCTAGGAGCTGGGTAGACAGCCCGTTCCTCCTGGACGCGGAGAAACAGGAGTCTAAAGTGGCCAAGCTGCAAGGGGATAGGACCATGAACAGCCTATAGATATGGCAGGAGGATGAAAAGAACTTCCACACCTACCTGCCACAGACACACTGACTGGATCCCGTGCAATACAAACTAGTGTCCACACCCAAACTTAAATGGACACAGCACATACACAAACACACAGGAACCCAGATCCATAGGTGCATAAAATATGAAAAGGAAAACAACCTCAACTAAACATCACATAAAACATTTATACATCTATGACCACAAGGGTGGCCCTCACTGGCAGATGGTATAAAGTAGGAGGATGACTCCAGCAGACCATGGCTGAAGTACCCCTCTGACTACTGCTCTCAGCAGAGGCTATATAGGCCCAAGTAGCCACACCCACACAGACACACCCAGTGCACACACACTAGGAAGGAAGTTAACCCTTCCAACACCAGGGAAGGGAAGACAGCAACTTAAAGGGGAATACACACACATAAACAAACCCCATGCACACCAGACATGGAAAGTGCACACCTATCACACTAGTTGCCAGAGACAACTGCCTGCTATGACAGCAAGCAGCCTAGCAACCAGCTCCAGCAGCTCTACTGCCACATAGCTAATATTGCCAGCGGCAACCACAAGTGAGGCAACAAACTAGCGGCCCTCACCTGTGATTGAACAAGCAACCAAACTGCAGGCAACAGCAAGCGGTTCAGGAGTCACCACCATGGCCATGGCCATGACCCTTTGGAACATAGAGGTGCATATATATATATTTTTTTTAATGAGGGGTAATTTGTATATTTTTTTATGTTTTATATTTTTAAAAATGTTTTCCTTGCTCCTCCTATATATCACTGTGATCTAATATAGTAGTATATGGTAAATTCAGTATAGTCCAATGCAGCACTGCCACCTGGAATATACCTGTGATAGGCCTGGTAGGTTTATGGCGCATGTCATCAAGGCTGCCATATTGAATATTTCTATCTCAAGAGTCAAAAGTACCCCCCAAAAATATTTTTACTTCATACACCTGTTTTTACATTAGCGCTTTCCTTCCCCTGTTCTCAGCATCACTGCATCCTGGCAGGATGTTTGCATCAGCTTACTGCTGGGTTTTACTCTGCAATGTTTTATAGGGCTGGCATGACCTAACTCACATGAAGAGGGCAGGTGTAGTGGGCATGACTACTGCAGAGGCAACAGTGCAGCAGGCATAGCAAGCCTGAGAAACCTAGCATAGCATTTTAGGTTTGGTTAGGAAACCCAGCAGAAAGCTGATAAAGCAGGAAGGAAGTAACCCACGCGAACATCCTGCCAGGATGCAGTGATGCTGAGGACAGGGAAGGGAAGTGATGAAGTGAAGACTAATATATATGACAACAATATGCAGTGTATGCAGTTCTCTGGGCAGATAAAAATGTTATTGTGGCACCAGAGAACCCTTTTAATCAATCCTTTTCTTTGTAGTCAGTACATGGGGGTATAATGAGGATATATTGAAGAAGATGTTACAGCTCATGCAGATAATGATCTTGCTGGTCAGAGGCACTTCTGGGATTGTTAAGGCAGATTTATCTAATAGTCTAAAAGAAAAACAGTTTTTGTTGCCCTTTGCAAGCAATCACAGCAATGCTTTCATATTACCAGAGTAGTTTTAAGAAACAAAAGCTGAGCCCATATGGACTTTTATGGACAACAGTTTTCTTCTAGACAGTTTTCATAAATGAGGCCCAATAATTGATGCTATTGAAATCCTGGGTCATCCACAGATCTGCTACAGGCAACATAGTGTGTAAGAAGAGAGCTAGCCTCAGCCCTGACCATGTGGATATGTTGACTTTTTTACATTGTAATGCAAAATTTGTATAATTATGTAACTCCTAAATTTGTTTTAATATGGCTTTTGAACATAATGTTTCAAGTAAAATCATATAAACCCCTTTTTTTGTCATTTTTGTGTTTTTTCCCAATTAATCGTTGACATTATCGACAACTAAAGTATTATTTATATACCGGTAATCGTTAGCTGCAGCCCTAATAGAAATGTGCTCTACCCAATGAATCATTGGAAACATTCACATGTGCAGCTATGCAGTCTCCATAGATCCATTAAAACTGGAATTGGTAATACTGAGCTCAGTGACCAACATGGGAGCTGTTTCTGCTCTGCTAAAGCTACTATGAGCCCCAATGTACAGTATGATAACTATGAGCTGCCAATAAACAGTGACAAGTTTCCACTTTAAAGACTTGTGACATTTTTAATTTGTTTTGCATGCTTCCCGCTAACATGAATATCCACTTACATCATGGCTTTTATTCATTTGAATTGATTTTTTCGGTAAGAAACAAGATAACGGTTCTAAAAGGGGTTGTTCCATGATAATGTATGCCCTATTCACAGAAGAGGAGATAAGTGTCTAATCAACTAGCGTCCAACCGCTGGAGCCCACGCTGATTGCTAGAATAGACGCCCATGCTCCCCCTTTGAATCGAGCGGCAGGCACATGCCGCTCGACAGGGAGGGGGCGATTTCAAATGAGAAGGCGGCGCTGGGCACCAGACGGAGATGGGTGCAGCCGGGCACACTGTATGAGGCGACGTCCCCTTGGGCACCTTAGGTAGGTGAATGACAGGTTACAAAAAACAGTTTTATTTGCTAATAGAGCCACAGGCAGATTTAATGAGGACAGTTTCGGATTCAGGTTATTAGTATGGACCTGGCCATATGTTTAAGTTATAGGCCTAAAATGTCATGACCGAATCCCTTTAAGTTTTCATCAAGAAAATCTCCATTGGGTTCATGGTCACCTCTTACCAAAGCCCTTCTCCCCCAGGTACTTAGTTTGGTGAGGAGGCCAGCTTTAGGAAGAGTCCTGTTGTTCAAAATGTCTTCCATTTTAGAATTATGGAGGCCAGTGTGTTCTCGGGAACTTTCTGTGCAGCAGATATTTTTTGGTATCCTTCTCCAGTTATGTGTCTCACACAATCCTGTCTGAGTTCTACATGCAATTGTTTCCTACTCAAGGCTTGTTTTTTGCTCTGATATGCATTGTCAGCTGTGAGACCTTATATAGACAAGGGTGTTTTTTTCCAAGTCATGTCCAATCAAGCAGATTTAACACAGGTGGGCTCCAAATCAAGATGTAGAAACACCTCAAAGATGATCAAGAGAAATGGGGCCAGTAGAGCTAAATTTCTAGCAAAGGGTCTGAACTCTGAATAGATGTGTTCTTGTGAAATTTCAGTTTTTTTTCTTTTTAATACATTTGCAAAAATGTCTAAAATTCTGTTTTTACTTTGTCATTATGATTAATTGAGTGCAGACTGATGGGGGAAAACTTGTATTGTTTTAATTTTAACACAAAAAGAATCAAATGTGGTAAAAGTGAAAGGGTCTGAAGACTTTCTGAATGTACTGTAGGTGCACATTATTTACCACAACTGTTTAATTGCTTACCTACATGCAAAAGTCAACTTTTGCCTAATACGTTTTTCTGCTTTTAGGTGTGGTGAAGAAGAGGTGACAATACAGCCAGGAACTCCTACTACTGATCTTAAGTGTGGTGAGTTATTATCCCCATTCCCCACAAAGGGATGACATTTTTAGATACTGTATACAGTATTTCCTCAATCTGCTCAGTGAAATGAACTAAAAATGAGTCACCAGCAAAGCTCAACAGTTAAGGACATGGCAATATAAAATGTCAAATTGCCTTATAGCTTATTATAAAGACTGTATCCTAGAAAGCAAATCAAATGATATCCCACTTACCAATGGCTGAAGCCTCTTTTAATTCAGTAAGTCTCCTTTTCAAAGTATATCCCCATACCTCAATCACAAAGCCTCTGAATTTTCAGAAGTTGTACAAGAATTGAGCTGGCCAGACCTGTAAAGGAAGAATGACTTACCTGCTTGCCAGCGCTAGCTCCCCGCTCTGTCTCCTCCAAGCCTACGATGCTCCCCTGGGATCCCTTGATGTCAACATCCGGTTTGACCACCATTGCCAATAATGTGATTAAGACCATACAGGTCCTTCTAAAAAATTTAGCATATTGTGATAAAGTTCATTATTTTCTGTAATGTACTGATAAACATTAGACTTTCATATATTTTAGATTCATTACACACCAACTGAAGTAGTTCAAGCCTTTTATTGTTTTAATATTGATGATTTTGGCCACAGCTCATAAAAACCAAAATTTCCTATCTAAAAAAATTAGCATATTTCATCCGACCAATAAAAGAAAAGTGTTTTTAATACAAAAAAAGTCAACCTTCAAATAATTATGTTCAGTTATGCACTCAATACTTGGTCGGGAATCCTTTTGCAGAAATGACTGCTTCAATGCGGCGTGGCATGGAGGCGATCAGCCTGTGGCACTGCTGAGGTGTTATGTAGGCCCAGGATGCTTCACTGCGGCGTGGCATGAGGCAATCAGCCTGTGGCACTGCTGAGGTGTTATGGAGGCCCAGGATGCTTCAAAAGCGGCCTTAAGCTCATCCAGAGTGTTGGGTCTTGCGTCTCTCAACTTTCTCTTCCCAATATCCCACAGATTCTCTATGGGGTTCAGGTCAGGAGAGTTGGCAGGTCAATTGAGCCCAGTAATACCATGGTCAGTAAACCATTTACCAGTGGTTTTGGCACTGTGAGCAGGTGCCAGGTCGTGCTGAAAAATGAAATCTTCATCTCCATAAAGCTTTTAAGCAGATGGAAGCATGAAGTGCTCCAAAATCTCCTGATAGCGGCTGCATTGACCCTGCCCTTGATAAAACACAGTGGACCAACACCAGCAGCTGACATGGCACCCCAGACCATCACTGACTGTGGGGACTGGACACTGGACTTCAGGCATTTTGGCATTTCCCTCTCCCCAGTCTTCCTCCAGACTCTGGCACCTTGATTTCCGAATGACATGCAAAATTTGCTTTCATCCGAAAAAAGTACTTTGGACCACTAAGCAACAGTCCAGTGCTGCTTCTCTGTAGCCCAGGTCAGGCTCTTCTGCCGCTGTTTCTGGTTCAAAAGTGGCTTGACCTGGGGAATGCGGCACCTGTAGCCCATTTCCTCCACACGCCTGTACACGGGGGCTCTGGATGTTTCTACTCCAGACTCAGTCCACTGCTTCCGCAGCTCCCCCAAGGTCTGGAATCGGTCCTTCTCCACAATCTTCCTCAGGGTCCGGTCACCTCTTCTCGTTGTGCAGCGTTTTCTGCCACACTTTTTCCTTCCTACAGACTTCCCACTGAGGGGCCTTGATACAGCACTCTGGGAACAGCCTATTCCTTCAGACATGTCTTTCTGTGTCTTACCCTCTTGCTTGAGGGGTCAATGATGGCCTTCTGGACAGCAGTCAGGTCGGCAGTCTGACCCATGATTGCCGTTTGGAGTAATGAACCAGGCTGGGAGTTTTTAAAAGCCTCAGGAATCTTTTGCAGGTGTTTAGAGTTAATTAGTTGATTCAGATGATTAGGTTAATAGCTCGTTTAGAGAACCTTTTTCATGATATGCTAATTTTTTGAGATAGGAATTTTGGTTTTTCATGAGCTGTATGCCAAAATCATCAATATTACAACAATAAAAGGCTTGAACTCCTTCAGTTGGTGTGTAATGAATCTAAAATATATGAAAGTCTAATGTTTATCAGTACATTACAGAAAATAATGAACTTTATCACAATATGCTAATTTTTTTAAAAGGACCTGTATACCCTTGAGTCATATGACCATTTGTCTTCACTGCAACCAGTGATTGGCGGCAGTGATGTCAAACCATATGTTGACATTGATGGAGCCCAGTGGAACATCACAGGCCTGGAGGAGAAGGAACGGAAAGCCAGGCCTTGGAAGCAGGTCATCTTTCCCTTACAGGTCTGGCCAAGTGGGGGTTTACCCCCCCCCCCCCCATTCTTTCACAACCCCTTTCAGAAGAGATCTCAAAAATGGTAAAGATAAACACAAATATGTTCATTTATCTAAATGGAAAATATACATATACCAACAATGGCTATATTCCCCAATATTCAGCACTAGCAGGGTAAAGGACCTTGGGTTCCAAACCTTGCATCAGTAGAATTCTACATTTCTTGACATCAAAATACAGGATTGTTATTCCTTCCCTACTTTATCTACGACTCAACAGAAAGAATTGTTTGAACCCTGACAGTAATTACAATGATTATCACCATTTCTTCGTGCTGGCAGTGGTCAGTCATTGACATGGGTCTGTTATTATCTTCTCGTTCTAGTGCAAAGGTCTTATTATATGTGAACACATATTTGTAAAAACAATTGATGATAATAGCAAGGTTTGAAAGACATGCATCGATATGTAACAATAATATGTTTTTCATCATTTTCCTCCTGTTTTGACTGCTAATGGCTAGCATGCAGAATCAGGTTTACATGAGGGATATCACTCCGACAAATGATCATTTTCACGTCATCATATAAGATTTAGGCAATGACAAATGTTTGAATTTTGGCTGATCGTGCGATAGCTGCACATGTTTACACTCGACAATGATTGGTCACATTTGCTTGACAAAATAATTTATTTATACCATAATTAGCCAGTGAAAGAGGCCCTTAAAGGGATTTTCTAGGACCTTCATATTCATGGCCGGTCCTCAGGACAATTTATCAATGTGTGATCGGCGGTGGTCCGACTCTCGGAAACCCTGACAAATCTGCAGTTTTTAGGTAGCTCTGGCACCAAAAGTCAACAATGAAACTACACATCTCCGTCCACTATGTAGATGATGAAGCTAGTTACTGCAGGGATGCTCCCATTGAAGTGAATGGGAGCAGTGGTGCAGTAACATGCTCCATAAACCAGGAACACATACTCACACAGCAGTCGGCATCAGCAAGTACCTGCAGGATGGCTGATGATGGGACCCCTGCAGTGAAATTTAGAAGGTGAGTCCCTAGTGAAAGAGGATACTGGCTGGCTTGCCTCTATCCCAATAAATTATCTCAGCTACCTACAAGTGTAGTTTGTTAAATAATCGACAAAGTTTATATAGACACATAGAGCGAAAGAGTGTATGATTCCTATATGTAGTAAAGTCAATGTACTGTCCAATGTGCCACCGGGGGAATGGGGACTAGGGGACCACCCTGACTCAGAAGCTCCCATGAGTCAACTGCTCCCATGTTGGCCAGTCTAAGCCTGAATGGAGCTGTGTAGTTCTGTTGCCTATTCCCAGCACTGAGCTACTGAAAAACAGCGGATCAGCAGGGGTGCTGGAAGTCGGACACCCGTCAGTCTGGATAAACCATCAATATAAAAGTCCAGAAAAAAACATTTAAGACAAATAGATGAGCCCCTGACTTATAGGGAGTCATGTCTACAAATATAAAAAAAATGCAATGTATGATTAATGTACTAGAAATCTAAGGCCATATCATAATTCCACGCATGAACTGGATATTTATTGCCACAATTTTAAGTGTTTCTTGTCATAGGTGTTCTTTGGAAAAAGTTTTCATGGTTTTATAGGAAAAGGTACAATAATCCAAACCTTCACACTACATAATGCAACCACGTGCACAGAACCATATGTATTCTACAGCAGTGCTTCTCAAACTGTGAAGAGGGCCTTTGTAGAGATACACCAATCTCTGCTTTAACAGCATAACCAGCTTTTGACTTTTGTGCTTATTTTAATGTTCTACAGTCAGAGTTCAGCAAATATATTTTAAAATAAATGCAGCTAATTATTAAATATTTTGCCAGAGACTAAGACTAGTGGTGAGGCCAAGGTATCACCCTATTCTGGCTTCTGAAGCTTCAGTAGAAAAATAATAAAGGATCTGAAGGAGGTTGCAACTTTCACATTTTTGTAGAGTATTGTACTGCTTTAGCATTTTTCTATATACATATACATGTTTCTTCCGTTTTAAGGACCTAGGCCACCAACTAATCAGTCTAATGCTTGGATCTATATCGTGGTCTTTGTGGGAGTCTTTGTAGCAATCGTGTTGCCTGTCGTAATCTTTGGTAAGTAGAAATACCATCATAGCGCAAAAACTGCGTAAAGAAGGTGAAAAGGTCTATTCATGTCAGACTGAATGTTCATCTGACAGCTACATTATCTCATACCTAAGGCCAGTTTTATTAAACCATTTTAACTTTTTAATGCGTAATGCCATACATGTAGGGCATTATTGCCCAGTGGTTGTATGGACCGAGCTCTAACTAATCAAGAGGAAGTCAAAACCAACTATTCCTGGACAATCTTAGCCAAATTTTACTCATTTAATAACAAACAGATACCTTCACAACATCACTAAGTCAACTTCATATTTTCTTTGCATTTAATAAACCACATACCACCCTGTTATTACAGTTGTGTTCTTCCTTACTTTTCTATTTGGCTTGAGATATCCAGAGATAAACACTGCAAGATGAACATTTTTAAAAGAAAAAACCTTTTGCGCCACTCACGATACTAGTCATCTCGCGCTCATCTGGTGCTCATTATCTTGCTAGTCATCTTGCACTCTTGGCTCGAGGTATCTCAAATCATCTGAGATATCTTGAGCCACGTAGAATGGTTAGGAAAGATGCATATGTACTTTAGCCACATGATGAATATCTACTCATCTTTATATACTGCTTAACTTATATCCTCATGACGTTTATGAATATGATAACATACATTACTATGGTTAACCTGTTTTTGTCTTATTTAGTGAGGAAATCAAAACTTAGGAAGAAAATTAGAAAGGTAAGAGATTGTCTTTAACTCATATTCAAGTATGTTTATATACAGTAGGAGCCCATCTGCCACAACATTTATGTTTTTGCTTTAAATTTTAACAGGATCCACCTGAGGAGCACAATCCACAGCAGCTTATCAAACCTAAAGAAGACAACCTTCCTGAAGAAGATCAGGATGATCAGGATATTACAATGCAAGGATTGCCGGTGGCCCAGGAGCAGGGGAAGGACTACCATATGTCTCAGGAGGAAGTCTGAGAGAACGATGCATTTCAACATCAGCATAGCCACAGAATCAGACATCTTAGATGGGCAACAGTCTTTTAAAGACTATTAAACTGGATTTAAACAAAACTAGTGTACATTCAGATGTTTCGCATCACATCACTTGAAGCCTGACTTTCAGTAACCCAAAGATTTTCTTTGCATTGTGCTTTTAATATAAATGGAAAAATGACTACGTTTTATGAAATTGTAGTTCAGGTTTCAGAAATGTTATTTTTTTTTTATATTTTAATTTATTTATTAAGATTTGTGTTCTTTTTTACCTTTTGAAAACGTACCCAGTGACACGGAAACATATAATAATGACATTGATAATGCATTACAGACAATACACAGTGTGCTGTCCGCATTTCCGGAGCGCGCCCCCGATCTTCCGGTCCGCGGCTCCAGAAAAAAATAGAACATGTCCTATTCGGACAAGAATAGATAGTTCTATGGGGGTGCCGGCCGGATGAATTGCAGATCCGCAATACACTATGGACGTGTGAATGGACCCCAAACCTAGAAATAAATCACACAAGTAGGCTCAGCTCTCTCTGCAACTGTCACGCCCTCTCCACTTGATTGACAAGAACAGGCAGTAAAAACATCAATTCATCATACCTGGCCCTGTCAATCAGTGCACCGAAAAAAAAAAAACTAAAAAAACACAGAATGCACAGGGAAGCTATTCATTTTTCAAGCATCCGCTAATTTGGTTATGGGTGTGTGCACAAGGCCTAAACTAGATGTCTGAGAAGTGTATTCTTCCAACAATTGAGAGGAATCTTGCTGTGATGCAGAAAAATGAGACCTGAACCCAAAAGTCCTAAACCTTTAATCGGTCAGTTGTTTTACTGCCATCCACAATGGTTCTAACACTCTCCATTCCCAGTATATTAAAAGAGAGCTCTTTGGGGGTCATTATATCACCAGCAATTAAGCGTAAGTGAAGACTAAGTTCTAAGCATTTTTAGGGCTGCCACCTGGTGCAGATTTCAGTTTCTGGTGCATGGACCTCTCTAGGATATGCCAAATGCACCTCTTAATAAAACTGGTGCAATTTACACCTTTGTATTATTATTATTTTTTTATTAAGACTGGCATAAAAAAACTTCAGTCTTAATAAATTTAATATCCAAAAAAGAGGGAGTGAAACCTGGAGCGCACATCCACATGCTATGCTTTGATCTAATAACTGCTTCTGAGCATAATTAACATTGCTTCTCAGCGTAATAGATAGTATGCAGCCCCCTATGTTGCATGCTATACATGAGGCACTGGTATATATTTTGATCAAAAAAGCATAAGCCCACTCACCACGCCAAGGTTGCCTCCTTGAGTGGGAACCCACTCTAAATGTAGTGCGGCACTGTGTCGCGACCACCGACACTGCAGCACTGCACCAGATGCCGGCGGGACCCAGCAGTCAAACAGCACCCCTGCTGTCTGACAATGCCACCCCAGCACTGGGACCCACCAACCCACAAGCACAGAACCACAGCAACAATGGCCACCATGCAGCACCGCACCATGTGAACACTTGTCAAAATTAGGGCTCATGCACTCGACCTTGTGCCAGCCGGGCACGTATTGCGACCCACAAACAGCGGGTCCACATTTTTGTACTGCATCACCATTCACTTGAATGGGTCCGAAATCCGGAAGGTGCGGAACGGAGGCACGGAACCCTACTTAAGAACTACAAAATGGGTCCGTGTCCGCATGCGGCGGGCCCTAAGGTCGTTGCCCTTGCAGGTCCTCAGCACGGCCCGGGCCGGTTAGTGATGAGCGGCAGGGGCAATATTCGAATTTGCGATATTTTGCAAATATTTCTCCAGTCATTATTTTCTTGATTGCAGAAATCGGCACTTGAAAATTTGTGATACGAAAATTTGCAATCAACCGCTACTCCTAAAGTCAAAGATATTGCAGCCTTCTCATTGGCCCACAAGCAGTGAGGGATCATGGGTACTGATGAAAAAAAATCTAGAATATTCGCGATACGCTATAGCACTATATTCCAGTTATTCGTGAATCCTCAAAGTGCCAATATTCGCGATAAAAATTTGCGATTAGAATATTCACGATCAACACTAGTGTGCATGAGCTTTTATGTAGACTCCTGCTAATTAAAATCACCTGGGCCGAATGGGAGGAGTGCTGATACCAGGGAGCAAAAAAAGGGAACGTAAATATATTCAATATCCAAAAAAAGGGAGTGAAACCTGGAGCGCACATTCACATGCTATGCTTTGATCTAATAACTGCTTCTCAGCATAATAGATAGTATGCAGCCCCATATGTTGCATGCTGTACAAGAGGCATTGGTATATATTTTGATCAAAAAAGCATAAGCCCACTCACCGCGCCAAGGTAAAAAAAATTCCGATAATTTTCTGTATGTATGTATATATATATATATATATATATTTTATTTTTTTAAGAACTAGTCATTTAGACATTGAATTGCCCCATAACAGTATGCCCCAGTACAGTATGTTTCCTAGTAAATGTACATCAATTTTCATCCTGTAAATAAAACTGTTCACGTCCTTAAGCACTTGCATCCTAAGCAGCATTTCTGAATGTGGCATACAATGCATAGTGGGTTATTTATGTGCTTTTAGGACTATTACTATACTTTTACCGCTCAATTGTAAAGAAACTGTATATTATTATTCATCTTTTACTGAATTGTGTTCCCACTACAGCCATCAACTCAGAATCTGCTGCTTACGGTTAACAGGGTACTGCTTACCCATCTCCCTACAGTATTTTAAAATGTGTTGACATTCAGCGTGCAGAATTATTCGGATGGTAGTGCGACTACTTAAGAAACATTTTAACTCAAAAGCAAATGTTCACTAGATACTGTTGGTGAGGAAGTTCGGGGTCAACCTAGGTAGTAGGCCAACCTAGGTAGATGTCACAGCTTGCTGGGCTTGAGGAGTCCACGGAGATGGTGTAATACCAAGGGTGGGGCCACAATGGACTTTTAGTCACCCATGAGCATCACTGGAATAGTGCTATAAAAACAAATAAACATAATTTATAAAAAAATATAAATTTTTCTTAAAATATCTGGTATGTAACATTGTATAGTTGTTTTCTTAATAAAACATTGATACAAAGAATCAAATCATGAGTTTTTAATATTTTCCCACATGTTGAATAGAGAGGTTTTTGACCAGTGTGAAAGTGGAAAGTAATTTCATTACAGAAACATGGAGTTATGAGCAAACTTATAGATGTATGGACGAGGGAGAGGAGAGCAATGCAGTATCTGAATATCCATACATGTAAGTGACTCGAACATACATGCAGTAACTCTAAAATGACTGCCTATGGTTCCAACTTCCAAGCCTCAGAGTAGAAAGAGTAACTCTACAATACAAACTTTAAAGGGGTTCTCCGAGTTTGGG
Organism: Bufo gargarizans; assembly: GCF_014858855.1. Classification (NCBI taxonomy): domain Eukaryota; kingdom Metazoa; phylum Chordata; class Amphibia; order Anura; family Bufonidae; genus Bufo; species Bufo gargarizans. Next base: position 74,111,351 of record NC_058085.1, on the reverse strand, counting down.
AACCTCTTTTTGTATGGCCAAGCAAGGGTGTAGTAGTTTAAAAAAAAAAAAAGTCTCAACTGTCACCGACTCTCCTGTTCCAGCACCGAGCTACCTTCTCCTCTGCTTCCAGTCCCTGCTGGACCAGAAGTGGACATCACTGCTGCTGGCCAATCAAACTGCTCAGAAGTAACTTATGCAAGTACAATGATGACAACTGCCACAGCTGAGGCCATTTATTGGCCAGCAGCAGTGATTTGAGTGTAGATGGCACCTCACATTTCAGGTCCAACAGGAACTGGAAATGAATGAAAGCTGGGAGCTTGGTGTTGGAACCAGAGCATTGGTGACAAGTGAGTTATTTTTAACCCTTGGACCCTTTCTGCACATATACAGTACAAGGGGTTGCCAGTCTCGGAGAACTCCATTAACAAGAAAATTCTTTGCAGACTGCTAGAAGAACATAACCCCTTCTGGACCTCCATTGTACTTATACAATGGAAGTATGGTCTTTAAACATGGGGCCTGATCAAAAGCTGAGAGGGAACCATAGTCGCCGGGTGTTGCAGAAAATGAGCCCTCACATAGGTCTCTAGACTCAGTGGTTAGCACTGGTGCCTTGCAGCGCTGGGGTCCTAGGTTCGAATCCAACCAAGGACAACATCTGCCTGGAGTTTGTATGTTCTCCCTGTATTTGTGTGGGTTTCCTCCCACACTCCAAAGACATACCGATAGGGACCTTAGATTGTGAGCCCCATTGGGGACAGCTGGATACTAATGTCTGTAAAGCGCTGGGGAATATAGTAGCGCTATGTAAGTGCATAAAATAAATAAATAAATTTATGGGGGTCAGAATGTGACAAATAAAAAAAAATCGAATTTTTTCATATATTTTTTTTCAGTATTTGGTATTGCTTTAATCTTACTGACCTGTAGAATGCAGGTGACTGAGTTTAAGGCCTCATGCACACAAGCGTATTTTGTTTCCTTGTCCGTTCAGTTCAGTATGTCCGTTCCGTAGCCCCGCAAAAAAAAAAAAAATAGTGCATGTCCTATTTTTTTCTAGTTCGCGGACAAGGATAGCCTTTATTACAATGGATCCGCAAAAATAACATATCCGCCCCCCAAAAAACGGATGCCATACCGACATCATCCGTTTTTTGGGGGCGGATCCGCAATTTGCAGACCGCAAAACACATACGGTCGTGTGCATGTAGCCTTACTGTATAAAGAACACTATAAAAATGAAATCCATAAAACTGTGGCAGAATTGTGGGGTTTTTTCCAATTGCACCACTTTTAATGGCATTAAACAATGCCATTAGAAAGGACAACTTGTCTCGCAACAAACAAGTGCTCATACATCTATGTGAATTGAAAAATAAAAAAGTTATGGCTGTGAGAAGGTAGATAAAAACAAAAATGCAAAGATGAAAAATCTTAAGGTCTTGAAGGGGTTAAACAACATATGAAAATTATATTTCTGAAGTGGTTCTATAACATGGAGTAAAGTAATAGTATTCAGTGTCATAATAGGAGACCTTGTACCAAACAAACGGCATGTGCTTTGTCTGAGGATTTTCAAGGATTCCGTTTTGTAGCAATACAACCAAGAACAGTTGAGTATTACAGAGACACGTTCTCATGGTTTCCAGATCATTGTTATCAGGACAGGAACCAACAGAAATTGTGTGCGGTTATTATACAATACACAGCTTTTTGTGATTAATCGTTGTTCTAATTTTACCTACTGCCACAACTGACAAATGATCAGGTGCACTGATAGCATCTGTCTCTGGCAACCATCTTTAAATAATTCTCCAGTATTTAGGAAAATCAGTGTAACAGATAACATATTTGGTTTGGTCAACCATGGTCATTTTTATTTTTTGTCCATTATGTACTGCATCGATCATTTGTTTACAGTATATATTGCATCTTGTGTATATTGTAATATCCAAGATACTTCTCTTGCATTGGAAGCATCTTCTGATGTTTATTTCCAAGAGTAGCAAGATAAAGATAATGAGGATCAACTTGGGCATGGAACCCCGGTGTACAACCAAGCTAACGGGAGACCTGGGTTTACTGTTATAGATCTGGACCGTAGACTGTCAGTTCCCTGATTGGATTGACACAGACAAGACTGAGTTGCTGTTTAGGGTTATGATAATGCAGCGTGCCTCGGATGAGCCGATGCAGAGGATGGGAGTGGTAGTGGCTCTGATGAAGTGTTGTGTCACAATGTACACCCTCAGGCCATTGCTGTCTGGGGGTTGGTGCAGTATAAATGTCATTTTGAAGAATGATGCCAGAAGTGAACATATAACAGTCTCTTTTACTAAGTGCAAAGTATATCTTTTGGTACATTCAATAGCAGGAATTTTCAAATGCAATTTCTGGCACTAGTAGGGAATATGGAGGCAGGTTGGATGGCTACAATTTCACCCTTGTGGGTGTAGGTGTACACTATCAGGTCCAGATTTCAGCTTTAAGTGGTCTAGTGGTAGTTTGGGTGATGGGTGTCTTAGCTGTAGTCCCTCACCTTCCACCAGTGTCTTTGATGCAGGTGTTCTATCTGCTACCTGATTTCTGAAGTATTTGCTTGAGGATGACTTTAGTTGTTCTCTCTGGAGCATCCTTTACAGAAGCAGGAGCTCTGCAGGTGGTTCCCTCTCCTCTCTGTGTCTGGACAGGAACTCCCCCTCCTGGCAGGAAGCAGGACCAGCCCACTCCTGACAAGAGGGGAGGGTGATTAGCCCTGTTCCTACCAACCTTTTCCATCCATAACCTTCCTGGAAGATACGGCCAAAAACATGAAAAGTACATTACAATACATTACAGTAATTGCTGATACAACCAGGTCTGGGGTACTGCAATAATGAATAATAAATGAGGTCAAATAAATTATTGGCTGGGTCATCTGTATAACTAAGTCAACCACCAACTATTCTTCTACATAAACCACTGAGGGCCAGGCCATGGCACAGCAGGCAGGGAGGGGCTAACCACAGAAAAGAGCAGAGCTTTGGTGCAAGAAGAGCAATAGTGGCACCTTGATTGCACCAAAGGTCTAATCTCCATATTAAGAAACAGTGTCATAACTCTAGAACGGAGCATCGGATCAGCAGAAGTAAAAAAAAGAGCATTTGGTTCACGTGAACCACAGCTATGTGTCTATCCAAAACAACTGGATAGGGAGGCTGATGGTGACTTTCAGACCTTACACCAGGGGTGCACAAAGTTTCCTGTTAGGGGGCCACATTGCCAGACTAAACCAATGACGAGGTCCGAAATTAAAATTTAAAGGTGTATTAACAACTAAAATATTGTACTTATGGCATATTGAACACACATTATATACCATTAATGTCTAGTTACACTTCCAGGACTCCCATCTAATCGGAGAAATACATGAAAAATACATGTGAGCAGCCACAAGACATAGGCATACATGTCTGTTACCAGATGGTTGGGAGCCGCACAGAATGGTATCAAGGGCCGCATGTGGCCCCCGGGCCGCAGGTTGTGAACCCCTGCCTTACACCAACAGATTATTTGACCAATTTCTGTCTAATCAGACCAATAGTTGGTGTGTGTGTAACAAAAGATCTGCGTGTGTAATCAGCCATCTGACCAATGATTGGTCAGAAAATCTGTCCGATAATCTGTTGGTGTAAATAAGAAGCTACTTATACTGTTCCGTGAGGTTACTAATTATGTGTTACGGAATATGTGACTTTGAGGTCCTTTAAATGTAATAATATATAAATATGGGTATGAATCACTCCTTGGTGCTAATTTACAAGACTAAATGTAATTTTAAGACTTCAAATGCATTAGACATAGTGAACTGGAAATGGTGAAATCTTTTGTAATATTTGGAGCTCTTTCCAATTTATTAGTCATTAGAGTCTGTTTTTCCACTCAAATAAACACCTCATTGGAGGTGGTGATCACCCATTATTAGAATACTATATGTGGATAAACTGATATAATTAAATTCTCGAAAAATGGCATAATGATTTTGATGATTTTTTCATGAGTTTCCCATCTGTAGATTTGTGCACAGGTATCCCGAATAGCCACCAAGATACCACTTCATGAGAATGTCACCAGCAACCTCCCTATCCCATGTTTGCATAGACACATACTGTGGCTGTGGTTCACCTGATAAAAAAATGGATTTTCTCTTGTTGATCCAAAGCTCCATTCCTGAGTTATAATACTTTTTCTTAATATGCACATTAGGCCTTTGGTGCAATGAGGGCAGCACCATTGCTCTTGTTGCACACAAGCTCCGCTCCTTTCTGTTCCCAGCCCCTTCCTGGATGCTTTGCCACTGCCTGGTGCTGTCAATCCAAGCAGCGAGGGAGGGGATAGCCACAGAAATTAGTGGAGCCTGGGTGTAACAAGAGCAATGGTCATGCCCTCCATGCACCAAAGGCGTAATTTCCAAATTTGAGAAAGTGTCATAACTTGGGAATTAAGCGTTGGAACAGTGTTTTAATCAGGTGAACCACAGCTATGTGGTTTACTGGCTGAGAAAGAACGCTTAAAAACAATAATTTATTATCATCATATTAAAATATAGTGGCTACCCGCCAACAAACATATCAGGCTGAGAGCAAAGATGTAGCGGACTGCTTGTATAAATATCAAGCCACTCACCTTGTCACTGATGAGCAAGGCCTCGTTCACATCACCGTTTTTCCTTTCTGTTCTCCGGCTCCGCTGAGTAGCAGGAGAACGGAAAGGATGGAGTCTGCGGATAACTGAGACCTAACTGAGCGTAACGGAGCCTAAAGACCCCATAGAGGCAGAACTTTCGTCTCCGTTCAAAAATCATGTTCTGAGAGGACACCGAACGGACCCCATTATAGTCTGTGGGGTCTTTAGGTTCCGTTACGCTCAGTTAGGTCTCAGTTATCTGCAGAATCCATCCTTTCCGTTCTCCTGCTCCTCAACGGAGCCTGAGAACGGAAAGGAGAAACGATGATGTGAACGAGGCCTTAAAGAATCAGTGTGTGGTGCTAGAGATACATTGTTGCCTCCACACTCTCACCACACACACTCAGATACACTGTATTCTCTTTATGTGTATCTGTTACTCAAGCAGGTCATTCAGGGCTAATGGCAGTGTTATCTGATAGGGGGTGGATTGGTCTAGTATGTACTTGTAGCCACCAGTCATAATCCCTGTCATTGCCGAGCCCTATGACCTATGTTAAGGCATAATACATGAATCCCTGCCTCATCTAGCGTCCACTCGATGCGTTTCTATGCTACCCTATTCAGGGCAGGCTGGGCAGCCATTCATCAGGAGCAGAGCTTTCATCACCCAGATGCAGATCGCCCATACACGTGGCGTATCATGGGTGCTGGGAGATAGAGGGAGAAGTGCTGCATGTTGGAGACGCCACACGTGCAGCATGGAGTAGCGAAGCCTTCGGCTCTATGACGGCCGTGTGTGGTGAGAGTGTAGAGGCAACATCGTATCTCTAGCACCACATACAGATTCTTTTACTCATCAGTGACAAGGGGACGAGTGGCTTGATATTTATACAAGCAGTCCGCTACCTCTTTGCACTCAGCCTGATCTGTTTGTTGGCGGGTAGCCACTATATTTTAATATGATGATAATAAATTATTGTTTTTAAGTGTTCTTTCTCAGGCAGTAAACCATTGATCTATAGAAGGGATGCTCAACCTGCGGCCCTCCAGCTGTTGTAAAACTAAAACTCCCATCATGCCCTGCTGTAGGCTGATAGCTGTAGGCTGTCTGGGAATCCTGGGAGTTGTAGTTTTGCAACAGCTGGAGGGCCGCAGGTTGAGCATCCCTGATCTATAGTGACAAGTACGTAAACCAGTATCAACTTTAGTTACTCATTTAGAACCACAGCTATGTGTCTATGCAAACTGTGTGATAGGGATGTCACTGTTGATAGATTTCCTTTAAAGTGGTTGTCCCATTACAAAAGCATAGGATAGGGGATAAGTGTCTGATCAGTAGGGCATTAGGGGCACTAGAATAAGAGCCCGTGTTCTCCCGTTTAAATGGGGCAGTGGACCAACAGGCATGCTGCCACTCCCTTCAACTGTATGAGACGCCTGTTCTAGTGATTACTGGTAGAGATGAGCGAATTGAAGCTGACAAAGTGGAATTCGATCAGAATTTCAGGAAAAATTAGATTCGCACCGAATCCGAATTTCCTCGCGATTCGTGATAATGAATCAAATTTTTCCCGAAAATGGCTGCTACATGTGTGAGGACATCGAGCAAGGAACTCTGGGAAGGCGGGATCACCCATAATGCCATGCATGCAGCCAATCAGCAGCCAGCCCTGTGATGTCACAGTCCTATAAATAGCCTCAGCCATCTTAGAGTTTGCCATTTTCCAGTGTACTTAGTGCAGGGAAAAATGTCAGCAGGCGCTAGGGACAATGTTAGAAAAAACTTCATTGTGCAAAAAAAAAAAAATTTACAAGTGCAGGGAAAGAATATTCAAGGTGTAGGTAGGTAAAGAATAGGGAGGAATCATTCCACAGCATTTATGTTGAACAGGGTTCAGTAGGGGATGTTACAGCCTGGGTATTAAGAAAAATCCTATTACACCTTGCTGCACTGTGGACCCAAATTGCCATTATATAGCTCTGTAATTCCAGCAAACCATTCTTGTTATTGGGGTGCAAGTGCTGTTTGATACAGCCATTGACAGGGTTTATTACAAATATTTCTACGTCTTATTTGCCCTTGTGCAGTGCAGTTACAGTATATGTTCTAAGGCTAGGTCTACACAACGACATTTGTCGCGCAACATTTTGTTGCACAACAATTTTTAAAATGATAGTCTTTGGTGTCGCACTGAGACATGCAACATGCTGCGACTGCGACAGTCGCTAAAAATCTATTAGAAATAGATTTTTCTGCGTCTGTCGCGTCGCAGTCGCAGCATGTCGCATGTCGTAGTGCGAGACCATAGACTATCATTATAAAAATTGTCGCGTGACATTGGTGCGACATCAATGTCACGTGACACATGTTGCAGTTTAGTGGTGCCCTATGTGTCTCGCGACTTATTGTCGTCGTGTAGACCTAGCCTAAAGCATTTTTTGGCTTGTATTCGTGGGAAAAAAGGGGCTTATTAGCTGTTGTTTGGTGAAGTGCGGAAATTACAGCCCTTTTTGTCGTGTATTAGTAGCAAAATAAAATATATTTGCCGATCAGCGATGCAGTTATATGTTCTAATGCCGTTTGGGGCATGTATTAGTGCAAAAAGAAAATATATATTTTCTGATCAGCGGTGCAGTTATATGTTCTAAAGCTGTTTGTGGCATGTATTAGTGGGGAAAAGGGGAAAAAGGGCTTATTAGCTGTTATGTGGTGAAGTGAGAGAATTACAGGGTGTTTTAATTTCCATTTAATTTATTTATTTGATTTAACAGTATGTCAGACAGAGAAGTGCCAGACCCTGTGCAAGCTAATCTTGTCCCCCCCCCGACACGTTTGGCTCCCGACCTCCTACTGCTGCCACCCTGCTGACTCACGGCCACGCTAGCGACTTGCTGGCTCAAGGGCAAGCTGCCACCCTCTTCTCCCGATGATGATGAAGCCCCTTTGTCACCCGGCTCCCAAGTGCGATAAGCTACATCATCATTGAGTAGTGTCTGCACGTAACTGATATCCTCCTCAACGGTCTCTGGGTCAGTAGCCTGACTGCTCGCAACACCAGCTCCCACGCCACTCTCCTCATCACTACTTGCCCGCCTAGTGGAGGAAGCGGCGGATGTCTCTTCCACATCTTGGCTTGCCAGTAGCTACTGAATGTCTTCTAGTAGCTCATCCTTACTGTATAGTGGAGTCAGGGCTGGCCTTAGATGTTCAGGTGTCCTGTGCGAGCTAATCTTGTCGCCCCCCACTCCCCCCCGGTTCACCTAAACATACACAAAGAGGAAAACAATCTTTGTAACAAAGTTTAATTACAGATAATTTAAGTGCAAACAAGTACAATCATACCCAGTGTCACCTATAGCCAGTCTCCTGCCCCCCTTGATCATACCCTGTCACCTTTACCCAGTCCCCTGCCCTTCTTAATCATACCCAGTGTCACCCTTACCTAGTCTCCTCCCTCTCAATTAGACCCTGCCCCCCTTAAATTAAGGGTGACAGACACTGGGTATAATTAAGGGGGCAGGGGACTGGATAAGGGTGACACTGGGTATGATTAAGGGGCAGGGGACTGGCTTTGGTTGACACTGGGTATGATTAAGGGGGGCAGGGGACTGGGTAAAGGTGACAGGGTATGATTAAGGGGGGCAGGGGACTGGCTATAGGTGAGACTGGGTATGATTAAGGGGGGCAGGGTCTAATTGAGGGGGCAGGGGACTGGGTAAGGGTAACACTGGGTATGATTAAGAGGGGCAGGGAACTAGGCAAAGGTGACAGGGTATGATTAAGGGTGGCAGGAGACTGGCTATGGGTGACACTGGGTATGATTAAGGGCCTTATAATGTGCCAGTAAAAAGGGACCACCATAATGCCCCCCAATAATGTGCCAGTAAGTGTCCCCATAGATGCCCCCCTATCATGTGCCTGTATCAAGTGCCTCTCTCCTCCCCCCCACATGTCCCAGTATCATAGTGCCATCTCTCCCCCCAATGTGCCAGTATCATAGTGCCATCTCCCCCCCAATGTGCCAGTATCAAGTGCCTCTCTCCTTCCCACCCCCCATGTGCCAGTATCATAGTGCCAAACCCCCCCATGTGCCAGTATCAAGTGCCTCTCTCCCCCCCATGTCCCAGTATCATAGTGCCATCTTGCCCCCCCAAAAAAGTGCCAGTATCAAGTGCCTCTCTCCTTCCCACCCCCCATGTGCAAGTATGATAGTTCCCACCCCCCAATGTGCCAGTATCAAGTGCCAAACCCCACCATGTGCCAGTATCAAGTGCCTCTCTCCTCCCCCCATGTCCCAGTATCATAGTGCCATCTCCCCCCCTAAAAGTGCCAGTATCAAGTGCATCTCCCCCCTATGTCCCAGTATCATAGTGCCACCCCCCAAAAGTGCCAGTATCAAGTGCCTCTCTCCTTCCCCCCATGTGCTAGTATCATAGTGCCATCTCCCCCCAATGTGTCAGTGTCAAGTGCCTCTCTCCTTGCCACCCACCCCCATGTGCCAGTATAAAGTGCCAAACCCCCCATGTGCCAGTATCAAGTGCCTCTCTCCTCCCCCCATGTCCCAGTATCATAGTGCCATCTCCCCCCCAAAAGTGCCAGTATCAAGTGCCTCTCTCCTTCCCCCATGTGCCAGTATCATAGTGCCATCACCCCCCCCCAATGTGCCAGTATCAAGTGCCTCTCTCCTTCCCACCCCATGTGCCATTATCATAGTGCCATCTCCCCCCCCAATGTGCCAGTATTAAGTGCCTCTCTCCTTCCCACCCCCACCTCATATGTGCCAGTATCATAGTGCCACCTCCCCCCTTCCCAATGTGCCATTATCAAGTGTTTCTCTCCTTCCCACTCCCCCATGTGCCAGTATCAAGTTCCTCTCTCCTTCCCCCCCATGTGCCAGTATCATAGTGCCAAACTCCCCCACCATGTAGCAGTATCAGGTGCAAACCCCCCTCCCCCATGTGCCAGTATCAAGTGCCTCCCGCTCCCCCCATGTGGCAGTAACAGTTGGGTATTTAAAAAAAAAAAACACTTATACTTACCGCCATGTCAGCGATGCGCTGTATGTCCATATATGGAGTCACTGCTTGTGTATTCTAATTTAGCATGTATTTCAGAAAAGTTTCTGCTGGGACTCGAACCCACAACCTTTTGTATCAGAGGCAAGGCACTTAACAACATAGCTATAAGAGCTGCATAGCCACTGACTGAGAAAATATGAGACTTCTACTGTAGACTCGTTTATAGCTTTGCTAGCTAGTGTACATTCATACACATGAGAGCTGCCCCAGTGCACTCAGCTCTGCTATATCTCTATATATGATAGTTGCCCCAGCACACCCAGCTATGCTACATCTATACACATGACAGCTGCCCCAGCACACCAAGCTCTGCTACATCTATACTGTCCTTTTCTGTTTTGTATGCTGTGGGCTCAACTCCACTCAGGGCCGGCCTTTGGGGTGTGCGAGCTGTGCGGCCGCACAGGGCGCCATGGCAACAGGAGCGCCCGGCGGCCGACACAGCTCGCAGTCGGTCTCTTACAGCAGGTCGGCCCGAGATTGTGTGAGGCGAGCCTGGCGAGCTGAGCTGCTGCAGCTGCCAGGTCAGGTTCCGGAGCCTGGAGGAGGAGCTTAGGGGAGCAGGCACAGCGTCCAAGTGCTGCGCCTTCACAGAGAGCCGCGGAAGGATCCACTCAATGTGTGAGGGCGGCGGCCGATGCTCTGCAGACAGGGAGTGAGCAGAAGACTTCAAATAGTGAGTACCTGTTCTTATTGTTTTTTTTACCAAATATCTTTCATTAAATGGGGGCAGGGTCTAATTAAGGGAGGCAGGGGACTGGATAAGGGTGACAGACACTGGGTATGATTAAGGGGGCAGGGGACTGGATAAGGGTGACACTGGGTATGATTAAGGGGCAGGGGACTGGCTTTGGTTGACACTGGGTATGATTAAGGGGGCAGGGGACTGGGCAAAGGTGACAGGGTATGATTAAGGAGGGCGGGAGACTGGCTATGGGTGACACTGGGTATGATTGTACTTGTTTGCACTTGCACTTAAATTATCTGTAATAATAAAAAAAACTGTTTGTTACAAAGATTGTTTTCCTCTTTGTGTACGTTTAGGTGAATGGGGGGGGGGGGGGGCACAAGATTAGCTCACACAGGACACCTGAACACCTAAGGCCAGCCCTGACTCCACTATACAGTAAGGATGAGCTACTAGAAGACATTCAGTAGCTACTGGCAAGCCAAGATGTGGAGGAGACATCCGCCGCTTCCTCCACTAGGCGGGCAAGTAGTGATGAGGAGAGTGGCGTGGGAGCTGGTGTTGCAAGCAGTCAGGCTACTGACCCAGAGACCGTTGAGGAGGACATCAGTTACGTGCAGACACTACTCAATGTGATGTAGCTTATCACACTTGGGAGCCGGGTGACGAAGGGGCTTCATCATCATCGGGAGAAGAGGGTGGCAGCTTGCCCTTGAGCCAGCAAGTCGCTAGCGTGGCCGCGAGTCAGCAGGGTGGCAGCAGTAGGAGGTCGGGAGCCAAACGTGCCAGGGGTAGACCACCTGCTTTGCAGGAGCCTACCTGCAGCAACGGTAGCAGTCAGTGCATAGTGTTGGGGGTAAAATCACCTACTTGGCGGTGTGGTAGTTTTTTGTTAAGCTGCCGGAGAAGGTGAACATGGCCATATATAGAATCTGTGGGCAGAAGGTGAAGCGTGGCAAGGGTGCCAATGTTTGCACCATGGCCCTGCGTCAACATATGCAGCATCACCATAAAGTGGCCTGGGAGAACCGTGGCTCGGATGTAGTGGTCCAGCCTGCCACCACAACAGCTGCATCACCCAGTGGAACACACCCGGTTTCAGGAAGTCAAGGCTCCACCACCTCAGCCGAAAGGAGCTGTCTGTCCTTCCCATCATCTGCTGGTCCTGATGCTCCTCCTCGTCAGTCATTCCATCAGCAATCGAACACCGAAGCGATTGCCAAGAGACAACAGTATGCGTGCACTCATCCAACGGTGCAGAAGCTGAATGTGCTCCTGTCCAAGTTGCTGGTGCTGCAGTCCCTCCCTTTCCAAGTGGTGGACTCTGCACCTTTCAGAGAACTGCTGGCTTGTGCCGAGCCGAGGTGGAGAGTTCCAAGCCGTCATTTATTTGCCAAAACAGGCAGTACCAGGCCTGCACACACATGTAGAACAGAAGGTGGGCCTGTTCTTGAGCCTGTCGATGTCTGCATGGCAGGCCCAACGTGTGGAGCTATAACTACGGTCAGAGACAATACATGTCCTTTACGGCCCACTGGGTGAATGTGGTTCATGCAGAGCCACACCAGCAACTTGGCCAGGTGACGTAGCATCCGCCTCCACGTTGTCACGCCATAGGTCCTGCGACAATGCCCGCCTCTGCCTCCTCACCCTTCACAGTGTCCTCAGCCTCCACTGCAAGGACAATTTACAGTGCCCCTCCAACATACCACATGTGCAGGGCACGGCGGAGTCACACAGGGGAGGAACTGCTCTGTGTCCTTCATCAAGAAATCGAATCCTGGCTTTCTCTGTGACAACTCAAAATCGGAACCATGGTGAACGACAACGGGAAGAATATGCATCAAGCACGGTTGAGCCATGCGCCCTACATGGCACACGTGTTCAATATAGTTGTCAAGCAGTTTCTGAAGTCTTCCATCCATCTGCAAGACATCCTAAAAATTGGCAGGAAACTTTGCAGACACTTCAACCACTCGTACATCGCAAAGCACAATCTCCTTGAGCTGCAGCGGCAGAACGGCATCCCCCAACATAGTCTGATATGCGATGTTTCCACCCTCCATATGTTAGACCGACTATACGAACAGAGAAAGACCATAAACGATTTTTTGATGATCCAAGCTGACAGGAGTACTCCCCTATGTAACTTTGATGTCAGCCAGTGGCAGCTCATGCATGACACCTGCCGTTTGCTCAGACCCTTTGAGGAGGCCACGTTATTTGTCAGTCACCAGGACTACAGGATGAACAATGTAATTCTGTCATTCCACTGCTTCATGTCCTGGAACAGATGCTGGTAAATCTGGCTGTTCGGGGCAGTGGAGAAATGGTGTCTAGATCTCAAGGCCACATGAGCCCTGTAGGGGCTGAACTGGAGGAGGAGGACATTGGAGCACAAGCAATGTGTAGCAAAATGGGTTGTTTTTACACATAAGAAAGATGAGGCAGAGGACCCAGACACACCGTGGTAGTATGCTGTGCAGATGGAGGCAGGGAGTCCCTCCGAGTCACTTGCACAAATGGCCCGATGCATGCTCACTTGCTTGCGTAGTGACAGCTGAATTGTCACCATTCGGCAGAGGGATGACTTCTGGCTTTCCACCTTGTCGGACCCTCGCTATCAGTCCAAAATGGGGGCTTTTTTACACCCGCTGAGAAGGAGGACAAACTGAACTACTATAGAGACATCCTATGTAGTCAGTTGGCTCTTGCCTATCTGCGCCCTCATCCATCCTCTCGCAGGTCTTACCGGGTGGGCCCTCTGCACTCCTCTGCCATGGCTGCTGTGGCAGGGTGGAGGGGTAAGAGCAGTTCTAGCTCCATCAGCAGCAACTTAAGTCTAGAGTCGCTGATGAGCAGCTTTCTTCACCCACCTAGTGAAGAAACTACTCACCAGCAGCAGCTAGACCTGGAGCAGGACCTGAACCAGCAAGTGTTGGCATACTTGGACAGCACCCTGCCACACCACATTGAAGATCCGCTGGACTACTGGGCATCCAAACTGTATTTGTGGCCACAACTGGTCGAGTTTGCCCTGGAAAAGCCCGTCCAGTAGTGTGGCATCAAAGCGGGTGTTTAGTGTGGCGGGGGCCACACTTGAGTTATCCCAAGAAGAACTCGCCTGTCCACCCAAAATGTGGAGAGACTGACCTTTGTCAAGATGAATCAGGTGTGAATCAGCCAGGATTTCCACCCATCAATGCCTGATGCATCAGATTAGATCATCCATGCTGCCTCACCCAAACCTTGACAAAAGAGACAGTTTTCTTCTGGCCACCTGCCTCAGCTATTATTCTGATGCTGCCAATTGCCTGATGCCACACATCTGATGCCAAATACTCATCAGTGGGTACTGTTATTGCCACCCACCTCCCCAGTCTGTCGCCAGGTCACTTTGTGGTCTCCTGATGCTGCTGCCACCTCCACACTATGTCACCTTGCCACTCTGTGGCCTCCTGATGCTGCTACCACCTCCACACTCTGTCACTGGGTCACTCTGTGGTCTCCTCGTGTTGCTGCCACCTCCACACTATGTCATCTTGCCATTCTGTGGTCTCCACATGCTGCTGCCACCTCCACAGTATGTCACTCTGTGGTCTCCTGATGCTGCTGCCACCTCCACACTATGTCACTTTCCCACTCTGTGGCCTCCTGATGCTGCTGCCACCTCAACACTCTGTCACTGGGTCACTCTGTGGTCTCCTCATGCTGCTGCCACCTCCACACTATGTCGCCTTGCCACTCTGTGGTCTCCTGATGCTGCCGCCACCTCCACACTCTGTCTTTGTGCCACTCTGTGGCCTCTTCATGCTGCTGCTGCCACCTCCACACTGTCATTGTGCTACTTAGACCTCACCACTATGTCATAGGGCCACTCTGTGGACTTCTCATGCTGTTCCCACCCTCCCCACTTCATGACTGGGCCCCTATTTTGCATTTTGGCTTGGCTGACATCATCATTTATTTGACCCTTCTTCTGATCTGTCTGAAGGAAAAATGAGACGCACAACGGATCCTGTCTATGTAACAGCTGTAAGGCCTGCATGACATGGTCCCTATTTTGCATCAGAATTGGCTTATGATTTGGTAGCCAAAAGCAGGAGTGGGTACAAAACTCAGAAGACATGCAAATATTCCATTCACATGTCATCTCTGTTTTGGATCCACTCCTGTTTTTTTGGGCTTAAGCAATACTGATGGATTACTAACCAAATGCTGACCGAGTAAAGGCGGATGCCTCACAGATAGGATCCATTGATTGGATGTTATTGTTCTGATGGATCAGAGGAAGGGCAAAATAATCAGTGACATCAAAACAAACTTACTGCTGACCCCCTCTCCACTCTGTTGGGGGGTGGGGGGCTCTACTTCTATAAGCGTTTAATAGAGCAGGTTCTGTAGACATCTATGTGGAATCAGCTGACGAGGGTGTAAAAGGAGTGCGCTTCTTCTTGGTGCGAACATCTACCTGTAAGGCTGAGTTCATACTTGATTTATTTGGTCAGTTTTGCCCCTTGACTGCCCAAATAAGTGATGTGTGCAGTGATTCTAAGAGCAACGCCTGTCATCTGCATGTCATTTGGACTAACAGTAATATTTCACTACCAAAGCAGACTTCCTATTCTTGTTACTGCAAGGCACAGTGTTCTACACCACTATAAAGGCTCTCTACAGCCAGGAAATAGCTGTTTTTTAACAAAATTTGCTACAAATAAATTCGGATCAAACCAAATTGTTTCCCAAAAATTTGGGGAATCGGCGAATCTATATTTTTTTTAAATTCGCTTATCTCTAATCACTGGGAGCCCCAGTGGTTCGACTGCTGCTGATCTGACTCTAGATAGGGGATACTTTGTTGTAATGGGACAAGCCCTATAAAGATGTATAATATTTCCACACGCTAAAAAATAAACAGCTCAGCCCCAAAAGATGAGAAAAATATCTCACACTAGGCAACTACCATGTATTGCTCAATGAGCACATGGCTATGGCAAAAAAAAAACTATGTAAATACCCATGAAAAAGATGCCAGAATGCATTAAATGAGTAATAACCTTTTCTTGCAAAATTCCTGTACTTGTATGCACTTGTTTTTAATATATGTGTTTTACCTACATGAATTTTTCAAATAAAGGTTATTACTGATTTCATGCGGTCTGGCATCTTTTTCATAAGTATTTACATTGTTTCCAGACACTGTTAAGGGAGGGTCTAGGTCATGCCAACGTCCACCAGACCAGTAAAAGTGGTTTCTACCCTGGCACAGAGCATCCTGAGGGTATTTTTTCATTATCACTGTTTTGAGGTGTTGTGTGGGAGTCACTGTTATGAGATCCTATGGCAGACTTAGTATTAAAGAAGACCTCTTACTGTCACTGTTATGGGGCTACTGTGGTTATCACTATATTTGAGGGGTCCTCCTGTAGTAAGTTTTATAGGGATCCTGCAGTAGATGCTTTATCTTCAATATCATTATTGTATTCATATTTGAGTTTACATGAAAATCACTCTAAAATCATGTCGGACTCTGTTCAATTGGTGACTTTCTGCCATTAATCCTAGCTATTAGAGTTATTTATTCCTATCTATAAGCCCCATGCTTATTAGCCTTATTAGTACCCTGGCACTCTGTAGAGAATTTCCCAGAAAAATTATTACAAATTTGAACAAACTCTAGAAATATGGTGTGACATCCTCCTCCTCCCTGGTCTAGGTCATCAATCGGTCATCTTTTAACCTCTTTTTCTGCCAGAAAAAAAAACATTACTTGGATGAATGCAGAGGAGCATTGTTCTGCATTCTGCATACACATCACATTCTGCATGAATGCTTCTAATATCTTTCATTTTCTGCTACTTAATTCTTAATCTACAACACAAAAAGGATTATTATCCTCTCCCACCATTCTCAGTATTCTCAGTGACAATCTTGCACTGTCACGTTTTGTCCATTAGTGATTTAACCATAGGTCGCAAAGACAAAGTTAGTCAGCGCCTCCTAACAAATCTGTGACTGCAGAGTAAAAGCAGACACATAGATGCAGCAGAGCCCTGTGGGTGCTAAGGCTGAGTTCACACTTCAGTTATCTGATCAGTTATTTCTAGAGATGAGCGAAGATTTCCCAAAATTTATTTGGACGCTTCGACAAATTTTTCCAAGAAATTAGGTTTGTTACAAATTAATTTTATATGAAGCACCTTAAATCCAGTCTATACCTGTCTGCAGTCAAACTTGTGGTAGAGTTCATCTCGGAGTACGTCAGAGTGCATTGCACTAACATGCATAACTAATCCTTTCTGGTAGCAAAACAGTTACTCTGCGTCAGAATGACAGGCAGATTACATACAGTATTTGGACATGCGAATCATTATGCAGCCACCAACATTCCTAGCTAATCCCTTCTGTTAAACCAAAAGAAAAGCATATAGCAGCCTTCAGTAAAAAAAAAAAAAACTGTGCGCCCCTGCAGGAGCTGTGTCTAAATGACTCTTAAAATAAAGACATGGAGACAACGCCAATAAAGTAGTAGAGAAAAAAAGGTTCTTTTAATCCATGTTGTGGCAGTGCAAACACATGCTTTTGAATTCTTTCTGTTAGCTGTAGAATAACTGTGCATCATTATTAGGCCCAGTTCACTCTTCAGTTATTTAGTCAGTTATTCTCATCATTTATTGTCAGCCAAAAGCAGGTGCGGTTGAAACCCACAGAATAGGTGTAGTTTTATTCATGATACCTAATCCGAGAGTATGTTTGGCTCCTAAATTTTTCATCTTACAAAATCTGATAGCAATAACTGACCAGATAACTGAAGTGTTAACTCAGCCTTACAGGTCAATAATAGAGTCAGGTTTAATTTATCGCGTGGATTGAATTGTGCAGTGGCCCAAGATTCAAATAGTGGCCTTGTGACAAGGAGTGGGAAGGAGGTTCCTGCCTGTCCTGCTGCTGCTGGCAACCAATCAACTACAAAGGATGTCTCGATAGTAGTTGAGTTTTTCATCCCTCTCACAAGGTGTAAAAATGGCCCCCATTTTGGATAGTAGAGAGGGTCTAACATTGTGGCGAGGCAGTAGTCATCCCTCTGCTCAATAATAATAATGTGGCTGTCACTATGCTAGCAACTCAGCGTGCATCTTTGCATTTGCTCCAGAGACTCGCAGGGACTCCCTGCCTCCATCTTTACTGCATACTGCCATGGTCTGTCGGGGTCATCTGCGCCATTTTCGTTGTCTCGCCCTCTAGCTCCTCCTGCTCCTCTCCTGTTGCTTGGGCAGATAAACCACCTAGTTCTGTATAGAATTCCTGGCAGTTTATGTCCTCCTCATTGTCCTCCTCCTCCTTGTGTGCCAGCCACCTGAGCTCAGGTGGCTGTGAGATTTAGGCATCATCTCTTCTCTCCCCTTGCCAGATTTCTCAGTATCCCTCCAGGACATGAAGGAGTGGAATGACATAATTTATCCTATAGTCCTGGCGACTGACAAAGTGGCCTCCTCAAAGGGCCTGATCAAATGGCAGGTGTCACGCATGAGGTGCCACTGTCTAATGTCAAAGTTACATAGGGGAGTAGCCCTGTCCATCTACATCATCAAGAAATCGGTCACAGATTTCCTCTGCTCATACAGTTGGTCAAACATGTGAAGTGTGGAGTTCCAACATGTGAAAATGTTGCAGATGACGCAATGTAGGGGAACATCATTTGGCCTTTGCAGGTCAAGGAGGGTATGTTTTGCATGGTAAGAGTAGCTGAGGTGCAAGCACAGTTTCCTTGACATTTTGAAGATGTCTTGCAGTTGGGTGGAAGACTTCAGGAACTGGGTGCCAAGCAGATTAAAGACGCCTTGCAGGGCGCATGGGTCAGCCCTCCCTGATTCTGCGCAGACAACATGTTCTTCCCATTATCAGTGACTATGGTTCCTATCTCCAGTTGGTGAGGAGACAGCCAGGATTCAATTTCTTGCTTGATGACGTGGAGCATCTCCTCCCCGGTGTGACTACATTCGCCCAGGCCGACCAGAACCACGTGACAACGCCATGCTTTGCAAAGGTGGTATGCTGGAGAACCACTCTGCAGAGGCTGAGGACAGAGTGGAGGATGAGGAGGCAGAGGAGGACGTTGGCGCAGAAATCCCACAATTACAATGCGGAGGCAGCATTGCCATTACCTGACCAAGTTGCTGGTGTGCCTGGGCTAGAACCACATTTACCCAGTGGGCTGTAAAGGACATATATTGTCCTTGACCATAACTATAGCTCCACGTCAGCACTGGCATGAACTGAACCTGAAACCGACAGGCTCAAGGACTGGCCCTCCTTCTGCTCAACATACGTTTTTCGGGCCGGTACAGCTTTATTAGAGAAGTAATGATAGCTTGGGAGTCTCCACCTTGGCTGGGCACAAGCCATCAGTTCTCTGAAATGTTCAGAGTCAACGATATAAAAAGGGAGGGACTGTAGTACCAGTAACTTGGCCGAGTGCATGTTCAACCTCTGCACCATTGGATGAGTACACACATACTGTTGTATGAGGAGTAGGAGCATGAGGAGCAATAGACAAAGGAAAGGAATGACAGCTTTCTTCTGCTGAGGTTGAGGAGCCCTGACTGCTGGAGAATGCGTGCGGGCAGCTGGAGTCAGGCTTTACCACTACATTAGTGCCATGGTTTTCCCAGGCAACTTTATGGTGATGCTCCATGTGTTGATGCAGGGACGTGGTGCCAACATTAGCACTGTGACCATGCTTCACCTTCTGGTCATATATCCTGCATACCACCATGCTAACATCCTCCAACGACTTGATAAAAACTTCCCACACTGCCGAGTATGGCATTTTACACCACCACTCTGTCCTGACTGCCTGCCGCTACCTTCATGAACACATGCACCGCTAGTTGTTTCCTAACAGGTAGGCTCCTGAGCAGCAGATGGTCTACCCCGGGCTCATTTGGCTCCAGATCTCCCAAATCTTCCACCTTGCTGTCTCACGGGCCAGCTGGCACCCTCACTGCCTAATGATGATGATGCCCCCTATTCACCCAGCTCCCACATGTGATTGGCTACAGCACCCATCATCCACTACTGTCTGGTCGTCACTTATGTCACTCTCACCAGTCTCATGGCCACGTCCCTGACCACTTGCAACACATGATCCCACCTGACTGTCATCATCGCTAGTTACATGCCTGAAGGAGAACACAGCTGACCTCTCCTTCAAGTCTATGCTGGCCTGTAAGCGCTGACTGTCCTCATTAAGATCATCCTCGCTGAGGTGAGGGCACAGAGGTTGTTACTGGGCCATTCCATCTAAGTGTGGTGTCAGAGTAACCCACAGATTCCTGGCTATGTGTGTCTGATGTCACTTGAGATGATGTTGAAGAGTGAGTCAACCATTCCAGTACAGCTGGATTGTTGGTCAAAACACGACCACTGAATGACAGTGGCAGCTCTGGCCTGTTGCTGCAGCTGCTGCCATCACCAACTCGTCTTCTGCTGTTACTTGTGCTGGTTACAGCAACATTCTTGCCACTGCCCTTTCCTTTTGAGAGCCCAAACAACTGTCTGTTGGCCATAGTGTACAGTAATGTGACTATGTTACTAAGTATTAATGGCGCAGCAGGGGAGCCAGATAAATGCGCCTATTTATTAGACTAGACTGCCTATCAATGCTGAGTCTGATGTACAGTAAGCCTATGTATAACAGAACAGATTAAGTATGAATGGTGCAGCAGGTGAACTAGATAAACGTGCCTATATATTAGACCGCCTGTTGACACTGAGTCTGATGCACAGTAAGTCTATGTACCGTATAACAGAACAGATTAAGTATAAATGGCATAGCAGGTGAACTAGATAAACATGCCTATATATTAGACCACCTGTTGATGCCGAGTGTGATGCACAGTATGTATATCAGAACAGATTAAATATGAATGGCGCAGCAAGTGAACTAGATAAACGCGGATTTATTAGACCGCCCTTTTTGACAATGAGTCTGACGCACAGAAAGTCTATGTATAACAAAACAGATTAAGTATAAATGGCGTAGCAGTTGACAAAATGCACAGGGCAATTAAACTGAACTTGCACTGTCCCTGCAGTCTCCCTATGCTCTCCCTACAGTGTCTATAAACTCTCCCAACAATCTTCTTATCCAATATTCTACAATTAAAAGCTTTATGAAGCACTGTACCTACCACTTGCCACGTCTGTCCCTATGCTCAGCTCACAGTAAAATGTTGGAGACCATGTGGGATGAGTGTTTTATAGGGCTGTGACATCACAGGGGATGACTATCTGTGGATTGGCTGGCTGCATGGGATTATGGGTGATCTTGCGTTCCCGGCTTCTTACTTTCAACAAGTGTAGCCGCTATTTAAAAAAAAAATCCCATTTGTTACCATGAAGCGCGAGGAAATTTTGATGTATTGTGAATCAAATTTTTCCTAAACTTCGGATAAAATTCCACTTCGGAAGCTTCGCTTTGCTCATCACTAGTTATTTCTATTAGTTATTGTGAGCCAAAACCAATAGTAAAGCCTACTCAGACATATAGTGTAATGAAAAGATTTGCATCTGTTCTGTGTTTTTGACCCGGACCTGGTTTTTGCTCACAATATCTGATGGAAATAACTGACCAAATAACTGAAGTGTGAACTCAGCCTAAGATATCTGCAAGTGTGTAGTATTTTTTTTTATTGACTGCACTTATAAATTTGAGGTTCTTAGTGCAGATTTGGATGAAATTCTGTGAGCCCACCTTCCACCACAAAGCCACTGCAATCAGATTGGACTGTACATAAAAAAGTGTACCTATACAACAAAAGACTTACCTCTATCGCTTGGGCCTAAACTTGCAAAATAAACTCAGAAACCACTTTCTCAGGAGGTGCTGACCAGCTTTGTAATCTGCATTGTACAGTGGGGGTGGTCACTGTCTGCCACCCTCTTGGTTGTGTGCTTCTCATACCTGTACAAGGCTATTTTAAATCAGTAGAGAATTTATCTGGTTCCTACCTATAGATGTAGCAAACTTTATCTTGACATTCATTGATGTGCATCTGTGCCCTGACCTCATTTAGTAGGCCTAGACCACTAACCTTTGTCTGATAGAACCGGCACTCCTTGCAATGCAATAGTGAATTCTTTATTCGCCACTCATAAGAAAAAGTGACGCACGTTTCAGCATGTGCAAGTGCCTTTGTCAAACACAATTAAGCAGCAAGTTGCATAGAAATGAACATAGGCATGTATTTAAATGGCCCGCCCTCGATCACATGATAGAAGCATTCAAGTCATGTGATTCTGACATCATGTTGGCAAGGTAACTAAAATGATTTACTAACATCTAATCTCATACAAAGATACAATTAATAGTTACGATCCTTCTGTTTCATTGATAATCGCGATAAGTAAATCAATTACACTGCGGAGACACGTTACAGAATATAAGTTACATAAATCGAGCAAAGAAGATAAATGTATCAAGCAATAATACTCTTATATTAGAATGTGAAACATTACAAAAAACTGGTCACCGCATACTCTCGATTTAACCCTTTAGGTGTCATCGTTTGTAGGCGGTGGATCCAGTAAGCCTCACGTTTAAGTAACAGCTCAACTCTATTACCTCCCCTTCGAGGTGGCAATACTTCTTCGACAATTTGAAAGCAAAGTTGAGACACATTGTGTCTCTGTTGATGAAAATGCGGCAGGATAGGCAATAGAAAATTTTCATTGCGAATTGTTGATTTATGCTTTGCAAAGTGATCCTTCATGAGCATCGTAGTCTCACCTACGTAACAAAGGTCAGCAATTTGTTTTTTTAGGGAGACGACGCCGTCCAAGAAAGCCAACACAAGAAGAGCAGGCCGCCACCATCATCGGGGATGCAGATGCTCCATGAGTGACCCGCTCCCAGGTACACCCGATTCTGTAGTCTTAAATTTATCCTCTAAGACTTTGAGCCCAGCTCAAATACAGTTATTACAGAGGGGATTGTCATTTAGTCCTACCGCAACTCTTGAGACCTTTAATCTGGACATGGACCTTCAACGCTTTAAAAGCTCACTTTTCTAAGGAGGGAGAGGCCCCTCATCGAAGGGGAGGTAATAGAGTTGAGCTGTTACTTAAACGTGAGACTTACTGGATCCACCGCCTACAAACAATGATCCCTAAAGGATTAAATCGAGAGTATGCGGTGACCATTTTTTTGTAATGTTTCACATTCTAATTTAAGAGTATTATTGCTTGATACATTTATCTTCTTTGCTCGATTTATGTAACTTATATTCTGTAATGTGTCTCCGCAGAGTAATTGATTTACTTATCGCGATCATCAATGAAACAGAAGGATCGTAACTATTAATTGTATCTTTTTATGAGATTAGATGTTAGTAAACCATTTTAATTACCTTGCCAACATGATGTCAGAATCACATGACTTGAATGCTTCTATCATGTGATCGAGGGCGGGCCATTTAAATACATGCCTATGTTCATTTCTATGCAACTTGCTGCTCAATTGTGTTTGACAAAGGCACTTGCACATGCCGAAACGCGCGTCACTTTTTCTTATGAGTGGCGAATAAAGAATTCACTATTGCATCGCAAGGAGTGCCGGTTCTGTTTTTCTATTGAAGTATCTGGGGCGACGCCTGCTGACCATGCACCCATACCTCCACGCAGTGCCGCCCGATATCTACAACACACTAACCTTTGTCGCATGCGATATAGTAGATAGAATAGCGATGGCGGCACTCACCCAGATGTTGCAAAAGATTTCTTTATTCGTACACTTCAGATACAAGTAGTAAGCGGGCTGGGGCGGACATTAGCATGTTTCTGCTGAGTGATCAGCTGGCGACGGCCGTTTCGCGCACTTGCGCTTTCTCTGGCCTCTGACCTAGTCACGCTACCTGTGCGCTCCTTTTTAAAGCGTCTCTGTTGCCTCGGCAACCATTGACGCTAGGGAAACAAACAAAAAAACTACCTCGCTTAAACTGAAGTATGGGATAGGGTACTAGACTATAAACATCCCTGACAACTGGATAGTCTACTTGTATATATAAATACACTCGCGTGTTACTATTGTTTTATATTTATAGACATACACTTATGTAATTGCGGTCATTTAATCCCAGGGGGACCATCGCAGATGTGCGGATGATCCACTCCGCCTCCTTTTGCATAAGGAGGCGGTCTCTATCTCCACCTAATACAGGGGCAGGGACATGTTCCAGGGCAGCAAATTTTAAACATTTCGTATAGCCATCATGCTCATTACGTATATGTTCTATGAGCCTTGGGCACCATTTCCTGACCTGACAGAATTAATATGTTTCCTGAATCTTTCATACATCGGGCGGATAGTTTTCCCTATGTAGAAAGATCCGCAGGAACATAATACAAGGTAAACCACGTATTTTGTCCTACATGTGGTAAAATGCCTAACCCTATGTTTAATGCACACAAAAAAGATGTACTTGCCCTGTAAAGCAAACTGACAGACGGAGCAATCCCCACATTTATCTTGCATGACATTCTTTGTTTTGGTTTCACTTTGTCATCTCCTTTCCTTCTCCCAGCTGTCACCTATTTACACTAATTGCCTCTTTTTATATTCCCTCCCATACTGCCTTACTTTGCGGTTTATACTACTTCCTGGATTGTGTTCACTGCTGGAAGCTGCTTCTGCTGCTGATTCCTCAAGATAAGTCTTTTTCCTTTATTTGTGTTTCCTTGCTGGCTTGATTCTAGGTGACCCTGACTCCCTCCGTATTAATTGCAGGGAGCCGGTGGTCGTGTCCCCTCACTATTATAGGGTTTTCAGGTGTCATATAGAATTAGGTACGTGGGCATGCAATTGTCTACCATAAAGATCTTTGCATGGGCATAGCAGTAAGGGAGAGCTCTAGGGGTTTTATAGGGCTCACCCATATGCTCCTTAGTTTGGGATCAAGCCAGTCGGATGTTTATTTATAAGTTCCAGCTTTCTGCAACACCATCCGTGACAGTAACTCACTCTGTGTGAATTGGCCTGCTCTTTTTATGGCTGTATCTAGATCAGTTTCTTGGTACCCCCTGGCTAAAAGTCTCTCCTTGACTTCCTGAGCCTGCTGTGTATACCCTGCTTCTGTGCTGTTAATACGCTTTAAACGGTTCCATTGGCAAGATGATTTTAATTTGGTGTCCCTTGATGTGGAGAGTCTGTACACCCGCTTCCCCCATGGGGAGGGTGTGCAGGCGGTCATCAAGGTTCTGAGCAAAACTGATAAGAGTGCTGTCTACTGCTCCTTTGTCCAGGAAGCACTTAATTTTGTACTCAGCAATAACGTGTTCATGTTTGGGGGATGCTGGTACAGGCAGATCTATGGCACGGCCATGGGCACACCTGTGTCTTGCACGTTCGCCAATTTGTACTTGGCAGTGTTTGAAGACCGTTATGTTTGTTCCATCTCTAATCCTCATCTGCAACATATAAAACTATTTTTGCGCTAAGTGGATGATATATTTATGATTTGGCAGGGCTCGAGACAGTTGTGTGAAGAATTTGTCCAGTTTCTAAATAACCAGAACAAGATGAAATTTACAGTAAATTTTTGTGGTAAAACACTAGAGTTCCTTGATGTACTCGTTACAATAGATGAAGACACCATAGTCACTACCGGTTTTCGAAAGACAACTGCCACAAATTCATTACTTCATCATGACAGCTATCATCCACGTAACGTAAAACAAGCATTCCCGTATGGACAATTCATACGTTTAAAGGGCATTAACAGCACAGAAGCAGGGTATGCACAGCAGGCTCAGGAACTCAAGGAGAGACTTTTAGCCAGGGGGTACCCAGAAACTGATCTAGATACAGCCATAAAAAGAGCAGGCCAATGCACATAGAGTGAGTTACTTAATAAGAGAAAAAGCAGTCCGAGAAAAAATACCACAGATAAGTTTGCCTTTGCTTTTAAATACAGCCCTTTAGCAGACACAATTAAACAAGTTATATTTAAAAACTGGGACATCCTCAAAAAATAGGAGGGGCTCCAGGATTCAACATGTAAAAAAACGCTTATTACTTTCAAAAAGTGCCATACGATGAAAGATAAACTAGTGAGGAGTAGACTGAAGGAAATCAAAACAAAAAATTGGCTCACTGAACGCATACCAGCAGAGAGTTATAAATGTGGGGATGGCTCCTTCTGTCAGTTTGCTTTACAGGGCAAGTACATCTTTTTTGTAGGCATTAAACATAGGGTTAGGCATTTTACCACATGTAGGACAAAAATACGTAGTTTACCTTGTATTATGTTCCTGCGGATCTTTCTACATAGGGAAAACTATCCGCCCGATATATGAAAGATTCAGGGAACATATTAATTCTGTCAGGTCAGGAAAAGAGTGCCCAAGGTTCATAGAACATATACGTAATGAGCATGATGGCAATACGAAATGTTTAAAATTTGCTGCCCTGGAACATGTCCCTGCCCCTGTATTAAGTGGAGATAGAGACCGCCTCCTTACGCAAAAGGAGGCGGGGTGGATCATCCGGACGTCTGCGATGGGCCCCCTGGGATTAAATGACCGCAATGACCTAAGTGTATGTCTATAAATATAAAATAATAGTAACACGCGAGTGTATTTATATATACAAGTAGACTATCCAGTTGTCAGGGATGTTTATAGTCTAGTACCCTATCCCATGCTTCAGTTTAAGCGAGGTAGTCTTTTGTTTGTTTCCCTAGCGTCAATGGTTGCCGAGGCAACAGAGACGCTTTAAAAAGGAGCGCACAGGTAGCGTGACTAGGTCAGAGGCCAGAGAAAGCGCAAGTGCGCAAAACGGCCGTCGCCAGCTGATCACTCAGCAGAAACACGCTAATGTCCGGCCCCAGCCCGCTTACTACTTGCATTTGAAGTGTACAAATAAAGAAGTCTTTTGCAACATCTGGGTGAGTGCCGCCATCGTTATTCTATCTACTATATCGCATACTACACTGTGGACTTTCTTGATAGCAGAGCACCACTGATTACTGCAATCACCTGACTGAGTCGCACAGTTCCACGTTTCGTACCTGATAGCATAGGACATACCAGCAGTGCCGCCTCGCATTTCTTCGTTACCCTAACACTAACCTTTGTCTTTGAATAAAGTACTTGCTGTCTATACCTACTGTAGTTTACTACATTTTTAACCCTGACTCTGACATTAAAAGGGTTGTCTGGTAATAAATAACTTTTTACTGATGCCCGCAGCCTGCCTCTGTTATGGAAATAATCATTCTAGTCCGCAGCTTGTTTGCCACTTTCCCGGCATGGTCACCTGCTCTGCTGCAGGCAATAACTGGCTTCTGCAGTGACATGTCCAGAAGAGACACATCACTGCTGAAGCCAGTGATTGGTTGCAGAGGAGCAGATGATCATGTCAGTGCGCGGGGGTAAGTAAACAAGCCAACAACCGGAAGATGGACACATCCAGGGCTGGAGTGGTAGGGAGCAGAAAAATATGATTCTTTCCATAGCGGAGGCAGGCTGCAGTCATCAGTGAAAAGTTATTTATTCCCAGACAACCATTTTAAAGGGTTTTCCAGTTTGCATGAACATCCTTTAAACCTATAAAGGGGTTATCTTTAAAAAGATAATGATGACCCATTCTCAGGATAGGTCATCATTATCACATTAGGGGGATATGAGTCCCGACACCCCCACTGATCAGCTGTTTCAAGGAGCCGCTGGGCTCATCGGGGCTCTGGTGAGCAATACGGGCTCCCGGCAGCTTTTCAAGCACAGCACTGTACACAGTATAATAGCAGTGCTTGGTATTGCAGCTCAGCCCTATTGACTTGAATTGGGCTGAGGTGCAACTAGGCCAAGTGACCCATGTACGGAGATATCACTGTCCTTGGAAGAGACCGCGGTGCTTACGGAGCTGATCAGCAGGGGTCCTGGGTGTCGGACCCCCGCAGATCGGATATTTTCCCAGATAACCCCTTTAAGAAATGAGTGATTTTCGGTTTTTGCATTTTGATTTTTTTTACTGCCTAGCCTCCCAGAGCCATAATTTTTACTTTCACATGGCCTTATGAGAGCTTGTTTTTTGTGGGACAAGTTATACTTTCTAATGGCATTATTTAAGAATGCATACAATGTCATGTGAACGTGGGAAAAAAAATTCCACATGGGGTGGAATTTGAAAAAAACTAAAAACTGTTTTATAGTGTTCTTTATGCAGTGAAACTGATCTGTTCCCTTCATACTCTGGGTGATTATCAGTACACAATACCACATTTATATAGTTTTTTTTGTGTTTTAATGCCTTTAAAAACTTGTTCTTTGCATTGCCATTTTCTGACCCACATAACATTTTATATCTTTACGTCTACAAAGTCATAATAGGGCTAATTTGTTGCAAGGTGATCTGTAGTTTTTACTGATACCATTTTGGAATGTGTATGACTTTTTGATAACTTTTTATCCATTTTTTTACGAGGCAAAGTGATGAAAAAACAGCAAATCGGGTATTTTGATTTCTTTGTATGTTACTGCCATATGGAATAAATACATTGACCATAGTTTTTAGACTATAACACACTTTTTAACAAGAACAAATCTTGCTAAAAATGCCTGTCTACAGTTAGGGTGATCCAGCAGTGCCAGAGCTCCCTGACTGCTTCCTTAATGATCCAGCAAAGCGCTCATACAGCACTTTGCTGGCTGTGCATCGGCACATTCTCCCTGGCTGACACCGATCTGTGTGATCAGTGCAGGCAGGAGGCTGAACAATCATGGAGAGGACTGTGACATACACTGCCCCCTTCATCCTGAAAGTCTCCATGCTGCAGTTAAAGAGCTGAAAACTCAGATTAACTGCAGCCGAAAGGGCCTTTGATGATGTCACCAGTGGATGGAGATATGAGGAATAAAAAAGAAGAGGGGATTAGTCACAGACCTTTTGGATATAAAGAGTCTGGGATATCCAGGCAGGGCGCCAAAGGAAGGACCGTCAATGGAAAATTCCGGGTATGTTTAATTACTGGAGAGGTGGTAGGCTGCCACAGGCATACTGTCCAGATAGGAATTAACCTAAAGTGGACATAGTACAAAGATAAAGACACAAAAGAGAAAAATAGCCTGTATACGGCGCCAAATGCCTCAGAAGTAATAGCCCACTTGTAGTTAATGGCTAATTGTGGGGTGGCTCTACTATAGCGATCGTTAAAATCCACAATATTTACCTTTATTTTTATTAAATAGTGGAGTAGAAACGCAGTAATAATAAAAAAAAATACAAATAAAAATTTCAAGTAAAAACTCACTTCACCCAGGAGGGGTAGGGTGGGATAAAGCTCAAGACACCCACTCTGCTTCCTCCTGCGCCTGGGTCGCCTGTAGGATCGTCCGGAAATAACGGCAGTCACAAATAATACATCTGGTTATTTTCCTTTTTTAATTAGCACAGGGTAGGGGTAAAAGTAGGCTCAACGCATTTCGGGGTCACTGGGATCCCCTTCATCAGGAGCATAAACACATAACACACATTAGCAGGTAATTATACAAGTTGAAAAATGCGCCAAAACAGGAGGAAGTGAAGTCACTTCCGGTCTGAGTTACAACGTGGAATGCATTAAGACCAGCATGAATTGAAATTAGTTCTGGTTTGCGTTCCAACGTGGATGGAGCCAGACCAGGAAGACAGAACTGTTGAAACTAATGTACAAAAATGTGAGTTTTTATTAAGGTTATGTGTGTGTGTGTGTGTGTGCATGCATGTGCGGCAGAGCTGTGAGTATGTATATGCGTGGATATGGAGCAGAGCTGTGTGTATGCAGCAGAGCTGTGTGTGTTTAATATACGTACTGCAGATCTGTGTATGTACTGTATGTAGCGAAACTGTGTGTATACAGCAGAGCTGTGTGTGTGTATAATATTCATAATGCAAACCTGTGTGTATAATGTGTGTGTTTGTTTATAATGGCATGATCAAGAGAATAAGAAAATACCTAAAAAATAATAATAATCTAGTAGAACAAGCATGGTGGGAAACTACATCACAGGAGACACATTTACTTTGATACATTTAATGATGTGAACAAATGCGCGATTGCCGTTTGTTACAATGGTCAGCAGATGACACACTATGGTCGATGTTATGCTCGTGACCAGTGCCGACTGCTGCCTCGCTCCTTTCTGCAGGCATGGTCACTGCACTACTCACGGCCTTGGTTACCATACCCACTCCTCTTCCTCTCACAACACTAGTTCTGGCCGCAGATGTCCTCTGAAAGCTGTGGCTTGTGTGTTCAAAGGCCTCCAGGTCTATTCTATAAGGTGCGCGCTCACTCTTGGCCTCTTAAAGGGCCAGTGGGCATGTCCAAATTCTTCCCTACCCAATGGCTAGACATCCCTACGTATTTTAGATGCCCTCTCCAGATTTACGTTTCCTAGTCTCCATTAAACAGCAAAGGTTTATTTTCTGTCTGACTACCCATGTATCTGTCACGATAGGTAGGTAAGCAGGGAAATAACCAAACACAGGAAAACAAACAGAACAAATGACTAGGCCCAAAAGCTAGGGAGAAAAGGGTCACCTCCTAGCGATCTCTAAAAGTTTTCCCTAAACTGCTGTACCCATGTGCATACCCTAATGGTGGATATTCACATGCCCTCGTGCCTAAACCTATACACTCTGGGCAAACCCTAAGCTGTAGGGAAAAGGTAAGAGGCAACCTGCTTATTCAAACCCGGAGGAAGCAAGCGTCTCCCTAGAGGCCTAGATAAAATACACAAAGGGAAATAACGGAGAGGACTTATCTTGAGCAAAGCTGGAGCAGACGATTCACCACACATCCAGAGCTTACAGGAAAGAACTATAACCCGCACAGGCCACTGGGGGAAGGAGGGATAAATAGCCTCACTAACAATCAAACCTAGTACACCTGAGGGAAGGTGGATCCAGCTCAAACCCAAACCAAAACCGAGAAGTCAGACATGTGCAGCCAGTCTGACAGACCTCCGCACATTCACAGGGCAAGGCGTGACAGTATCATACTTTAGCTTGACTACCAACTCTGTCTTATAGCCGCCTACCCTGACCTTAGCCTGATTCTCATATTACCCTACTGCTAGCTGCCCTGATCTCAGACTTGCCTTATGGATACGCTTGTTTGCTGCCTGCACCGACCTTGACACATCTCCAGACTATGCATATTGCCTAATCTTTCTGTGTTTAACACTGATGTTTCTGACTTTGTGGGTCAGCCACCATCCACACTGGGACTATATATAGAGGTAGAAGCATGGTGGCTCCTCTGCAGTAAAGTCCAAATAAAAAAGTTGTATGTACCAAAAATTTCTAGCAATAAAAATTACTGTTATTTACAGCTAGTGTGGAACCACAGGGGTCAGTATTGGGCCCTAATCTCTTCAATATATTTATTAATAATCTTAGAAGGCTTGCACAGTAAAATATCATTTTTTTGCAGATGACACTAAACTGTAAAAGTAATTAAAACTGAAGAGGACAGTATACTACTACAGATGGATCTGGATAGATTGGAGGTTTGGGCAGAGAAGTGGCACATGAGGTTTAACACTGACAAATGTAAGGTTATGCACATGGGAAGGAATAATGCAAGCCACCCGTACATACTAAATGGTAAAACACTGGGTAAAACTGACATTGAAAAGGACTTAGAAATTGTAGTGGACAGCAAACTGAACTGCAGAAACCAGTGTCAGGCAGCTGCTCCCAAGGCCAATGAGATATGGGGATGCATCAAAAGGGGCATAGATGCCCGTGATGAGAACATAGTCCTGCCACTTTACAAATCCCTGGTCAGACCACACATGGAGTACTGTGTACAGTTCTGGGCTCCTATGAACAATGCAGACATAGCAGAGCTGGAGAGGGTTCAGCGGAGGGCGACTAAACTAATAACTGGAATGGGGCAACTACAGTACCCTGAAAGATTATCAGCATTAGGGTTATTCACTTTATAAAAAGACGACTGAGGAGAGATCTAATAACTATGTATAAATATATCAGGGGTCAGTACAGAGATCTATCCCATCATCTATTTATCCCCAGGACTGTGACTGTGACGAGGGGACATCCTCTGTGTCTGGAGGAAAGAACGTTTGTACACAAACATAGAAGAGGATTCTTTACAGTAAGAGCAGTGAGACTATTGAACTCTCTGCCTGAGGAGATGGTGATGGTGAGTACAATAAAGGAATTTAAGAGGGGCCTGGATGTATTTCTGGAGTGTAATAATATTACAGGCTATAGCTACTAGAGAGGGGTCGTTGATCCAGGGAGTTATTCTCATTGCCTGATTGGAGTTGGGAAGGAAATTTTGTCCCTCTAAAGTGGGGAAAATTGGCTTCTACCTCACATGTTTTTTTTTCCCCTTCCTCTGGATCAACTTGCAGGATAACAGGACGAACTGGATGGTGTAGGAAGGTGCAAGGGACTGTCGTGGGTGGAAGGTATGTATCACCGAGGTTCCTGGCCTCGGTGAAGTAAGAGCCGGTATTTTATGTGTCAGCAGCAGCTATTGCTAATTAACACCTTGAGAGTTAGCATGGCTGTCATATCTGATCCTGTACGAATCTTACTGGAAGTAGTCAAAGTGTTGGGTGGGTGACTACTCCCCATGTTCCAGGCCAGGTTTTGCTAGGCATAAAAATCAGCCAGCACTGCCAGGTGTGTGGATTTACCTCCCGCTGACAGTGGAGCTCAGGAGTCTGTGTGCTATGAACTGAGGGCTGTGCTGGGATTTGAAGTTTAAGCCGGGCTGGAGGACTCAGGCCCCTCTAAGGGTCCATTCACACATCCACAATTCTGTTCTGCATTTTGCAGAACGGAATTGCGGACCCATTCATTTCTATGGGGCCGCACGTTGTGCTGCTCGGATCTGGAATTGCGGATCCGCACTTCCGGGTCCGCAATTCCGTTCCCGAAAAAAAATAGAACATGTCCTATTCTTGTCCGCAGTTGCGGACAAGATTAGGCATTTTCTATTAAGTGCCGGCCATGTGCGGTCCGCAAAATGCGGAACGCACATTGCCGGTGTCCGT
Source organism: Bufo gargarizans (assembly GCF_014858855.1). Lineage (NCBI taxonomy): Eukaryota > Metazoa > Chordata > Amphibia > Anura > Bufonidae > Bufo > Bufo gargarizans. Next base: position 74,078,860 of record NC_058085.1, on the reverse strand, counting down.
GTTTTGCGAATCCGTGGATCAGAAAAACACACACGGACGTGTGAATGGACCCTAAAGGCGAACAGGCCGCCTATGTACTTGATGAGGCTGAACTGCTAACAGGGTGTAAATTAACACCCAGGAGAAAAGGTGACTTCTATTCTTTATGGACTTTCCTTGTATGTGAACAAACACCAAGCCACCTGCGTTTTGTGATACAGCTTAGTGTATTTTCACACTTGCGTTTTTCTTTTACAGCATAGAGTTCTGTCCTAGGGGCTCTATACCGGAAAAAAATGATCAGTTTTATCCTAATGCATTCTGAATGGAGAGCAATCAGTTCAGGATGCATCAGGATGTCTTCAGTTCAGTCTTTTTGACTGGTCAGGCAAAAGATAAAACCGCAGCATGCTACGGTTTTATCTCTGGCGGAAAAAACTAAAGACTTGCCTGAATGCCAATTTTCCATAGGAATATATTATTTAAAAGAGAGGCATGCCGGATCCGTTGAAAAAAATAAATGCCGGATCTGTTTTTCCGGATGACACCGGAAAGACAGATCTGGCATTTCAATGCATTTTTTTAGACTGATCAGGATCCTGCTTGCCGGATCACTTTGCCGCAAGTGTGAAAGTGGCCTTATCTGCATTTTATTATACACCAATGTGTGAATAAACACTGTTGTTTGATTCAAGAACTGTGTACTTTACCTCTATACTGCATCCGCTAGTCCTAACTACCAGAGTGAATCCCCACAATGGACAGATGTCTTTTTTTAGCCTTGAAAACTATGTTACTATAAATATATCTTTTTTCAGTTTTCTTATACAAGACATAAATGTTTTTATATACAGTACAGACCAAAAGTTTGGACACACCTTCTCATTCAAAGAGTTTTCAAGATTTTCATGACTATGAAAATTGTAGATTCACACTGAAGGCATCAAAACTATGAATTAACACATGTGGAATTATATACACTGCTCAAAAAAATAAAGGGAACACAAAAATAACACATCCTAGATCTGAATTAATTAAATATTCTTCTGAAATACTATGTTCTTTACATAGTTGAATGTGCTGACAACAAAATCGCACAAAAATAAAAAAAATGGAAATTAAATTTTTCAACCCATGGAGGTCTGGATTTGGAGTCACACTCAAAATTAAAGTGGAAAAACACACTACAGGCTGATCCAACTTTGATGTAATGTCCTTAAAATAAGTCAAAATGAGGCTCAGTAGTGTGTGTGGCCTCCATGTGCCTGTATGGCCTCCCTACAACGCCTGTGCATGCTCCTGATGAGGTGGCGGACGGTCTCCTGAGGGATCTCCTCCCAGACCCGGACTAAAGCATCTGCCAACTCCTGGACAGTCTGTGGTGCAACGTGACGTTGGTGGATAGAGCGAGACATAATGTCCCAGATGTGCTCAATTGGATTCAGGTCTGGGGAACGGGCGGGCCAGTCCATAGCATCAATGCCTTCGTCTTGCAGGAACTGCTGACACACTCCAGCCACATGAGGTCTAGCATTGTCTTGCATTAGGAGGAACCCAGGGCCAACCGCACCAGCATATGTTCTCACAAGGGGTCTGAGAATCTCATCTCGGTACCTAATGGCAGTCAGGCTACCTCTGGCGAGCACATGGAGGGCTGTGCGGCCCTCCAAAGAAATGCCACTCCACACCATTACTGACCCAATGCCAAACCGGTCATACTGGAGGATGTTGCAGGCAGCAGAACGTTCTTCACAGCGTCTCCAGACTCTGTCACGTCTGTCATGTGCTCAGTGTGAACCTGCTTTCATCTGTGAAGAGCACAGGGCGCCAGTGGCGAATTTTCCAATCTTGGTGTTCTCTGGCAAATGCCAAACGTCCTGCACGGTGTTGGGCTGTAAGCACAACCCCCACCTGTGGACGTCGGGCCCTCATATCACCCTCATGGAGTCTGTTTCTGACCGTTTGAGCAGACACATGCACATTTGTGGCCTGCTGGAGGTCATTTTGCAGGGCTCTGGCAATGCTCCTCCTGTTCCTCCTTGCACAAAGGCGGAGGTAGCGGTCCTGATTAGGGATGAGCGAACTCGAACTGTATAGTTCGGGTTCGTACCGAATTTTGGGGTGTCCGTGACACGGACCCGAACCCGGACATTTTCGTAAAAGTCCGGGTTCGGGTTCGGTGTTCGTCGCTTTCTTGGCGCTTTTGTGACGCTTTCTTGGCGCTTTTTGAAAGGCTGCAAAGCAGCCAATCAACAAGCGTCATACTACTTGCCCCAAGAGGCCATCACAGCCATGCCTACTATTGGCATGGCTGTGATTGGCCAGAGCACCATGTGACCCAGCCTCTATTTAAGCTGGAGTCACATAGCGCCGCCCGTCACTCTGCTCTGATTAGCGTAGGGAGAGGTTGCGGCTGCGACAGTAGGGCGAGATTAGGCAGATTAACTCCTCCAAAGGACTTGATTAACTGATCGATCTGCAGCTGTGGATCATTGAGCTGCTGATCCTCAATTGCTCACTGTTTTTAGGCTGCCCAGACCGTTTGTCAGTCACATTTTTCTGGGGTGATCGGCGGCCATTTTGTGTCTTGTGGTGCGCCAGCACAAGCTGCGACCAAGTGCATTTAACCCTCAATGGTGTGGTTGTTTTTTGGCTAAAGCCTACATCAGGGTGAAGCTGTCACACCAAGTGCATTTAACCAGCAATAGTCTGTTCATTTTTTGGCCATATACAAAATCAGGGGCAAGCTGCGCCTGTCACCAAGTGCATTTAACCCTCAATGGTGTGGTTGTTTTTTGGCTAAAGCCTACATCAGGGTGAAGCTGTCACACCAAGTGCATTTAACCAGCAATAGTCTGTTCATTTTTTGGCCATATACAAAATCAGGGGCAAGCTGCGCCTGTCACCAAGTGCATTTAACCCTCAATGGTGTGGTTGTTTTCTGGCTAAAGCCTACATCAGGGTGAAGCTGTCACACCAAGTGCATTTAACCAGCAATAGTCTGTTTATTTTTTGGCCATATACTACATCAGGGGCAAGCTGCGCCCGTCACCAAGTGCATTTAACCCTCAGTAGTGTGGTTGGTCAAGCTGTGACACCAAGTGCATTTAACCAGCAATAGTCTGTTCATTTTTTGGCCATATACTACATCAGGGGCAAGCTGCGCCCGTCACCAAGTGCATTTAACCAGCAATAGTGTGGTTATTTTTTGGCCATATCCCAGTCTAATTCTGTCACTAAATCCATACCGGTCACCCAGCGCCTAAATACTAGGCCTCAAATTTATATCCCGCTAAATCTCTCGTTACCGCTGTCCTGTTGTAGCTGGGAAAGTTATTTAGTGTCCGTCAAAGCACATTTTTTGTTCTGGGTTGAAGTACAATTCCCAATTTAGCAATTTCATAATTTAGTGGTTTCTGCTATATCAGAGCTATTTGAAATCTATCCCTAAAAGGGTATATAATATTCAAGGTGCACATTGGGTCATTCAGAATAACTTCACACACACCCGCTACTGTGTATTTTCAAGTCTAATTCTGTCACTAAACCCATACCTGTCACCCAGCGCCTAAATACTAGGCCTCAAATTTATATCCTGCTAAATCTCTCGTTACCGCTGTCCTGTTGTAGCTGGGAAAGTTATTTAGTGTCCGTCAAAGCACATTTTTTGTTCTGGGTTGAAGTACAATTCCCAATTTAGCAATTTCATAATTTAGTGGTTTCTGCTATATCAGAGCTATTTGAAATCTATCCCTAAAAGGGTATATAATATTCAAGGTGCACATTGGGTCATTCAGAATAACTTCACACACACCCGCTACTGTGTATTTCCAAGTCTAATTCTGTCACTAAACCCATACCTGTCACCCAGCGCCTAAATACTAGGCCTCAAATTTATATCCTGCTAAATCTCTCGTTACCGCTGTCCTGTTGTAGCTGGGAAAGTTATTTAGTGTCCGTCAAAGCACATTTTTTGTTCTGGGTTGAAGTACAATTCCCAATTTAGCAATTTCATAATTTAGTGGTTTCTGCTATATCAGAGCTATTTGAAATCTATCCCTAAAAGGGTATATAATATTCAAGGTGCACATTGGGTCATTCAGAATAACTTCACACACACCCGCTACTGTGTATTTCCAAGTCTAATTCTGTCACTAAACCCATACCTGTCACCCAGCGCCTAAATACTAGGCCTCAAATTTATATCCTGCTAAATCTCTCGTTACCGCTGTCCTGTTGTAGCTGGGAAAGTTATTTAGTGTCCGTCAAAGCACATTTTTTGTTCTGGGTTGAAATACAATTCCCAATTTAGCAATTTCATAATTTAGTGGTTTCTGCTATATCAGAGCTATTTGAAATCTATCCCTAAAAGGGTAGATCATATTGAAGGTGCACATAGGGTCATTCAGAATAACTTCACACACACCCGCTACTGTGTATTTCCAAGTCTAATTCTGTCACTAAACCCATACCTGTCACCCAGCGCCTAAATACTAGGCCTCAAATTTATATCCCGCTAAATCTCTCGTTACCGCTGTCCTGTTGTAGCTGGGAAAGTTATTTAGTGTCCGTCAAAGCACATTTTTTGTTCTGGGTTGAAGTACAATTCCCAATTTAGCAATTTCATAATTTAGTGGTTTCTGCTATATCAGAGCTATTTGAAATCTATCCCTAAAAGGGTATATAATATTCAAGGTGCACATTGGGTCATTCAGAATAACTTCACACACACCCGCTACTGTGTATTTCCAAGTCTAATTCTGTCACTAAACCCATACCTGTCACCCAGCGCCTAAATACTAGGCCTCAAATTTATATCCTGCTAAATCTCTCGTTACCGCTGTCCTGTTGTAGCTGGGAAAGTTATTTAGTGTCCGTCAAAGCACATTTTTTGTTCTGGGTTGAAATACAATTCCCAATTTAGCAATTTCATAATTTAGTGGTTTCTGCTATATCAGAGCTATTTGAAATCTATCCCTAAAAGGGTATATAATATTCAAGGTGCACATTGGGTCATTCAGAATAACTTCACACACACCCGCTACTGTGTATTTCCAAGTCTAATTCTGTCACTAAACCCATACCTGTCACCCAGCGCCTAAATACTAGGCCTCAAATTTATATCCTGCTAAATCTCTCGTTACCGCTGTACTGTTGTTGCTTGGAAAGATATTTAGTGTCCGTCAAAGCACATTTTTTGTTCTGGGTTGAAATACAATTCCCAATTTAGCAATTTCATAATTTAGTGGTTCCTGCTATATCAGAGCTATTTGAAATCTATCCCAAAAAGGGTATATAATATTCAAGGTGCACATAGGGTCATTCAGAATAACTTCACACACACCCTCTACTGTGTATTTCCAAGTCTAATTCTGTCACTAAACCCATACCTGTCACCCAGCGCCTAAATACTAGGCCTCAAATTTATATCCTGCTAAATCTCTCGTTACCGCTGTACTGTTGTTGCTGGGCAAGATATTTAGTGTCCGTCAAAGCACATTTTTTGTTCTGGGTTGAAATACAATTCCCAATTTAGCAATTTCATAATTTAGTGGTTCCTGCTATATCAGAGCTATTTGAAATCTATCCCAAAAAGGGTATATAATATTCAAGGTGCACATAGGGTCATTCAGAATAACTTCACACACACGCTTCTGTGCATTTCCAAGTCTAATTCTGTCACTAAATCCATACCGGTCACCCAGCGCCTAAATACTAGGCCTCAAATTTATATCCCGCTGAATTTGAATACAATACATTGGGCCAAATAATATATTTGTTGTTTTGGTGAACCATAACAATGAGAAAAACATCTAGTAAGGGACGCGGACGTGGACATGGTCGTGGTGGTGTTAGTGGACCCTCTGGTGCTGGGAGAGGACGTGGCCGTTCTGCCACATCCACACGTCCTAGTGTACCAACTACCTCAGGTCCCAGTAGCCGCCAGAATTTACAGCGATATATGGTGGGGCCCAATGCCGTTCTAAGGATGGTAAGGCCTGAGCAGGTACAGGCATTAGTCAATTGGGTGGCCGACAGTGGATCCAGCACGTTCACATTATCTCCCACCCAGTCTTCTGCAGAAAGCGCACAGATGGCGCCTGAAAACCAACCCCATCAGTCTGTCACATCACCCCCATGCATACCAGGGAAACTGTCTCAGCCTCAAGTTATGCAGCAGTCTCTTATGCTGTTTGAAGACTCCGCTGGCAGGGTTTCCCAAGGGCATCCACCTAGCCCTTCCCCAGCGGTGAAAGACATAGAATGCACTGACGCACAACCACTTATGTTTCCTGATGATGAGGACATGGGAATACCACCTCAGCATGTCTCTGATGATGACGAAACACAGGTGCCAACTGCTGCGTCTTTCTGCAGTGTGCAGACTGAACAGGAGGTCAGGGATCAAGACTGGGTGGAAGACGATGCAGGGGACGATGAGGTCCTAGACCCCACATGGAATGAAGGTCGTGCCACTGACTTTCACAGTTCGGAGGAAGAGGCAGTGGTGAGACCGAGCCAACAGCGTAGCAAAAGAGGGAGCAGTGGGCAAAAGCAGAACACCCGCCGCCAAGAGACTCCGCCTGCTACTGACCGCCGCCATCTGGGACCGAGCACCCCAAAGGCAGCTTCAAGGAGTTCCCTGGCATGGCACTTCTTCAAACAATGTGCTGACGACAAGACCCGAGTGGTTTGCACGCTGTGCCATCAGAGCCTGAAGCGAGGCATTAACGTTCTGAACCTGAGCACAACCTGCATGACCAGGCACCTGCATGCAAAGCATGAACTGCAGTGGAGTAAACACCTTAAAACCAAGGAAGTCACTCAGGCTCCCCCTGCTACCTCTTCTGCTGCTGCCGCCTCGGCCTATTCTGCTGCTGCCGCCTCGGCCTCTTCCTCCGCCTCTGGAGGAACGTTGGCACCTGCCGCCCAGCAAACAGGGGATGTACCACCAACACCACCACCACCACCTCCGTCACCAAGCGTCTCAACCATGTCACACGCCAGCGTTCAGCTCTCCATCTCACAAACATTTGATAGAAAGCGTAAATTCCCACCTAGCCACCCTCGATCCCTGGCCCTGAATGCCAGCATTTCTAAACTACTGGCCTATGAAATGCTGTCATTTAGGCTGGTGGACACAGACAGCTTCAAACAGCTCATGTCGCTTGCTGTCCCACAGTATGTTGTTCCCAGCCGGCACTACTTCTCCAAGAGAGCCGTGCCTTCCCTGCACAACCAAGTATCCGATAAAATCAAGTGTGCACTGCGCAACGCCATCTGTAGCAAGGTCCACCTAACCACAGATACGTGGACCAGTAAGCACGGCCAGGGACGCTATATCTCCCTAACTGCACACTGGGTAAATGTAGTGGCAGCTGGGCCCCAGGCGGAGAGCTGTTTGGCGCACGTCCTTCCGCCGCCAAGGATCGCAGGGCAACATTCTTTGCCTCCTGTTGCCACCTCCTCCTTCTCGGCTTCCTCCTCCTCTTCTTCCACCTGCTCATCCAGTCAGCCACACACCTTCACCACCAACTTCAGCACAGCCCGGGGTAAACGTCAGCAGGCCATTCTGAAACTCATATGTTTGGGGGACAGGCCCCACACCGCACAGGAGTTGTGGCGGGGTATTGAACAACAGACCGACGAGTGGTTGCTGCCGGTGAGCCTCAAGCCCGGCCTGGTGGTGTGTGATAATGGGCGAAATCTCGTTGCAGCTCTGGGACTAGCCAATTTGACGCACATCCCTTGCTTGGCGCATGTGCTGAATTTGGTGGTGCAGAAGTTCATTCACAACTACCCCGACATGTCAGAGCTGCTGCATAAAGTGCGGGCCGTCTGTTCGCGCTTCCGGCGTTCACATCCTGCCGCTGCTCGCCTGTCTGCGCTACAGCGTAACTTCGGCCTTCCCGCTCACCGCCTCATATGCGACGTGCCCACCAGGTGGAACTCCACCTTGCACATGCTGGACAGACTGTGCGAGCAGCAGCAGGCCATAGTGGAGTTTCAGCTGCAGCACGCACGGGTCAGTCGCACTACAGAACAGCACCACTTCACCACCAATGACTGGGCCTCCATGCGAGACCTGTGTGCCCTGTTGCGCTGTTTCGAGTACTCCACCAACATGGCCAGTGGCGATGACACCGTTATCAGCGTTACAATACCACTTCTATGTCTCCTTGAGAAAACACTTAGGGCGATGATGGAAGAGGAGGTGGCCCAGGAGGAGGAGGAGGAGGAGGAGGAGGAAGAGGGGTCATTTTTAGCACTTTCAGGCCAGTCTCTTCGAAGTGACTCAGAGGGAGGTTTTTGGCAACAGCAGAGGCCAGGTACAAATGTGGCCAGCCAGGGCCCACTACTGGAGGACGAGGAGGACGAGGATGAGGAGGAGGTGGAGGAGGATGAGGATGAAGCATGGTCACAGCGGGGTGGCACCCAACGCAGCTCGGGTCCATCACTGGTGCGTGGCTGGGGGGAAAGGCAGGACGATGACGATACGCCTCCCACAGAGGACAGCTTGTCCTTACCCCTGGGCAGCCTGGCACACATGAGCGACTACATGCTGCAGTGCCTGCGCAACGACAGCAGAGTTGCCCACATTTTAACCTGTGCGGACTACTGGGTTGCCACCCTGCTGGATCCACGCTACAAAGACAATGTGCCCACCTTACTTCCTGCACTGGAGCGTGATAGGAAGATGCGCGAGTACAAGCGCACGTTGGTAGACGCGCTACTGAGAGCATTCCCAAATGTCACAGGGGAACAAGTGGAAGCCCAAGGCCAAGGCAGAGGAGGAGCAAGAGGTCGCCAAGGCAGCTGTGTCACGGCCAGCTCCTCTGAGGGCAGGGTTAGCATGGCAGAGATGTGGAAAACTTTTGTCAACACGCCACAGCTAACTGCACCACCACCTGATACGCAACGTGTTAGCAGGAGGCAACATTTCACTAACATGGTGGAACAGTACGTGTGCACACCCCTCCACGTACTGACTGATGGTTCGGCCCCATTCAACTTCTGGGTCTCTAAATTGTCCACGTGGCCAGAGCTAGCCTTTTATGCCTTGGAGGTGCTGGCCTGCCCGGCAGCCAGCGTTTTGTCTGAACGTGTATTCAGCACGGCAGGGGGCGTCATTACAGACAAACGCAGCCGCCTGTCTACAGCCAATGTGGACAAGCTGACGTTCATAAAAATGAACCAGGCATGGATCCCACAGGACCTGTCCGTCCCTTGTCCAGATTAGACATTAACTACCTCCCCATAACCATATATTATTGGACTCCAGGGCACTTCCTCATTCAATCCTATTTTTATTTTCATTTTACCATTATATTGCAAGGCTACCCAAAGTTGAATGAACCTCTCCTCTGCCTGTGTGCTAGGCCTAAATATATGCCAATGGATTGTTGCAGTGGTGGCTGACGTGAAGCCTCATTCTCTGCTATGACATGCAGACTGATTCTCTGGTGACATGAAGCCAGATTGTCTGTTACGGGACCTCTCTCCTCTGCCTGGGTGCTGGGCCTGAATTTATGACAATGGACTGTTGCAGTGGTGGCTGACGTGAAGCCTGATTCTCTGCTATGACATGCAGACTGATTCTCTGCTGACATGAAGCCAGATCCTCTGTTACGGGACCTCTCTCCTCTGCCTGGGTGCTGGGCCTAAATTTATGAAAATGGACTGTTGCAGTGGTGGGTGACGTGAAGCCTGATTCTCTGCTATGACATGCAGACTGATTCTCTGGTGACATGAAGCCAGATCCTCTGTTACGGGACCTCTCTCCTCTGCCTGGGTGCTGGGCCTAAATTTATGAAAATGGACTGTTGCAGTGGTGGGTGACGTGAAGCCTCATTCTCTGCTATGACATGCAGACTGATTCTCTGCTGACATGAAGCCAGATCGTCTGTTACGGGACCTCTCTCCTCTGCCTGGGTGCTGGGCCTAAATTTATGAAAATGGACTCTTACAGTGGTGGGTGACGTGAAGCCTGATTCTCTGCTATGACATGAAGACTGATTCTCTGCTGACATGAAGCCAGATCCTCTGTTACGGGACCTCTCTCCTCTGCCTGGGTGCTGGGCCTAAATATCTGACAATGGACTGTTGCATTGGTGGCTGACGTGAAGCCTGATTCTCTGCTATGATATGAAGACTGATTCTCTGCTGACATGAAGCCAGATTGTCTGTTACGGGACCTCTCTCCTCTGCCTGTGTGCTAGGCCTAAATATATGCCAATGGATTGTTGCAGTGGTGGCTGACGTGAAGCCTGATTCTCTGCTATGACATGCAGACTGATTCTCTGGTGACATGAAGCCAGATCCTCTGTTACGGGACCTCTCTCCTCTGCCTGGGTGCTGGGCCTAAATTTATGAAAATGGACTGTTGCAGTGGTGGGTGACGTGAAGCCTGATTCTCTGCTATGACATGCAGACTGATTCTCTGGTGACATGAAGCCAGATCCTCTGTTACGGGACCTCTCTCCTCTGCCTGGGTGCTGGGCCTAAATTTATGAAAATGGACTGTTGCAGTGGTGGGTGACGTGAAGCCTCATTCTCTGCTATGACATGCAGACTGATTCTCTGCTGACATGAAGCCAGATTGTCTGTTACGGGACCTCTCTCCTCTGCCTGGGTGCTGGGCCTGAATTTATGACAATGGACTGTTGCAGTGGTGGCTGACGTGAAGCCTGATTCTCTGCTATGATATGAAGACTGATTCTCTGCTGACATGAAGCCAGATTGTCTGTTACGGGACCTCTCTCCTCTGCCTGGGTGCCGGGGCCTAAATATCTGAGAATGGACTGTTCCAGTGGTGGGTAACGGGAAGCCAGATTCTCTGCTATGATATGAAGACTGATTCTCTGCTGACATGAAGCCAGATTGTCTGTTACGGGACCTCTCTCCTCTGCCTGGGTGCTGGGCCTAAATTTATGAAAATGGACTCTTACAGTGGTGGGTGACGTGAAGCCTGATTCTCTGCTATGACATGAAGACTGATTCTCTGCTGACATGAAGCCAGATTGTCTGTTACGGGACCTCTCTCCTCTGCCTGGGTGCCGGGGCCTAAATATCTGAGAATGGACTGTTCCAGTGGTGGGTGACGGGAAGCCAGATTCTCTGCTATGGAACCTCTCTCCAATTGATTTTGGTTAATTTTTATTTATTTAATTTTTATTTTAATTAATTTCCCTATCCACATTTGTTTGCAGGGGATTTACCTACATGTTGCTGCCTTTTGCAGCCCTCTAGCCCTTTCCTGGGCTGTTTTACAGCCGTTTTAGTGCCGAAAAGTTCGGGTCCCCATTGACTTCAATGGGGTTCGGGTTCGGGACGAAGTTCGGATCGGGTTCGGATCCCGAACCCGAACATTTCCGGGATGTTCGGCCGAACTTCTCGAACCCGAACATCCAGGTGTTCGCTCAACTCTAGTCCTGATGCTGGGTTGTTGCCCTCCTACGGCCTCCTCCATGTCTCCTGATGTACTGGCCTGTCTCCTGGTAGTGCCTCCATGCTCTGGACACTACGCTGACAGACACAGCAAACCTTTTTGCCACAGCACGCATTGATGTGCCACCCTGGATAAGCTGCACTACCTGAGCCACTTGTGTGGGTTCTAGACTCCGTCTCATGCTACCACTAGAGTGAAAGCACCGCCAGCATTCAAAAGTGACCAAAACATCAGCCAGGAAGCATAGGAACTGAGAAGTGGTCTGTGGTCACCACCTGCAGAACCACTCCTTTATTGGGGGTGTCTTGCTAATTGCCTATAATTTCCACCTGTTGTCTATCCCATTTGCACAACAGCATGTGAAATTGATTGTCACTCAGTGTTACTTCCTAAGTGGACAGTTTGATTTCACAGAAGTGTGATTGACTTGGAGTTACATTGTGTTGTTTAAGTGTTCCCATTATTTTTTTGAGCAGTGTACATAACAAAAAAGTGTGAAACAACTGAAAATATGTCATATTCTAGGTTCTTCAAAGTAGCCACCTTTTGCTTTGATTACTGCTTTGCACACTCTTGGCATTCTCTTGATAAGCTTCAAGAGGTAATCACCTGAAATGGTCTTCCAACAGACTTGAAGGAGTTCCCAGAGATGCTTAGCACTTGTTGGCCCTTTTGCCTTCACTCTGCGGTCCAGCTCACCCCAAACCATCTTGATTGGGTTCAGGTCCGGTGACTGTGGAGGCCAGGTCATCTGGCGCAGCACCCCATCACTCTCCTTCATGGTCAAATAGCCCTTACACAGCCTGGAGGTGTGTTTGGGGTCATTGTCCTGTTGAAAAATAAATGATGGTCCAACTAAACGCAAACCGGATGGAATAGCATGCCGCTGCAAGATGCTGTGGTAGCCATGCTGGTTCAATATGCCTTCAATTTTGAATAAATCCCCAACAGTGTCACCAGCAAAGCACCCCCACACCATCACACCTCCTCCTCCATGCTTCACGGTGGGAACCAGGCATGTAGAGTCCATTCGTTCACCTTTTCTGCGTCTCACAAAGACACGGTGGTTGCAACCAAAGATCTCAAATTTGGACTCATCAGACCAAAGCACAGATTTCCACTGGTCTAATGTCCATTCCTTGTGTTCTTTAGCCCAAACAAGTCTCTTCTGCTTGTTGCCTGTCCTTAGCAGTGGTTTCCTAGCAGATATTCTACCATGAAGACCTGATTCACACAGTCTCCTCTTAACAGTTGTTCTAGAGATGTGTCTGCTGCTAGAACTCTGTGTGGCATTGAGCTGGTCTCTAATTTGAGCTGCTGTTAACCTGCGATTTCTGAGGCTGGTGACTCGGATGAACTTATCCTCCGCAGCAAAGGTGACTCTTGGTCTTCCTTTCCTGGGGCGGTCCGCATGTGAGCCAGTTTCTTTGTAGCGCTTGATGGTTTTTGTGACTGCACTTGGGGACACTTTCAAAGTTTTCCCAATTTTTCGGGCTGACTGACCTTCATTTCTTAACGTAATGATGGCCACTCCTTTTTCTTTATTTAGCTGCTTTTTTCTTGCCACAATACAAATTCTAACAGTCTATTCAGTAGGACTATCAGCTGTGTATCCACCTGACTTCTCCACAACGCAACTGATGGTCCCAACCCCATTTATAAGGCAAGAAATCCCACTTATTAAACCTGACAGGGCACACCTGTGAAGTGAAAACCATTTCAGGTGACTACCTCTTGAAGCTCATCAAGAGAATGCCAAGAGTGTGCAAAGCAGTAATCAAAGCAAAAGGTGGCTACTTTGAAGAACCTAGATTATGACATATTTTCAGTTGATTCACACTTTTTTGTTATGTATATAATTCCACATGTGTTAATTCATAGTTTTGATGCCTTCAGTGTGAATCTACAATTTTCATAGTCATGAAAATAAAGAAATCTCTTTGAATGAGAAGGTGTGTCCAAACTTTTGGTCTGTACTGTATATATATATATATAAGACAAATTAAAAAATAAGCCCTCATGTAGCTATGTTAACAGAAAATAAAAAAAAATATTTTACACACAGCTCTACAGCTTGGAATGTGGGAAGAAAAAAAAATGAAAATGAGCTTTGTCTTGAAGAGGTTGAAGGGTTAAAATAATTTTTGAAGGTGACTGTATTTTTTAAATGTATTTCTTTTACTTTTATTGCTTCTACAACTGTATCTTCCATTCTGTTCACATGACCATGTCCATACAGGTGTGATGTTATATCCAAGGGTGTGTCAGAGCAGAGGCAGTGATAGGAGAGTGTCTATTTACTAGCTGGGTGGGAGGAGCTATAAACTAGCTGGGTGTTTTTAGAGGCAGTGCTGGAGCTGTGGCAGAGAAGAGAAGTGCATCATGGGTTTATTTAAATGCTGCAACAGGAAGTGCTACATACAGGATGGAAACAAACCAAAGGGATTGGTTTATATGGTGAAAACAAGTCAGGAGAGTCCGAAAGCAAGTACATGCTGTAAATGTATCTGTTAAAAACTATAGCAATCATGGAAAACCCCTTTAACCCCTTACGGACCCATGACGTACCGGTACGGCATGGTTCCCGAGTCCTTAAGGACCCATGACGTACCGGTACGTCATGGGTTTAAAACGCGATTGCGGCGCGGCGGGGGTTAATCGGAACAGGATGTCCGTTGAAATCATTTAGCGGGCATCCTGTCACAACGCCGGGGGTCATGTGACCCCCCCGGATCGGCGATCGCAGCAAACCGCAGGTCAATTCAGACCTGCGGTTTGCTGCGTTTCCGGTCCGATGAACCGGAAAAGGACTGTGATCGGTGGTGTGATTACACACCACTAATCACAGTATGAGCATTTGGGAGAGGCGGTGCTGGCTGTGGTGATGATTGCTGCTGTCCAGGGTGCTGATTGGTGCTGGAGAGAGGCGGGAGATTCAAACTCCTGGCACTCCTCTCTCCCCCCTCCTCTTCTTGCTTCAGCACCTGCACTGTCCAGTACCATCCTCACCAGGCTCCTGCGATCCCCCCCGTCAGGACCCATCATCGTCCTGCACCCATCACCCTCCAGGTAGGTTAAGTCAGTGAGCGAGAGGCACCGTTAGGCAGGGATAGAAGGGAAAAGTAAGTTAGGAAAAAATAAAAAATAAAACACTTTATCTAAATTTATTCTTTTCTAGCTTTGAGACCTTAGACCCCCCCTGCCACTTTTTTTTTTGCGTGCGCTGACTGGCCGGCACTCTTAGCGTCCGGCCACTGTTAGCGCATCGCCCGCCCCACCGCTGATCAGCATTGTACCACTGATTAGCAAGTTTAAACTTTTTATTTCCTAACACTTGTCCATTTTATTTTATTTTTTACTTTTTAGTACGCGAACATCCGTGCCCCCACACACACGCACATACAATAAAGTTTTACACGCACGCACATACACACACACATACATACCCATGGCCCGCCGGATGTTCATCCGCATCCTCCTCATCATCATCTGATGATGATGAGCCCCCAAGGCGGCGGAGACGGCGCCAGGCGGAGCCAGGGGCCCAACATGCTAGGGACCCTGTGGCCCACCCTAGTTCGAGCCGCCCTGGGGCTCGTACTGGTTTCCCGGCCCACCAAATAAGCCCACCGGAGGCCCCTGCGGGTGAACTTAGCTGGTGTCCCCCAGTGGATTTTGAGCCCGAGATTCCGGATTTTGTTGGCAATCCAGGAATCCAGATTCCCACAGTGGGGTTCACTGAAATGTACTTTTTTTGTGTTTTTTTCAGTGACCCATTTGTGAATCTGATGGTGGAGCAGACAAACCTGTATGCCCAACAGCTCGTTGCTCAGCACCCGGGCTCCTCTTTGGCTAGACCCGGTGGCTGGACGCCGGTCAGTGCAGCCAAGATGAGGACATTTTAGGGCCTCGTGCTGCACATGGGTCCAGTGCAAAAACCTAGTGGCAATACTGGAGTGGGGACATCCTCTACCAGACCCCACTCTACAGTATGGCCATGACACATCCAAGGTTTTAGGCCATCCGGAAATGTCTGCAATATTTAGATAATGCAGCATGTCCCCCCCGAGGTGATCCTGCCTATGACTGTCTGTATAAGATACAGCCGGTCATCGATCACTTCGGGGCCATTTTTGCGCAGGCCTACGTACCTGGAAGGGAGGTCGCGGTTGATGAGTCTCTCGTTGCATTCAAGGGGAGACTCAGTTTCTGCCAATACATTCCCACTAAGCGTGCGAGGTATGACGTGAAGCTGTAGAAAATTTGTGAGAGTACCTCAGGGTACACTTACAAATTGTGTGTGTACGAGGGGCGAGATTCCCGTATTCAACCCCCAGAATGTCCCCCCACTCTGGGTGTTAGCGGGAAACTCGCGTGGGACCTTATGTACCCACTGCTAGATAAGGGTTACCACTTGTACGTGGATAACTTTTATACTAGCATTCCCTTGTTTAGGTCCCTTGCCGCCAGATCCACATTCGCTTGTGGGACAGTGCGGAAAAATCAGCACAGCCTCCCTGCCCACCCCCTCCAGGTACCTATCCCCAGGGGTGAGACCCGTGCCCTTACCAGTAGAAACCTGTTGCTGGTCAGGTATAAGGACAAGAGGGATGTCCTTGTACTGTCCACAATCCACGGTAATGGCATCACCCCTGTCCCTGTGCGAGGTACCACGGCAACTGTCCTCAAACCCGATTGTTTCGTCGCGAACTGGAGGTGCCCGGATCGTCCCTGGCCAACACTTTCCAGATGTGGTCCCCCATACTGGAAAGAAGGGACGAACCCAGCAGAGTGTATCACTAGTTTTAGTGCAGGCATCCTCAAGCTTCAACCCTCCAGATGTTGTAAAACTATAACTCCCAGCATGCCCAGACAACCTACAGCCATCAGCATAGCATGGTGCGAATTGTAGTTTTACAATATCTGGAGGGCCGCTGTTTGAGGATGCCTGCTTAGTGTCTCCAAAGTCTGAGAGCCATACATATTGGGCAACGCAGCGTCCCTAAAAATCTTCTCTATAAAAATAGCATGTAACCCAATGCCCCCGGATGAACAGTGTTAAAGAAAAAAACAAAAACGTGTAAAAAAAAAAAAAAGCCATTTTTTGTCACCTAACATCGCAAAAAGTGTAATAGCGAGCGATCAAAATGTCATATGCAATAAAACCGCCATCTCATCCCGCAAAAAATGAGCCCCTACATTAGATAGTCACCCAACAAAACAAAAAAATGCAGCTCCCAGGCTATGGAGATACTAAAATAATTTTTGGGGTTCCTAAAATGATAATATAGTGTAAAAATTTAAATACATTTTTAAATCTAGGCATATTAGGTATCGCCGCGTCCATAAGAATCTTCCCTATAAAAATAACATTTAACCAAACCCCTCGGATGAACAGCGTTAAAAATATAAAATAAAAACGGTGCCAAAACACCCATTTTTTGGGCAAAATTTCCATTTGAATCCTTTTTTCCGGTAATAAAGCAAGGGTTAACAGCCAAACAAAACTAAATATTTATTGCCCTGATTCTGTAGTTTGCAGAAACACGCCATATCTGGTCGTAAATGGCTATATAGCCACATGGCAGGGCATAGAACGAAGGGAACACCATATGGTTTCTGGATGGCAGATTTTGATGGACTGGTTTATTTACACCATGTCCCATTAGAAGCCCCCCTGATGTAGCCTAGACTAGAAACTCCCAAAAAGTGACCCCATCTAAGAAACTACACCCCTCAAGATATTCAAAAGTTACTTTACAAACTTTGTTAACCCTTTAGGTGTTCCACAAAACTAAATAGCGAATGTAGAAACAATTTTAGAATTTAAGTTTTTTGTTACCTTGCCTCAAAAAAGTGTAATATAGAGCAACCACAAATCATATTTACCCTAAAATAGTCCCAAAACAACAACTACCTTAACCCGTAGTTTCCTAGATGGGGTCACTTTTATGGGGTTTTTTTACTTTAGGGGTGCATCAGGGGGCTTCAAAGGGTACATGGTGTAAATAAACCAGTCCAGCAAAATCTGCCTTCCAAAAACCATATGGCGTTCCCCTTCTACAGGGTGGGCCATTTATATGGATACACCTTTATAAAATGGGAATGGTTGGTGATATTAACTTCCTGTTTTTGGCACATTAGTATATGTGAGGGGGGGAAACTTTTCAAGATGGGTGGTGACCATGGTGGCCATTTTGAAGTCGTCCATTTTGAATCCAACTTTAGTTTTTTCAATAGGAAGAGGTTCATGTGACACATCAAACTTATTGGGAAGTTCACAAGAAAAACAATGGTGCTTGGTTTTAACGTAACATTATTCTTTCATGAGTTATTTACAAGTTTCTGACCACTTAGAAAAATGTGTTCAATGTGCTGCCCATTGTGTTGGATTGTCAATGCAACCCTCTCCTCCCACTCTTTACACACTGATAGCAACACCGCAGGAGAAATGCTAGCACAGGCTTCCAGTATCCGTAGTTTTAGGTGCTGCACATCTCGTATCTTCACAGACTTGAACTGGAC
This sequence comes from Bufo gargarizans, assembly GCF_014858855.1. Classification (NCBI taxonomy): domain Eukaryota; kingdom Metazoa; phylum Chordata; class Amphibia; order Anura; family Bufonidae; genus Bufo; species Bufo gargarizans. The sequence continues at coordinate 74,060,907 of NC_058085.1, read as the reverse complement.
CATAAAAAGTGGGATTTGGAAATTTTCTGAAAAATTTCAAAATTTCCTTCTAAACTACTAAGCTATGTAACATCCCCAAAAAATAAAATATCATTCCCAAAATTATACAAACAAACAGTAGACATATGGGGAATGTAAAGTCATCACAATTTTTCGGGGTATTACTACGTATTACAGAAGTAGAGAAACTGAAACTTTGAAATTTGCAAATGTTTCCGAATTTTTGGTAAATTTGCTATTTTTTTATGTAAAAAAATTTACTTTTTTGACCCAATTTTAGCAATGTCATGAAGTACAATATGTCACGAAAAAACAATCTCAGAACGGCCTGGGTAAGTAAAAGCGTTTTAAAGTTATCATCACATAAAGTGCACTGGTCAGATTTGCAAAAAAAGTCCTTATGGTGAAATATGAGTCCTTAAGGGGTTAAAGGATCTGCTGCTAATGTCTTGGTGACAAATACCAGATCACACTTTCAGAAGTCTTGTGGAGTCCATGGCTCAACAGTTCAGTTTTGTTTTGGTAGCCCAATCGGGACCTTTACAATATGTCTGGTGGTTTCAATATTAGGGTCCATTCAGACGTCTGTACTGTTTTGCAGTCCTCATAGTGCGGACCGCAAAACACTGACGCCGCACATCGCCGGCACTTAATAAAGGATTCCTATTCTTGTCCGCAGCTGCAGACAAGAATAGAACATGCTCTATTTTATTCCTGAGCCGCGGACCGGAAGTTCGGAGCCACGGACCGGAAATGCAGATGCGGATAGCACACTGTGTGCTGTCCGCATCTTTTCCGGCCCCATTGAAAATGAATGGGTCCACACCTGTTCCGTATAATTGCGGAACGGATCCGGACCCATTCTACGGAAGCCTGAATGGACCCTTAAGCTGTAGCTCTAGCTGTTCTCTTCCCCTCTCTTGCTGTTTCCCGTCTCTCACTTTTCTGTCTCTACTCTCCCCCTCCCTTCCTCTTCCACAGCCATCTCTGGTTTACGGGTCTCTGAGGCCTCCTCTGATTAAATGATTTCTTCCTTTTCAGCAGAAAAACTAATAAGAGCCTCAAAGGATTTTTCTTTTGACTTAAAAAAAGAACAAATATCTTAATTTGCATCCACCCTGCAAACTAATTGGTGGAAAATGAAACTGGTGAAGCCGGTTAATTAAATGAGGACAGAGTGAAATCCGACCAGATCCTGATTAGCTGGCGCATTAATTCAGTTTGTGTGAATTTAGATGAGTTGGGAGCGGGGAAAAGGAGGGAAATGAGGGATAGGGACGTAGAGAGAGGTTACAGTAAACCAAAAGGCAATCTAAAAAATATCATATGGATAATTTGGTACACAAACAGCAGGAGTTCAGTGTGGTATGTGGCTGCAAAATCAGATCTCAAGCTGAAATTATTTGTTTAACCACTTCTGGTCTACAGGAAAGGCCGTCAACCTTCTGGACAGGGATGAATGATTGTCAGAATTGAATGCGGGATGCAATGTACTATGGTCAGATTCATTCACCCAAATAGCATTGCTTAAAATGGTGACAACGGTCATGTTCAAAAATGTGTTCTCTGCAAGGCTGGGTTGACACTTTCAGATTTTTTTTTAAGCTAAAGTCAATAACGGATCATAAATTGAGGATACATATAAAGGAAAGAGTCTTCCCCTTTTTTGAATCCATCCGTGACTGTGGCATCAGAAACTGCATAAAAGAACTTTACCGTAAACCCAGCCTCAATGGAACTGAGAAGGACCTCTACCCTAATACTTAATAATTAGTGCTTGAATGGGTTGTCTATCTTTTTATTTATTTAAATTTTTTTAATTTGCCTCCCAGACAGCTGTACTTCATTGGTCTTATGGTCCTAGCTGTCAACTTCTGAATGGACTGGATCATGTGGATCCCTATAATCAAACACATTCGCTCCACGTGCGATATGTCCACGGTCCGATTCAGAGCCTCACTATGGCTCCACTCTTGCAAACAATATATTTCGCTCAGCCGTATCTTTTGTTCAAGAGTTATAGGCGAGAAATAAATCGTACTCACTCTTCTGAAGCCCAAATTGCGCTTTGAATTAATTTTATCCTTTATAAACATTCCATCATTTTCATAGATCTTTTTTTCTTTGAGAGCTCTGAGCAGATCTCTATCCCATGCTGTGAGCTCTCAAAGAAAAAAAGGATATATGAAAATGATGGAATGTTTATAAAGAATAAAAGAAATTGAAAGCGCAATATGAGATTCAGAAGAGTGAGTGCTATTTATTTCTCGCCTATAACTCTTGGTCATGTGGACCCCTGCAGCCAATGACTAGCCTCAGCAGTGACATTTTCCAAGGGGCATGTCAACACAGGGTCATGTGCCGCTTAGGGACAGTTCACCACTGAGGCCAGTTATCTGCAGAAGCGCCTATGACCCCACTTAAGTTGACAGATGCAGACTGGAAGATCAGTCAAGAGAGCCAGGGAGCTGGAACAGAGAGGTCTGATACAGGTGGGTATCTCTACAGGTACAGCTGGCTGGGAGGGTGACCGTTCAATTATTTTTTTTTAACAACCACTTTAAACTTTGCAAGTAAAGTTTAATTTTAAAAATGATGGAGTACTAGTTGTACCAGAAAGTTGTAACATTAACTGGTGACAGGAAGTTTAGTAAATTAAAATTGCAACTATTGTGTTAAACAGTAAAGGACCTGTCTTAGGAGATCATATGGGCCATGGGAGAGCTTAGAGATACGGTAGGTTCACACAGAGAGGGTACCCACAATGAGTACTATAAACTATGTACAAGTACTCCCTTAACATTGACCGATAGAACCTACTGGTGGCAAATTATGAAAAAAAAGAGAATTATCAGGACATATAATTCTACCTAACAGAGGTCAAAGAGATTATGAGGAAAATTTGGTGGAATCCTAAAGAGAGATCCTGATGTGAAACACCTAGTTGGGTATATCCCCCATCAATTACTGATGTGGACACAATATTTGGGACAGATTTTTTTTTTACCAGGCTCCAACAAAGCAGGCATGGTTATACAACAAAACTGTATAGACCTATAGATGCAGAGACTGTACTGCCTGTTACTCAGTTTGGGTGGGGTAAAAGTTTAGTAGCTCAACCATAGGCCAGTCATACACCTTCATAAATTGTAAGACCAAGGGGTTATTTATCAAGTTATGGGTCTGCTGGAGTCATGATATCCGTAAACCTATTTAAGAAGGGACCACTTGGGGGATATCCATAATTTACAGGATAACCCATCTCTCATCAAGTTTGGGTGGGACAAGCATAAAGGGGATGTCACAATCTGGAAGTTTAATGGCATTGCACACATCCACCAGTCACTAAGGGGAGGGGATCAAGACAAAAAAGCCTTTGCAAAGAGGCACAGTAGATATAACTACAAACCATAAAACCACATGGCCTCAATGACCAGATTTCCTATACTTGCTTTATCTAAATATAGGTGGACCCTGCATAAGGCTGAAACACACATTTACACAGTAATGTGTTATGACATATGATGATGACAGCCCATAAGTATTTGCTTGTCACTGGGGTGCTGCATTGGTTACCATTTAGGCATTGTAGGACACAATTGTAGTGTATATGTGCTGTTGCCAATGGTTTGGATCCCAAGGCAATACATCTGCCTAATAAAGGGCAGCCATTACACCACTAATTGTCTCTGACCCACTGGTCACCCATGATCTGGCATTATTGGGCATGATTTACCTATGAAGCAGCATAACCTTAGACTTGATCCCCATGTAGGACCCCTTTTAGGTGCTTAAAATTACAATAAAGAACAACAGGCATATACACGTCATAATCAAAAATGCCACAATTATCGGTAACATGGTTTGGCAAATATGGCACCAAATACCACATTAGTATCATTTAAAGTGGCATGTAACACATTATTTTATTATTCCAAAGGAAAAATCTGGTTTTGTTGAAATAAGAAAAAGCATAAAAATACCCAAACTACCTAGACAGTTATGACACAAATTTAGGTTTTCAAAAAATATGCTGCTTCAATATTTATGGTGTCAAGCTGCATTAACTATAGATTGTTATGAGAAATGAACAGAAGTCATTCTTTGTCGTGAAAATTACCAAAAACACAATTTCCACTGCATTTTAGCACTGCCACAAAATGACCTGCTAACTTATTTCAGTGATGTTCTCGTTAGCTCAGAAGAAAGTATTAATGAGGAAACGGAAGCTGATATTACTCTGTCATACTGACTGAATTAGAAGAGCAGACAAGTTGCTTTAAAAGGGTGGTGGTGTTGCTTGAAATCATTGTCTTCTTCTCTTAACCATGGTTACCTCCAAGCATCCAAGGAAACCTGTGCAGCCATCATTTCACATCAAAAGGTCTTCACAAGAAAGGACATTGCTCCTTGTCAGAATGCACCGTGATCAACCATTTATTGGATCAAGAACTTCAAGGACAGAGGTTCAAGTACTGTGAATAAGGATTCAGAGCACCCAAGTCCAGAAAGTGTCAGGACCATCTCCTAAAGAGGATTCAGCTATTAAATTGGGTCACCACTAGTGCAGAGCTTGTTCAGGAATGGCAGCAGGCTGGTGTGAGTGCATGCACAGAAAGGGCTCATGCACACGAACGTATTTTCTTTCACTGTCCGTAAAAAAAATTTGCGGACCGTATACGGAACGATTTATTTCAATGGGTCCGCAAAAAAAAGGAAGTTACTCCGTGTGCATTCCGTTTCCATATATCCGTATTTCCATTCCGCAAAAAACTTGAACATGTCCTATTATTGTCTGCATTACGGACAAGGATAGTACTTTTCTATTAGGGGCCAGCTGTTCCGTAAAATACGGATTACACACGGATGTCATCCTTTTTTTTTGCGTATCCCAAAATACATACGGTCGTGTGCATGAGCCCTAAGGTGAAGGTTTTGGGAGAATGGCCTGGTGTCAAGAAGGGCCGCAGAAAAGCCACTTCTCTCCAAGAAAAACATCAAGCATACAGGGACTGGACTGCAGAAGACTGAGGCAAAATTATTTTCTCTGATGAAACATAGAATGTGTCGGCAGATAAGAACCATTTGGCCCATCTAGTCTGACCAATATACTGAATACTATGGATAGCCCCTGGCCCTATCTTATATGAAGGATGGCCTTATGCCTATCCCATGCATGGTTAAACTCCTCCACTGTATTTGCAGCTACCACTTCTGCAGGAAGGCTATTCCATGCATCCACTACTCTCTCAGTAAAGTAATACTTCCTGATATTAGTTTTAATTTAGAGGGGCAGAGGTTTAAAAGTATGTCCTCTTGTAGTAGTTTTTCTTCTTTTAAATATTCTTTCCTCTTTTACCTTGTTGATTCCCTTTATATATTTAAAAGTTTCTATCATATCCCCTCTGTCTCGTCTTTCTTCCAAGCTATACATGTTACGGTCCTTTAATCTTTCCTGGTAGGTTTTATCCTGCAATCCATGTACCAGTTTAGTAGCTCTTCTCTGAACTCTCTCCAAAGTATCAATATCCTTCTGGAGATATGGTCTCCAGTACTGAGCACAATACTCCAAATGAGGTCTCACTAGTGCTCTGTAGAGCGGCATGAGCACCTCCCTCTTTCTACTGGTAATGCCTCTCCCTATACACCCCAGCATTCTGCTAGCATTTCCTGCTGCTCTATGACATTGTCTGCCTACCTTTAAGTCTTCTGAAATAATGATCCCTTAATCCCTTTCCTCAGATACTGAGGTTAGGACTGTATCACTGATTTTATATTCTGCTCTTGGGTTTTTACGTCCCAGGTGCATTATCTTGCACTTATCAACATAAAATTTTAGTTGCCAGATTTTTGACCATTCCTCTAGTTTTCCTAAATCCTTTTCCATTTGGTGTATCCCTCCAGGAACATCAACCCTGTTACAAATCTTTGTGTCATCAGCAAAAAGACACACCTTACCATCGAGGCCTTCTGCAATTTCGCTGATAAAGATATTAAACAATATGGGTCCCAGAACAGATCCCTGAGGTACCCCACTGGTAACAAGACCAGGGTCTGAATATACTCTATTGACTACAATCCTCTGTAGTCTGTCCCTCAGCCTCTGTAGTCTGTCCCGGATCCGCAATACACTATGGACGTGTGAATGGATCCTTATACACTGCTTGTTTCCATGGTCATGTCCACCCAGCACTCCTGCAGCGATGGCCGTGCTTGCATACTATAGAAAAAAGTGGCGGCCTCTCTGGTGGCTGGGACTGCAGCAGTGCATATTGACAACGCTTTTTTCTATAGTATGTAAGCACAGCCACCACTGATGGATTGCAGGGTGGTGGTAACCCCTGTAAACGAGCAGCGTATAATGTGATGGAAAAATGAATCCAGCCAGCAAAGGAGGCAATATGGACAATCAGAATACATTAGTAAGTGCCTTGTTTTAAATTTCTCTACAGAAGAAATGCTATTTGCCGAAGTGACAACACCTTTAAGTCTTTTACCAGAAAGCCAACCATGGTTGGTTAGCTTTCTCAGTGAGTTCTTCTAAGGGTACATTCACACGACTGTTTAAAAAATAGATGTTAAAAACTGCAAAAGGGTCCATATTTAACAGCTTTTTTTTTTTAAAGAGTGCTTTCTAAAACATGGCCATTAAAAACAGCCCCCTTCAACTATATGGGGGCCATCGGTCCATGAAAAGGGGAAGCATAGGACATGTCCTATTTTTTTATGGCTGCTTTTTTACTGTGAAAAGCCCCATGGACTTCCATTATTCTGAAAATGGCCGCGTGACAACTGTTAAAAAATGTCCGTCAGACAGCCGTTTTTTTTTACCGTCATGTTAACCTTTAAATGGATATAGAATTGTTGCTGATCGTACTGAGACACGCAATAGGAATTTAGTAGAAGAAACTTTTATTTTGCCCTCTGAGGAATCATGATAAATAACGTTGTAGTGCACTGAGGGAAACATTGTCTTTATAACTGCACTGTGTAGACAAGGTAGATGGTAGATCACAGGTTCCAGATCCAGAGCTGATACAATGAAAGTTTATTACAACGTCAATGACAGCTAATACTGCAGATATGCCCTCAGAAGGATCAGGCATCAATCCTTCGAGGTTACCCTGTTAGATACAGCTGTTTTGGATTCTCCCAACTGATGATAATGTCAGCAATGAGCATCATGAGTAGATTCTTAGTAGATGAATGCAATTAGCTATATAGAAAATTACATGGTTAAAAATAAAAGTACAGGGATCATAGAAAATTAGTGAAACATTTGGCATGCCTTTTTTCCTGCATTTACTGTCTGAGGAATATGTATACTCGTTTTATAGGTTTGGTTGCTTGGAGCTATCTGGCTAGTATCTGTGGCTCTAGCCAAATCTTTTGAGAAATTCTCAGTCTTGTATTACATTGGGTGGAAGGGTTTTTATTCCATTGCGTTAATGGTAATCTGTCGCCACTTAACTCTAGTTCAATTTTTTTTTACATTGCGGCACGTATTCCAATGGGTCCAGCAGCATTAGATTTAGCTGACAAACGTACATCTCCCACGTCAGCTGGTTTTATTTAGAGGGAAGGTGGTGATAGATTCCCTTTAACTCATTGATATTTTACGGAATGCCTTGTCTTATCTGTAGTACAGATGAGAAAAAAGGAAAATTAGAGTGTGACAATCAAACAGATTACCCCCTCTAGAAATTTATCTATAAGAGGATCATGAATGAAGGGCACATAAGGGCGCCAGAGGTCGGACGGAAATTAGAGGAAAAAAGTTTTTTTATATATTGTATGCTATGAAGGATTAAGCAGAAGGACGTGGAAGAGAGGGATATAGCAGGCTGCCAGTGTAGGTTGGTGTGAAGTATAGGCACTATCACAATTAGTAGAATAGAGAGCAGGAAAAAATATATACAACCATAACCACCGGAAAAGAAGGTGTCCGGCGCCACGCACCCCTAAATGTATAATAGTAGCTGAAGGAAGCTGTTATACTGTAAATGGAGCTCGCTAGTAATAAATAAAAAATAATAAAATAGAGAACAACTATACAGATATAGATGTATACTAATGTATACAAAAAAGTACATGAACAGACACAAAGGTGTAGGATACACACCCTAGATGGAGGGTCTGATAATGATTCCTCCGTGAAATTGCTTCAATTAGCAATAAACTCCACAATATATTTAAACTTACTTCACCAGGGAGGAATCCAATAGGATAAAGCTCAAGACACCTACTGGATATTCCCCCCTCGCCTGGATCGCAAGTAGAATGATAGGATGAAGCAGCAGGTCCACACTGAGATCTTCTTGTAACTTCCTTTATTTCAAAATTAGTTTATTGCTAATTGAAGCAATTTCACGGAGGAATCATTATCAGACCCTCCATCTAGGGTGTGTATCCTACACCTTTGTGTCTGTTCATGTACTTTTTTGTATACATTAGTATACATCTATATCTGTATAGTTGTTCTCTATTTTATTATTTTTTATTTATTACTAGCGAGCTCCATTTACAGTATAACAGCTTCCTTCAGCTACTATTATACATTTAGGGGTGCGTGGCGCCGGACACCTTCTTTTCCGGTGGTTATGGTTGTATATATTTTTTCCTGCTCTCTTGTCTTATCTGCTCATTTCACTTCATGGCACACCATTTTAGTTGGATAAAGGTCTTATTCTAATGTAGTCATTTTATGCCATAGTTATGGCTGTGTTTAGGATCACTATCTGAATGGATAACCATAATTTGGTTAATTAATTCATCTGAATTTTTTGGCATATTCAAAATTCTCGAATAATCTAAGTAAATTTCAGTATTATTTACGTCAAACCATGTAACACAGAAATAGAGAAGGCTGGTTCACATACTTTGCCATCAGTGTCTAAGGTTTAAATTGGTTTTCCGGTAATATAAATTTTTAAGCAAATCAATATTTGAAATAGAAGATTTATACGTCCCTGCTCCATGCCGCTCCGATGCTCTGGTTCCCACACCGTTTACATATGCACTGCTCCGGCGGTGACGTGCTGCTTGTGGCCACATTACTTCTACGTCCAGGCATTGGCTGGAGTGATGCATGTGACCATGCCCATGACCAATTGGATGTAGGCAGTGCAGGTACCAGAAGATGCAGAAAGCGGAGGCAGCGGAGTGAACCAGAACAGCGTGGAGAAGGTAAGTATAAATCTTCTATTTCAAGGGGAAGGCTGCAGTCGCTTGCTTAAAAATCAATATTACTGGAAAACCCCTTTAAAAGGGTTGCCAAATGAGACTATCATATAATGCAACAAGTTAGAATCTATTGCTGACAGAGGTTGTAGGTTGATAAAATCACATTAAGGTGAAACAGTATGTCAGAAGATCAGTGAGGTTGGACCTCCATCAGTGACCAAAACTATAGCACACCCATTCAAAACTGCTCAGAAATGGTCTTCACTGAAAATCTCCGACATAACAGTGGAACGAACTGAAATATCAGAGAAGGGTTTCTAGGGGTTTGCACTCTATTTAGAGTGTTGCAGCCCATATGTTCTGGAAATTAGGCTTTTTTTTTACTCTTAAATTTCACCAGTTTGATCTACTGGAACATATCTACTGGATTTCATCAGATCATTTTTTTCCTCTAAGTCAAATTACCAAAAAAGTGCTGAATTTTCAAAACCATTCCTTAAGCTCTGTACATATGCATGCTAGAAAAATATGTGTAAAGATGGTGACAGACCAGTTATATTAATGGTAAATGACTGACGTTGTCTTTAGTATGGTGATTTATTTTGTTTGGTGACGGTATATGTTCTGCATGGAAATGAACATGGGTATCAAAGGTGGTAGATATCTGTAAATAAATGGGCACCAGTGGAATGAAACAATTAATGGGCATAGCAGAACAATGTCGTATGGTGTTTCATATTGATATGTAATAAATATGGAGCAAGTTTGCCCCTACAGTTAGAGCATAAGGTCTTGGTACCCTGAAAATTAAGGGATTGACTTGGGCTAGGAGCTCTGGCTTTCTTCATGTCCCTTGTGTCCTGCATACAGAGCAGCCAGTTGGCGAAATCTGGGACCCCAAGAACCCAACTGAGAAAAGTCTTGCTCTGAACTTGTAGACCAACTGCTGATTGAACTGAGAGATGCAGCACTGGAGCCTGAGCCCTCAAAGGCATAAGTCTGGAAGGAATCATAAGGAGGCACTGAGGAGTCCTGATCTGCCATCCTCACTTTCCTACTGATGTAGTCCTTGAAGAGTGAGAAGTCCAGTTCAGCTCCTGGAAACCACTGAGGCAAGGGGTGACGCTGAGTAGCAAGAGTACTGTCCCCTCCAGCCTCACTGCCGTCGCTGAAATTGTACAAGCTACGCAAAGCTGACATATCGTATGCCTCTGTGTCCTGCTCTCCACCTCCCTCGTCATTGTACTTGATGACGTTATCCCTCATATCCTCATCTTCATCTGATGAAAGATGACCTTGGTGGTGTCGCTTTAGAGCCAGAATGAGAAGAATCAGCACTGTAGGCAATAAAAGACAGAATGGAATTAATATAGTATTATGATCTAACAAAAACAGAATGACTAAACCTCTACGTACACATTTCTGAGCTACAGTTAAACCACTCAAAATTGCATTAAGAAGTGGTCTTCTAGGGGTGCAATTTGTTATGGGAAACATTGTCTGGATAATGGAGTGGTCTTTGGAGAAGATTCAATGTGCTTCGTGACCAAGAGTTGCTTTTTTTCTCAAAATGTGAGATTAATCTGAAGGTTTATTCATCATATTGCTCCAGCTACATTTTTTAAGATGGTTTCCAAAAGGTATGATTTTTGAGACTAGAACTGCTTGCCATTTTGAAACTAATATATATATTAACTAGTGGTTACCTTATTAAATAGTACTGTATATTACTCCCATAACTCTCCATTTAGTGACTGCAACGTGTGTATATGGCCTAAAGATGGCACATTAAATTAAAGGGTACCTGTCATCACGAAAATGCAATGTAAGCTACTGGCACCATGTTATAGAGCAGGAGGAGATGAGCAGATTGATATATAGTTTTAGGCGAAAAGATTCAGTGAAACTTGTAATTTATTAATTTAAATTCTTGCTAATTCTGGGCTTTGAAGTCCAGGAGACGGTCCTATCAGCCTTCCCTCTATGATTGTGTATACAGAGAGAGCGGTCAATCACTGATAGGACCACCTCCTGGACTTCAAAGCCCAGTATAAGCAGAAATTTAAATAAATAAAATTACAGGTTTTACTTAATCTTTTCAGTAAAAAAAAATGTGTATCATGTGGAATATTTTTAAAGGGGTTGTCCAGGATAATTGAAAATATTGGACAAGCTCCACAATCGTCTAAAATTTAAAAATCATGTTATACACACCCCTTTTTCCAGCACTGTTCTCTTTAGCACTGGTGCAGTCCTGCTCAAAGTTGGCTGCATCAGTGGTGTTCTGTACACCTAACCTCATTGTGAGCACCAGAGTTTCAGCCACACGTACAGTGACAGACAGGCGTATGGCATGCCACCACTGCCACCAGTCACTGCCCTCTGTCCACTACAATTTGTAAACAAGCAGAGACAGGAGGAATTGACCAGTGCTGCAGAGAACAGCACTAGAGAAAGGAATGAGTATAATTTTTGGGCTATTTCAGGGCTTATTCAAGATTTTTTATAATCTTGGGCAATCCCTTTAACAGGGGAACCTGTGGGCGATGTGGCATCTGTTAAACCCATGGTTTCTATCAGCAAATACACTTGGTTGAAAGCTCACATGCCTACTACAGAATGCAGTGTAAAAGGAACCTGTGCTTACCCGGCTCCAACAGTGGTATGTTGTTTCAACCGATTTATGTGAGTACACCTACTTTTTATTTATTTAATACTATAGTTAGCAAATTAGACAACATTGCAACATTTTCTGGGGCTGATAAAGCCCTAAGGCTGAGTTTCTTGTGGTGTGGCTTTAGCATGGCCTTAAACCCCCAGCCCTCTGATGGCCAGTGGTACCCACTGTGGCCACTATGAGGAAACTCAAGAATGTTATATCATCCAGAAGCTTGGTAAATTGAGAGTGGATTTTGAATTTCAATGTATAACCTAACTCTTTCTTCTCCATATAGTTTGGTGGAAAGAGAGGAACATGAGGGGTTTCTCATATTCATACCACTGTATGTAAAATACTAGAAACTCTGTAGAGTTGATCTATTTTACCAACCACTAACTAAGTACTGTATAAAAATTATTGGAGGTATGCCTTACTGTACAAAGTTCAGATCAAGATAATTCCATTTTTGACTGTCACACAGACCAACTTGACGCTGATTTCTCAAGTCTCATGTGTCAGCCTAAATGGCATGAGGAGCCAGAAGACATTTCTGATGAAAAATGAATTGGACTGATGCTCTTCAGTATGATCCAGAGATCTTATTAGGTTGTTTGCAAGAAACCAACTGTATATGACACGTATACTGTGCTATATGTGGTAACATTATTCCATTTATATGGCTTTGTCCTTTCTGTCTCCTTTGGATTTAGATATGAAATGCTTAGGGGCTTCATACATATTAGGACAATGTAATTTAGGGCGAGGTTCCTGCACAGCACAGAGCTGCCTTCCCTATCAGTGTGGCCATACATATTAGATAGAAGTTGGTTGATGGTTAAACAACTGTAGAACGAGCAATCTGGTCTGGTGAGCATCGTTCTGGGAATGATCTTTCATGGAAAGCTAGATTGAGGACTAGTATCTACAGTATTTGCTGAAAAATTTAAGACATGGCAGACTTTCTAGATGGTGATGGTTTTTAATCAGGCAGCTAAAGTGATTATTCATTGGTAAATTTTACACAACGAACAGCTGTCTTGGTTGAAATCAGCCAATTTTATAAACTTTTTTTTTTAGACTGTGTTTGGCCACTTTTAGGATTAATGGGAGAACATGTGAATAAATAGTCTCATCCCACCTATGATAGGAGAGTGACGTATACAGATGTTTTTGTTTCATACCTGGGAGGTATTGTTCATCATGCCTTATTTAAGGCACCATACAACCTTGAGTGATAACTTTAGGGCATCCAAAATGTCTGCATAATACACTAGATGTAATGCATCTCTTATGGAGATGACCCATACTAAATTAGTTTTGGATTCAGATAATAGACAAAATAAATTCAGTCTTTTCGTCTCAAATTACTTCTGATCCATGGCTGTATCATGGATTGTCTGGATGTGATGTAGGGGATGAGTTTCTTCAGCTGGCAGTCACCCAATAGCTGTTTATAGCTATAAAAATCTATAGCCTCCGAATAGATGTCTTATCTTCTAATGGCAACAAATGGGTGAATGTTGTGAATCACATTCCTGAGTTGAGAAGCGGGCCTACCAACAGATTTTAATTTAACAGAACATAACATTAAAGGTTAGGTAACCCGTAAATGTGATTTAAAAACTGGCTTTTCCTTACTCTAGAATTGTTGATTTCACCATTGGATTGTCAGGGTTGACGGTTCTCGAGTGATCTTTTTAATGTAACCCTCTACTCTACATGACAGCCCACTAGTTGCCAGCTGATCACCACGGGCCCAGAAGATGAAAACCTTATTAGACCAGTTATATGTGAGAGGAAATGTATTTTGACAATGTAGGAGAAATGTGAAATTACATGGCTGTGCTTAGTCTGCCAGAGTGGGAGTTGTCATCCTCTCTATGATATCAGTAGGCCTAAATGGAGCATATTAAGAAGGGTCGTCTTAAAAGGACCATTTAAGGAGTTGGGTGGGGGATTTATGCTTAAAGAGGTTTTTAAAATTGGTAGAATTGAAATAGATTGGTTAATTCTTGTTGAGTTGGGGAATTCAATATGTAATTACAGTATATGAGAATATGGGAATAATACAAATCTGACATAGAAAGGTAGATAGAAAGTTAGAAAATACAAAAGGTATAATTTGCAACTTACCTACAAGTATCAGAACACAAACCAACAAGGCAATAAGTGCTCCAGGGCTCAGGCTTCCGGCCATCACATAGGCAGTTGTGTTACATGACTGCACTGCCCCTGTGCTGTCACAACCACAGACTCGAATGGTAAGAGTTCCTGTGCTACTCAAAGCTGGAGTACCACCATCGACAACCAGTATCGGCAAGATAAACATATCCTGCTCCCTTCTGTCAAATGGCATTCGATGTGTATGGACAGAAGCTGTGTTATCTGTAATGAAAATACATGGTTTCAACTTTGGACATTAAGGAGTAACTCTTGGGATTAGGTAACCTTTAACCCACTTTCCTTGCTAGACGCTAGGTAAATAATCATGCTTAGTGGTAATTGTAGACGTAGTGGTTCAAGGATTTTCTCTAACTTTATGTTCTAAATTTTGATTTGTGTTGAAGCAACACTTTTAGAAGCCAACTGTGGAGAATGACGTCTATAGTAGTGGTTAAAGATGAATTTATATCTCGAGTTTTGCTTTAAAACAAAATAGAGCAATATTTAGATCTCTCGCAGATGCATTAAACTGGACTTAGATCACTATGCAACCCTACGGTAACCTAGGTCTGGTTGAACTGTGGGAGATCTATATATTTTGCCCCTAAACCAGCTGCTTGATACCAACTCACAAAACCACCAGCGTGCCATTACACAGTTGAGGTTTAGGATCATAAACCTGCCCACAGCAAAACCATCTGTCCCTGCAAATAAGAAATTAAATGAAATTCAGACTACACCAGCAGCATTGGGTGCATGCCCACTGCTCCTACTGAAGAAGATACATCTCGCTTCACTGCACACATGCTTGATATGCAGTGCATGTGCAGCGAGAGGGAAGTTGACCATTGAACCATGAACAGTTTTTGGGAGTGCATTGGGATTGCTATTATACTGTATTTTCTACCTTACTAGTGCTGTTATTTTCTAATAACAGATGCCAGTTATTGGATAGCCATATATTGAGGGTTAGTACGAGAACTATGTGCACATCTGTCTGGCTTTGTGGCAGGACTGCCTATTACTTTGCACAAGCACTTTGTAAAGCAGTGGGCACAGGTGTCGCCACTAGAGATGAGCGAAGTATGCAAAAATGCGATTCGGCTGCTTTGACAAATTTCACAAATATTTTTACTTCGTGATGAAGTACTACAAAGCGCTTTTCTTTGTAAGTAGTAGGTACAATGACGGGGAGTGGCAATTACACCGCTCCCCATCATTGTACCCCTCAGATGCCGCATTCATAGCTGATCGCGCCATCTGATAGAAATAACAGAATGTAAAATAAAAAAAATAAAAAATCATAACCTCATCCATTTGATCGTGACGGGCCGGCCGCCACCACCTTGCTTGAAGATCTGACGTGAAATGTTGTCATACGTCACCGTGCACATGATTTTGTGCGAGATCTTCAAGCAAGATTGCGACGGCCGGCCTGTCACAAGCAAATGGATGAGGTAAGTATTATTATTTTAGTATTTTACACCATTTCAGGTACAATCGATTCGCTACCATGATGCACGAGGAAATTCAGGTCGAAGTCGACTTGGTCGCTCAATACTAGTCGCCACCTTGCAAGCTAAACAGAGTTTGTTTAGTGGGACATGGGGTCCATACAGGCCTGTATTATGGATCTATGGGTACCCAGTGTTCTAGCACTTCTTGAGGCATCCTACTATATAGGCAATATCAAATTACATATCAGTTTATAGCAGGCTCGATTATGAATGTGTACAATAATGATCCACAATAATATAATGTGCATGACCCTTAAAAGGTATTTTTCATCTTTTTGCAGTTTGAACACTTTGCACAAGTTGAAAAAAACCATACTGAGCTGCTCCCTGACACCCTATTCTGCTGTAATCTGGTCCCCGTCCTCTAAACTTCTGGATGGGCAGACTCATGTGCAATGCTGCAGTTAATGACCGGTCTCATCGGGGGGGGGGGGGGGGAGGGGGGAGTGTCCCCAAGTGGCATGTCACTGCCAGTTCACGTGCCGCTTGGTGACAAGGAACTGGAGTGGAGAAGCTAGGAGCAGGTGAGTACGTTTTTTGAACAGGTACAGGTGTCTGGGCTTGAAATTTAAAGCAAAAAGTGCAAAAAACTGGGAAAGCCCTTTAAGGCCTCATGCACACGACCGTCGCTGTGTTCTGTTCCGCAAAATGGGATTCCGTTGTTCCGTGATCCGTTTCTGTTTCCATGTGTCTCCCTTTATTTTTGGAGGACCACCAGACATAAAGGAAGGTAAAAAAAGTCTAAGACAGGTTTGCCCTGGAAATGATAGGAATAAAACGGACGCAAACGCGTGGACACGGATGACAATCTTGTGTGCCTCCGTGTTTTTTAGCAGTCCCATTGACATGACATTTTCCAAGGACAAAAATAGGACAGGTTATATTTTTTTGAAGGACTAGAATCACGGACGCGGATGGAAAACGGTGCACTATCCGCATTTTCAACGGCTCCATAGAAATGAATGGGTCCGCATCTGAAATGCTAAAATCGGCGGAATGGACGCGCAGACAAACAACGGTCGTGTGCATAAGGCCCAAGACTGAATGCAGGGTCATAGAAACGATAGTGTGAAAACTGGACTATCTAACATTAATCTCAAGTGAGGTCAGATAACATCATACAAAATTATGTATGGTTTATTCGTAAGAAATCGAATGGATGGAAATCATGGATGACATGATCAGAGTTGATGTATGGTAGGTGACCAGGATATGGCTCACCCTTGACATTGAGCAGAGTAAAGTGATGCTCGGCGCTGGGGTCCGGAGCAAGCCTGAAGTAGAATCGATGACCCCCCATTGGTTCATCTCGATCCACCACACTGATAGTCTGAATCAGCTACAGCAAAGGGAGCACAGATTAATCGTCTAAGCGTGATATGGATAGAAAATACATGATTTAATACAGAGAGATACATGTCACCTGGTCTCAAAGCAAGTACCGTATATACCTTCATCATGTTCACCTGTCTTCTGCTTTCTCCAACTTTCCCCTTTAGTGATCACCACAGCGAAGGGTAGTTTTACACACAGTTTTTTTTTTAAATGCTCTGCTCACATGTTAGCTTTAATAGTGCAGTAGAATAGTAAGATATAAAAAGCGCTACAAGCAATGCTTTTTTTGTTTGTGGTTTTAAATACAGCATTCTCAATATATGGCTTTTTTGCCATTTACCTATAGGCTTCTCTATGGGATATGAAAAATAGCTGAAAAATTCATGCTAAAAATATAAGAATAAACACCACCACGAAAAAAGCTTGTAAAAATGGGTGATGTTCTGTACAAGCAGAAAAAATATAATAAAATGATGTGTGAAAGAGCATTTATCTGGCAAAAAATATGAATAGGGAATTAAAAAAATGATAGCTATATACTTTGTTCAGTTTCTAATGTACATTTTCCTCTTTAGTAGCACCTCTGTTGTCTATTCTTCTGGTCCACCTTCTGCATTCAGAGGTGGACTACCACGCTCAGTATCTTCACTGCTCCCTTCCTCCCCCTCAGTGCTGGAGTAGTGATCTCATAGCAGATGAAGAGGTCCAGACACCTTTCATTCCTGTCTACTTCTAAATTCATAGAAGAATATGGTTCTCTCTCTCTCTCTCTAGACAGTATACAGAATTGTGGGGACATGGCATGTCTCTCTGGGGTGATCTGTAAGGGACTATTTTGTATGCAGGGAAAGAAGGGAGTAACAAGAGCCAATTGTAATGTATCCTGGGAGATACGGTTGCTTGATTGTCTTATGTTCTTATGTGAGCTGCTGCCCGTCCACAGAAAGGGAAGAGAGTCCTCCATATAAGCAGATAATTTGCTAAAGGGGTTATCCAAGCTGTAAAACATGCCCCCAATGCCCGGGCCCCTCATCTAGATTATACTTACCCTTCTCCCTGCCACCCGCGTCGCTCCTGATCCCCGCACAACTGCCGATGCATCTCCCCATTGCGCGGATCAAAACATGTGGTGGGAGAAGGGTACAGCCAATACCCTCGCGTGGAGATGCAGCAACGGCTGTGAGGAGATCAGGAGAAACGTGGGAGCGGGGTATATATAATCTATATGAGGGGCCTGGGCATATTTTATAGTTTTTCATGTCATAATGACATGTCAGATGTTTTGACTGTTGTGGTCCAGGTGCTGAGACCCCCAACAAAAGCACTCGTCCGAGCACTGTGCACCTTTAGCTGTGACCTGCTCCCCTTGGAGAGGCGAGGTTGACTGAAGACAGGCTCATAGATGCATGTGAGTCCATCTTCAGCTGACCCAGGGCCAGTCTCGGGGGTGTCAGCAGCAGGACCCACCTCATTTAAAACTTTTGACATATCACTAGGTCAAAACTTCTGAAATGTCCCTATGCCATTTATGCGTAAACGACAACCCAAGTTCACCCTGGGTGCGAGCAATACATGTGGCTCCATTAAACTGAATGGGAGACGTCTGGCAGAACAAAAGCTCTAAATACTATTTAGATGCATTTCTAAATGTCGCCAGAGATCAGCGTGATATATGGCTTAAGTGGCGGGATGTCAGCTTGTGGTGACACTGTCGGTATTATTTGGTGATGACATATAAAACAGTGTAATGTGTCAGGAGCGTGAAGGGGGAAGCATCAGGCTATCACATAATGCACTATTCTAATATTTTATCTGAACAATGGCTGCATTGAGATGTGTACAAGGATCAAAGAAATGAGTGGACCATATAGTATTATTTGCCATAAAAATATTTCAAGAGAGATTTTATAGTTTTTCAGTAATTGGGGTCAGCAAGGTTAGATACGTACGAGCAGACCGGTAGAAGATATAAAAAAGGGTTTCTCACCTTTCCTGACTTGTCTGTTTCATTAAATATTTCTATTTCATATTAAATAACTATTCTGAAGCATCTATTTTTATGAATCTATGGATAACTGTTCCTCTATCATTCCTACTAGAAGCTTATGAATGGATTTTCAACTAGGTGTTACCAGTAAGGCATGCACTACTTTTCTTTTCTTTCCATCTAAAATAACAGATCTCAGACAAAAATGGCTCAAACGGATGCCAAGTGTGCATAACTGATGCACAGGATCTGTTTTTCTTAAAGGATCCTTTTTTTTTTTTACAGGATTTGCATTTATTTGCATGTATTTTTTGCAACGTGTGCAGGTGGCCTTAAGGTGCCAAGAATATCTTATCCTCCCCGTGTTACTTTTTTATAGGAATAAATTATTGAACATTACCTGCCCTGGAAGAGCATCTTCACAAACGGATGATTCATGGGGTGTAGCCAGCTCTGGAGGATTATCGTTTACATCCAGGATGCGTATCCTCAGGGAGAGAAGTGAAACTTTTTCTGGGTAATCTATAGGAAATATATGTTTATTTATTTATATTTTGAATATATGCAATTACCTCAGTGACTAGGTGAGTCACTTTTAAACTAAGCACCCCTACCGTAGTCAAATAAGCCACTATAAAAATTATATACATACTGTTAATATTATGTCAGAAGTGATTGATATGGTGCAATGATAACATTTTGAAGTTGCAACATGACTACATGCCTTTTATAGGAAGGAGAAGGTCATTTTTGACCTTCCTTAATGTCTTCCTCAGCCATATTATTCTCTGTTTCAGATGCACAGCTAGATGCTTTTCTCTCACAAGCAGGGACATCTTCCTTCTGTGGAATTTGCCATTACTATGTGCAGTGCCCTCACTTCCCACTATCTTTGTTTCCTTCTAAGTAGCTCAGAAATATGATAAGGAGGGAGGGATTACACAAACACATAGGATCTTCTCTGCTCTTAAAAAGCAATGCTTCTATTTAGCTCAAAATAGCTCTGACATGCCCCCATTTCCTGTGAACCATCTTCTATGTCTCTTTTAGACCTCATTCACATCTCTGTTTTGGAAATCCAGCACAAATGCCGGCTGTCAGCCAGACAAAAAACTGTTGTCTGTCCAAAACCCAGCTCCAAGGATGGACAACTGCTTTAAGGTTATGGAAGGGTACACAAATCTGAACCTCTAAAAGGAAAGGTGTTCATAGTAATAATGTGTCCAGATTGAGAGGTATGCACATATGCATGTAGAGCAGATACACACAATTTAAAGCGATAAAATATGAGGGTGCACTTAAGGAAGAGATCCCTAAATGGTGACTCTTTGACATGCTAGCTGAGAGTAAGACACGTGTGGCTAATATAGTATTTTGCTGCTGAAAATATTTAGACAAAAAAAAAACCTTAATGATATGAAGTTTACATAGATGATTGGGTTGAACTAACCTGCTTCCTTGGCCTGCACTGTCAGATTGTGCCACCCAGAAGTTTCACGGTCCAGGGTTTTGGTTATCCTGATTTCACCAGACTCTTCATCAATTTCAAAAATCCCATCATCAGAGGTTTTGTCCAGTGTGTATCTGGTGACAATGACAAACAGGTTTCAATTTAAGAAGTGAGGGATGGAATAAGAAAGAACTGCAGCAGTCAAGGATTACAAACAGTTCTTTTAAGAATACCTCCAAAATATGGTGTGGTACATAGAGTCCATACAATAGCACACAGTGTGCCTAGATCTGCAAATTATAGAGCTCCACCAGCCAGGCTGGTGTTTGTGCATATATAGGACTGGCTGAAATGGATATATAGGACTGGCTGAAATGTCCGAGATTTTGATATTGATAGCATATCCTCTTGATATTTTATCCAAGTCTGATCAGTAGGGGTCCAACTCCCTGCAACCCAGCCGATCACTGGTGAGCACTGCTTGCTCTCACCTGTCACGTTCATTGGTTACATGACCAAGTGAATGGGCCTGGGCTGCAATACCAAGCATAGCCCGTATACAATGTAAGGCGCTGTGCTTGCTAAGCTCTGAGGAGGTTGCAGCTCTCTACTGAGTGCCGCAACCTCTTCAAACAGGTCATCACTGGGGATCCCAGGAGTTGAAGTCCCATTGATCAGATTGATCAGCATTACATTTATTAGCACCACCAATACAAATCTGGCTATCCATCCACCCGTCTATCCATCCATTCATACAACCATTTATCAGGAACATCCAATATAAGGCTGGCTCTCCATCCAACCATCCATGGCACCATTTAATAGCACCATCTGATATAAGACTAGCTCTCCATCCATGGCATACACATAATACGAATTCTTCCACTTGAGCGGCAAATCTTTCACAAGCTCTCTTCTGCCATTCAGCATGGTACCTGATGGAGTTGTTTGCTTTATCTGGGTCAGTAGCTGTGATTATCCCTATGACAGAGCCAACATGCGCATCCTCTGAAACTTCTATTATCCCACTCAGAGGGTGGAACTTAGGAGGTTCATCAACATCCAGCACTGACACCTTCACAATTGCTTGATCCCGAAAAGTCCCAAGATCCGAGAAGCGAGGATCCAAAAAACGGTTCTGGGCTTCTAGAACCAAGGAGTGCTCCTTCTGGGTCTCAAAATCCAGAGGCTGTAAGACATAACGAGGAACGCTTGTTGATAATGTTTTTTGGAAAGGCAATATTTCCCAGCCTTGATGATATAAAAAAGTAATACATAATTTTAACATGAGATCAGTAAATAAATGCAAATATCAATTACTCGCAATCACCTCAGTGTCTATGTCCTTACTTAAAATGCTTGATAAATCGATGTGCTTAATATTTCTGCCTCCATCCTATTCAAGAATATCCTTATTAATGACTCCCTCGTAATTACTTTAAGATAAAAAGACATTTCTCCAGCCTCAGAATTTAAATGATGTTTAGTCTGGAGTCGGGAGGTTCACAGGCTGTGTTGGCCACATCTGAGAAAGCTAATAATTATAATTGTGCACGTCAATGCAGCTTACTACATAAATCACCATAATATATTCCGCAAATCAACTGAATATTGTTGGTTTCTGAGGATGAAAACCTGTGGTGCTAATGGATATTTAAAATGGAATGGCTGATTTGAAGAACCGAACTAAAAGTGAGCTATCGTTAGGATACCGGATCACTCTAGGAAAGGACCTTTTCTTACAGGCTTTGCATTTCTATGGTTTCTATCAGTCACCGTGATACGTGCAATTGTATGTGCAATAAACTAACCTAGCACAGTTCTACAGATCTCGTAACTGCACATCCGCCTCGGTCATGTCCCATGTTTTATGGCTATATGCATTGTGTTACTGCTATTATTGCAGTGTGTTTGATGTTGGAAGCTTGTCCCTGCTATCTCCCCGTAGCCAGGGTCCGATGCAATCAGATCCTCCTTTCTTCCTGGGCTTGGCGGTCATTTTTGGTGGATTTCTAATTTGGTGGTGGATTTAGAGGAGTATTTCAAGCGTTTTAAGAGAGTGGTTGAGGATTTAGAAGAGGATTTGGAAGAGGTTTTGACAGTGTTTTTCTCATTCAGCCCTCGGTTGGGATAAAATTCAAATGCGTTTTTGGTGGCAGAAAAAACGCTTCTAAAACCGCTACCATTCTTTTCTGCTTCTCCATTGACTTCAACGCAAAATCCGCCATAAATACAGTTCTAAGAAGCATCATGCCACTTCAGAAGCTGATCTCAATTTAGCAGAGGAAAAAACTTGAAAATTTATACTGAATATTTTCCCATAAAAACATAAAGTGGATAATTTTGCTGTAAAACAAAATGCCTGGAGGTGGGGAGGGTTCTTTAAGCAGTCTATAAGCCATCACAGGAGAGACAGAAGCGGAGGTATATGATAACAGTTTCTCATATCTAAGCGTAATAGATCAGCTCACAACCTGATATTAAATCGGTTTAAACTATGTGGCATGCAGAAGGGTAAAAAATTAATTAAAGATCAAGGATGAAAGGCACGGTGCAGTACTGACATGCCCAATAAAAGAAATGCAAACGTTTATGCCTCAAACATTAAACATAATATAATATAACCAAAGAGAGATGCGCAACAAGCTGTTTTGGCTTGAAATGCATAAGCATCACATTCTCCTTTATGGAACTTTTACTATTCGAGCATTAGTACTTGGCAAGACTGTACTATAGGGGCACTGCTATATGGAAAACCTTAGCAGGTTACACTATGTGCCCATTAACCCACTTCATCCCTTGTTTCTCCTCTACATCTCCCCTACTGGCTCTCCATTGCCAGGCACATTCAGCATAAAATATGAACAGCATGCTATCATTTCCCCCTGGCTGTGCTTGAAGTTGGTGGTGCAGGTGTTACGCTGACTGGGTGAGGAGGTGGTAGAGGAGGATGAGGAGGATGAAGCGCAGTAGAAGGCAACAGGAGGCACTGAGAAACGTCCAGCATTCTTTGGTGGGGGTAGGACATGGGCCAAACCGTTTTAGGCACAGCCGCCACTACTTTTACCCAGTGGGCAGTTAGGGAGATATAACGTTCCTGCCTGTGCTTACTGGTCCACGTATTAATGGTTATGTAGACCTTGCCATTGATGGCGTTGCGCAGCGCACACCTGATTTTGTCCGCCAATTGTTCACGCAGGGATGGCCCATCTGGAAAAGTAGTGGCGGCTGAGAACCACGTACAGTGGGATAGCCACCACTAAAATGTTATCTAATCTGTCCCCTCCTTACATATCTGACCTAATCTCCAGTCCTCTGAAGACCTCCTTCTTAGCTCTCCTCTCATCTGTTCTCCATCCCCCTTTCTCTTGAATTTGCTACCCCAGCGAGTCTCCAAATTTCCAAAAGCAACCTGAAAGCTAACCTCTTCAGAAAATCCTACGACCTACAATAACCCTGCTGTCACCACACTACCATCTGAGCAGCTTCTACCTCCCCCTTGTAGGTGGTCACCGCTCTCTGGCAGGGTCCTCTCTCCCCTTGTGTGGGCACTACTGTAGGCAGGCAGCACTGCCTTTTGCCAGCTTTCTGTTCTACAATTTATTCCATTTCATCGGACTTTGATTAGAATGTCCATTTTAAATGGACTGGAAAAGCAAGATATACAGCCACCTTCATTCCTGTAAAAAGTACATACATACCATATGGTACGCCTACAGTCCACTGTGTTCTCCTGATTACGTGCTGCTTGATATCCCTTTTACTATTTACTTGTGTTACCATTCCATATCATTTAGTTCTATAGTATTACAATGACCGGTCACGTTCCATGTGCTGAACTGTTCCCTTTCATTATCCTGCAAAATGTCGACTATTAAGCCACGACTGGTACTAACAGATCCCCTGGTACTTGAAAGCCTCGAGCTGGGACTCGATGTGGTTATTTATCCCTGTGTGCTACCATAGGGCCCCATAGGACCTGACATAACCGCCACCTCTCTTTCTTGCTGGAAGCCCATAAATCACGTGGATCAATATTTAGGAGTTTCCTTTAAATTAAAAAGAGTCCCAAAGTGAGAGCGAGCTGATGAGCTGCGGGGATAAAGCATTTATGCCAGGGGATGATAAAGACACGTCATCCTTGTTTGCAGCCCGTAGCAACTCGATTTGCAAAGTGACTTGGCTGTAAGTAGTATTGATCCGGGATACATGACAGATCTACATACTATTATTTATAGGACACATGGGTGCATTTCATCTGCTTGCATTAGGGGATTTCATTTATTATCTTGAAGATCACTAGAATTGTAATCCATATTGTAAAAGGAGGTGTTCAGGATTTTTTCCTTTTTTTGTTTTTAACCATGGAGAGCGCAGTACCTAAATAAAAATAAATAATACACATCTGCTCCCTGCTGCCCGCTCCAATCCGGCGCTCTGTGCGGTGAACTGCTGGTCCTCAACCTATTTAATTCTAACTGGAGTATGGAGGGGGTCACGTGCACCACTGCAGCCAATCACTGATCTCAGTAATGACATGACCCGAAGTGGCACATGACATGACCCGAAGTGGCACATGACTTGTGGACATGTCACCGCTGAAGCCAATCATTGGCTGCAGCGGCATACGTGATCCCATCCATATCATGGCTGGAAACAGACTGGGATATGTGTGCAGATAGCCTATCGCACACACCTTACATACCCACCAAGCCAGCTCACCACACGTGACTTCCTTCATGAGCTACGCGCTACTGACGTCAAAAGTAGGAAGTGGTCATAATAATGTTACTTGACATGTATGGCACATTGTAAGATTTTGCATTTGGGCACAGGAACATCAAGTTATGCCCCATGCTCAACCCTCTAAGCCAAATATTAGAGAGATTCGACTACAGATTACACCACTAATGAGTTAAATTCATATAGTGATATTACATAATATTATTAGGGTAAGACCACACGGCGCGGTCGTGTTGCGGTCATGCTGTGGTTAGGGACCCATGCGGTTACCACCTGTATAGTCATGTTTTTAGGGTGCGTCTTTTGCCCAAGATCATTTATGGACTGTTGTTTGAACGGTTATATTAAACATACACCGCAAGCATCTGATCAACTGTATGGACCATCCGGTCAGGAGTTGCTAGTGGGTGGGCATGTTTTACCTGTGGTCGACCACAGATGCGGTCATCCCAACTTGCAACGTGCCTGGTCCGTTTTAGAAACCCCATTGACTTCATCAGGGAAATTAGAAGCTGCAGTTCCCAACCACAGCATGCCTGCATCAGGACCACATCGTGCGGCCATACCCATAGTGTTCATTATAAATTGGGAGTATCTTGGGAGTATAATTTGATTCACCAGCAGATGGCGGTAATGTGACAAGTTGCTTTTCATCCAGTTTTTGTACTGCAGCCAAAGACTTGGCAAAAAGAGCATCTTCTGTTTCCTCTCATCTCAGGGACAACAAAAACAGTACGACTAAAGCGGACTAGATGAACATTGCCAGCTGTTCACTCTGCATGAGAAATTTACCAGCAGGGGCTGAACAGTCACCTAGAAAATGTATTATGGACTGGTCTGGAGCTACACGGCAAGAGCAAGTCTCAGAAAAGTCACGCAACAGATTAATATGTGCAACTTGTCTGCAAATTGCTGTCGCAGTGACCAGAGACTTTGACAGAAGAGTCGCGGTGACTTGCATGTCAATGGAATAAAAGTGGGATGGGACTTGGAACCTGCGTGAAAGCTATCAGGCCTGGAATTTTTGCAAACGTTGCAGCATGTTGCGTGTCATTGGCAATCACTCGATCTAATGTGATGCAACACAAGTCACCGTGTAGCCCCAGCCTAAGGCGTCATGCACTTGGATGATATCCATGTGGTGCTATCATCCATTCGACCGGGCCACAAATGATAGAACCTGTCGCTTTTGTGGATAAGAATAGGCTTTTTTCAAGCTCCCACGAAAATTGGGTGACCCCCCGTCTCAGTCAGTAATTAGGAGAGGGGCTCTATATCCTGACCCCCCTTTCCCTCATAGCTAATCCGCCCACGTTGATCCATATCTGGATCGTGGTGAAACTTTGTCTCTGTGCAGAGCGCACATTTGACATTATTGTCAGTGCACCCTGCACAGGTTCAGCCCAAGCTCCCGTGTTTCCCCTGATGAGCTTGTTACTCATCTTCTCCAGCGAAACATGCGTGTAGGGATCAGGTAAGCGAGGGCTTTCTAGGCCGCACAAATTCCAGGGTGAGGTTCCTGTAGGTGACTGGTGGCGGGTCACCGTTATCCGGTTACAGAGGCCATTGTAGGGCTCTAGGGTATTACTAGGGCCAGCCAGTTCTACATACCACCCTGCGTTACGCAATTGCCGCTAGCAACGGTGTGCACATCTATCAACACCGGCCGGACAATTGTTGATCTAGGAGCATCTCATCTGAGCGGTAGGACCAACCGGTTATTATTTTGGTGCCACCGAGCATCTCTTTTAGTGTATGACTTGGTTCTGTGCACTATAACTACTTGTATTCCCCATAATATAACAATTTTGGAGCATCTTGCTTAGAATTCTATGTTGGGCCATTCCTCTGTTATTCCTCCTAGAAATGTATGAATAAGTTGACAACTGGATGTTACTAGTTGGGAGGTACTCCTGTACACTTATTTTCCGACAAATCTTGGCATTGGAGTGCCTAATGAGGAACTCAGGTAACCCATTAACGTTCACCTGCTCTGTGTACCCCCCCAAATACATGCTCTGTAGTACTCACTTATCTGTGGTACGGTACTGTTTATCCTGGGCTTCCTGGTTCATGCTATAATTACAAAACTGGGAGCTCTTTTGTAACCTTTTCAACACATGCCTCATGCACATGGCAGAGCTGTGTACAGCATGTATGAAGACACATGGAGCCCCTGCGATTCCCTGCTAGTGAGTGAGAAGTACTAAATATGCAAACATATGATGGGCCATATGGAGTATCTGCATAATACGGCCTCCAATGGAACAAGGTACATCTTTTCCTCTTGGATTCTGTATAAATCTTAGAAAAACTCTGACAATAAAGCATACATGGGTAGAGTATGGGCATAGACTTTCATGTGTCATATTCCAGCCCCTACATTTTAGGGCTTTTTCAGATCCTTAAGTTGGTTTTCCCATCACATACAATGGGGGCATATTGCTAGGATATGCCCTCATTGTCTGATAGGTGCTCTACAACGAGAACAGAGCGGGGGACTGAATGGAGGGCGCACTGCGCATGTGCAGCCACCCTCCATTCATTTCAATAGGCCCACTAAAAAGTGCGGTGCGCTCCCATTTACTTGTATGGGAGCAGCACTTGGTGGTGGACGGAGCTCAGTTCTCCTTGTAGATGTGGGTCCTAGAGGTGGGACCTGCACCTATCAGACAATGGGGGCATAGCCTAGCGAAATGCCCCCATTGTATGTGATGGGAATACCCCTTTAAAGGGAACCTGTCATCTACTTTATGCTGACCTCACTGAGGGCAGGATAAAATAGTGACAGAAATGCTGATATCAGCGGTGTGTCACTCATGAGCTAAAAGTAAGTGGTTACTGAGAACCAACCTCATAATCATTGCAGCCCAGGCATTGAGAAGAGTCAAATCTACTTGAGAAGAGTCATGGTTACTCATAATCTCCTGCACGGTCAACCATCTGCTAATGGTTGGCAGTTCTCTCCTAGAGATAAAGGGAGAAAACTAGGTAGAAGACTGGTCAGTCATCATCAGGAGAGCAGGAATTCATGAGTAACCATGACTCTTCTCAGATGGCCGTGACTCTTTTCCAGGCCCAGTCTGCAATGATTGTGATTATTGGTTCTTGGCAACCACTTACTTTTAACTTATAAATGACCGACCGCTGAAATCAACTCTCCTGTCTCTACTTTATTCTGCCGTTAGTATGGGTTGCATAAAGTTGATGACAGGTTCCCTTTAAAGGCAACCTGTCACCTGGTCTAGTGGCCCCAAACAGAATACTATGCAGCAGGGGGTTTAGGTTTCCAGCCCAAAGTACAAGCCCAATTCAAAAACAAGTTTGGGCACTGTGTAAAATGGAAATAAAGATAGAATGCAATGAGTTCTAAATCTCATGAAGCCATATTTTATTTACATTGGATCATAGAACACATATCAGAGGTGGAAAGTGACATATTTTACCATTTCACGAAAAAAAAAATTACCTCATTTAGATCTTAATGGCAGCAACACCTCAAAAAAAAAAGTTAGCAAGGGGCCATTTCTACCATTGCGTAGCATACCCTTTTCTTTGACCAACAGTCTGTAAACGACTGGGAAGTGAGGAGACTAATCGCTGGAGTTTTGGGAGAAGAATGTTGTCCCATCTTGTCAGATATAGGATTCTAGCTGCTCAACAGTCCTGGAGTTGTCATTTCATGATGTGCCAAATGTTTTCTATTGGTGAAATGACCGGACTGCAGGCGGGACAGTTCAGCACCCGGAGTCTTCTTCTGAGAAGCCATGCTGTTGTGATGTACGAAGTATGTGGTTTAGCAGTGTCTTTTTGAAATCTGCAAGACCTTCCCTGAAACAGACATTGTCTGGATGGGAGCATATGATGTTCTAAAACCTCTGTATACTGTATGGCTAGCATTGGTTAGTAACTCAGGATTAACCAAATAGAATATTTAACGACGTCACACAACAGAGCAACTAATTGACATCTATTTCCTTGGGACAAGTAGATTTTAGAGAAGAATGGTCTTGGAAGTATTACAATTTTTTTTTTTTAAGCAGAGAAAATAAAAAAATACGGGTTATTTTCTGAACAAGCTTGGCACATAAAAGCATTTATTCAGTGAATTCACCTGCTATTAACCATGATGCTGCCTGGATCTAGGACTATGCCATTGTCTGCAATACAAACATCATTATGCTGCTCTCTGTGGGTAGGGGTGGTCAATAACGCGAAGAAAGCTAAAAACTGCGGCGTTCAATAATACAAAGGAGAAAAAGAGGCCACATCACTAAAAAGACTAAGCTTAATAGCTCAGGTGGTTGTACCTCCTCCTCCATGACAATGAACATCTTTTGTGCTGTATTGAATAGCTATCATGGTGGATTCCCATGACTACCATCAGGCGTCCTGTCAATATTTTCATAGATGTATAGTAGTTCTGCAGCCGATTTTTCACAGGCGCTATCATGGGCTAATTACACCAAAGAGACTTTATGCAAACAGATTAATGGGGGTTTTCCACAGTTCAGTTCATCTACACATGCACATATCTTCATCAGTATGTCTTCTGTCAACATTTATTACATATGCTGTATAATGAAACAAAGACTGCAAAAGAAAACTTTCTTTTTTTTTAACTCAAGGTAACCACTACTAAATGTAAAAATCTTTTTAAAAGATGTCCATCACCTTTAAACCTCTGGTGGTTGCCACACAAAAGCCATGATGTCTGAGAAATTAGAAATAAAGAAAAGCTCTGAAATACTCAATATCCTGCACTATTTCTAAGTCACTATTCAAATTTACGCTAATTAGTGACATTGAAAAAGTTAAAAATCTTTGTACTAAAGGTCAGATTTCCTTGTGCCTTAATCCTTTCATTGAAGTTCATATTCAGACGACTCTCAGGCGGAGAGGTTGCCTCAGGTTTTCAACTTAGCATTCAGTAACATTGTGAGCATGATGGCAGTAGAAAATACGGCAGTAGAACTAAGTGAAAGTGTCAGAAGTCAAAAAGTTGTACAAAGCAAAGAACTTTCTCATAATCAAGACCAACTAGTTTCAAAGGGTACATTATACCTTCCTTGAGGGAAAGGTTAATGCTGCAGCGGGGTACTGACCCAAAGCACATGGCAAGGCTTTTCAAAAACTACTTGAAGATGAAAGAAGTCAAGATGGCTGTAGGTGAGGGACTTCACCAGTCCTCAGTCTAAAAAAACGCTTGAGTGATAAAGCCACACATTCAGATCACAGATAGTTTAGGGAAATTCCACAGTAAGGCCTCATGCACACGGCCGGTGTTTGTGTCCGCATCTGAGCAGCCTTTTTTTTGTGGTCCCGCAAAAAAAAAATAGAACATGTCCTATTCTTGTCCGTTTTGCGGACAAGAATAGGCATTTCTACAATGGGCCGCCCGTTCTGTAGACTCCATACCAGCTGGAATTTGTGAGAAGAGTGAAACATACCAAAATGCTAAAAAAAATCTGACATTTTTGTAAAAATTTCTAATATGATACAACTCAAGTTGTTATGCTGTTAGTATCATTTGTAATGAGGAATTTGGGAGTACCAGAGAACAATGCAAAGCATAAGTCATTTCTACTCCACAGTGTAGATAGACAGCTGTAGATGGATATATACCGTATTTTTCGCCGTATAAGACGCACTTTTTCTTCCCCCAAAATGGGGGTCTTATACGGCGAATGCAGTCAGTTTTACATCGCTGGCAGCGATGTAAAGCGAGCGGAGACTCGGGGAGGGACTGGGAGGAGGAGCTGGGGCCGGCAATAGCGGCGGGGCGGTGCAGTCACTGTACTAAAGGCCCGCCCCGCCGCTCCGGTGTACTAATAAAATATGTCATATTCAATTAATGGTTATTAAATATGCCCCTTTATGCCTAATAGTACCTTAAATCCTAAGCGCATCCGTACAATGCAGGCCGGGCGGGCGGCAGCGTAACTCCCTGATGTCACGTGCCTGCGCCGCCTACTTTATGAATGAAGCAGGTGGCGCAGGCAAGTGACGTCAGTGAGTGACGCGCCGCGCCGGCTGCCCGGCCTGCCGGCATTGTACTGAAGCGCTTAGGATTTAAGGTACTATTAGGAATAAAGAGGCATATTTAATAACTATTAATTGAATAAGACATATTATATTAGTATACTGGAGCGTCGGGGGATCTGTGGATGGCACAGTTATGGGCTGGGAGGGTCTGTGGATGACACATGTATAACAGTGCCATCCACAGATCCCCCCCCTGTAACAGTGCCAGCCACAGATCCCCCTGTAACAGTGCAAGCCACAGATCCCCCCATAACAGTGTCTGTTATCCACAGTTCCCCCATAACAGTGTCTGTCATCCACAGTTCCCCCATAACAGTGTCCGTCATCCACAGATCCCCCCATAACAGTGTCCGTCATCCACAGATCCCCCCATAACAGTGTCCGTCATCCACAGATCCCCCCATAACAGTGTCCGTCATCCACAGATCCCCCCATAACAGTGTCCGTCATCCACAGATCCCCAGTAATAGTGCCATCCACAGACCACCTAGTTCCAAACCCACAGCACACCTTTTGGTTAAAAATATTTTTTTTCTTATTTTCCTCCCCAAAAACCTAGGTGCGTCTTATACGGCGAAAAATACGGTATATATATATATATATATATATATATATATATATATATATATATATATATATATATATATATATATATATATATACATACACACACACACACACACACACACACACACACACAGTGGATATAAAAAGTCTACACACCCCTGTTAAAATGTCAGGTTTCTTTGATGTAAAGAAATGAGACAAAGATAAATAATTTCAGAACTTTTTCCACCTTTAATGTGACCTATAAACTGTACAACTAAATTGAAAAATAAACTAAAATCTTTTAGGTAGAGGGAAAAAAATATAAAAAATAATAATAATATGGTTGCAGAAGTGTGCACACCCTTAAACTAATACTTTGTTGAAGCACCTTTTGATTTTATTACAGCACTCAGTCTTTTTGGGTATGAGTCTATCAGCATGGCACATTTTGACTTGGCAAGATTTGCCCACTCTTCTTTGCAAAAACACTCCAAATCTGTCAGATTGCGAGGGCATCTCCTGTGCACAGCCCTCTCCAGATCACCCCACAGATTTTCAATCGGACTCAGGTCTGGGCTCTGGCTGGGCCATTCCAAAACTTTAATCTTCTTCTGGTGAAGCCATTCCTTTGTTGATTTGGATGTATGCTTTGGGTCGTTGTCATGCTGAAGGATGAAATTCCTCTTCATGTTCAACTTTCTAGCAGAAGCCTGAAGGTTTTGTGCCAATATTGACTGGTATTTGGAACTGTTCATAATTCCCTCTAGCTTAACTAAGGCCCCAGTTCCAGATGAAGAAAAACAGCCCCAAAGCATGATGCTGCCACCACCATGCTTCACTGTGGGTATGGTGTTCTTTTGGTGATGTGCAGTGTTGTTTTTGCGCCAAACATATCTTTTGGAATTATAGCCAAAAAGACCAACCTTCGTTTCATCAGACCATAACACCTTTTCCCACATGCTTTTGGGAGACTTTAGATGTGTTTTTGCAAAATGTAGCCTGGCTTGGATGTTTCTCTTCATAAGAAAAGGCTTTAGTCTTGCCACTCTACCCCATAGCCGAGACATATGAAGAATACTGGAGATTGTTGTCACATGTACCACACAGCCAGTACTTGCCAGATATTCCTGCAGCTACTTTAATGTTGCTGTAGGCCTCCTGGTAGCCTCCCAGACTAGTTTTCTTCTCATCTTTTCATCAATTTTGGAGGGACGTCCAGTTCTTGGTAATGTCACTGTTGTGCCATATTTTCTTCTCTTGATGATGACCGTCTTCACTATATTCCATGGTATATCTAATGCCTTGGAAATTCTTTTGTACCCTTCTCCTGACTGATACCTTTTAACAATGAGATCCCTCTGATGCTTTGGAAGCTATCTGTGGACCATGGCTTTTTCTGTGGGATGAGACTAAGAAAATTGCAGGAAAGACCAACTAGAGTAGCTGAACTTATTTTAGGGTTAATCAGAGGCACTTTAAATGATGGCAGGTATATGCTGACTCCTATATAACAGGATTTTGAATGTGATTGCTTAATTCTAAACACAGCTACATCCCCAGTTATAAGAGGGTACGCACACTTATGAAACCACATTATTTTATTAAATTTTTGTTTTCTTCCCTCTACCTAAAAGATTTCAGTTTGTTTTTCAATGGAGTGGTACAATTTATAGGTCACATTAAAAGGTGGAAAAAGTTCTGAAATGATTTATCTTTGTCTCATTTTGTTACAGCACAGAAACCTGACATTTTAACAGGGGTGTGTAGACTATATATAATATATATATATATATATATATATATGTATATATATATATATATATATATATATATATATATATATATATATATATGAGAGAGAGAGAGAAAAATATACTCTCAACATTTAAATTTCAACACCAAGAAGGACAAACTAAGGTTACGCAAATTGATGAAGTAGTAATTTTGGTTAAGATCTGCAGATGATCACATTTTCAAGCACCTAGCTCCCTTCTGTGGCATGCATGATGGGTATAAAAGCCAGATTGAAAGCAAAGTTTTCTTTGACACATGCAACCTCCTGTCCTGGTGGTTGGAAGAACAACAACAAACTGCAAAGGCAGCAAGAAGTGCACAGAGGTGAACCTTTGCACAGATCGATCAGCAGAATGGTAGACCAGTGATCCAGTCTATAAGAGCAAGTGAAATTGGATGTCCCATTCCAAACCTAGGGCAGCAAACAGTGTCTACGCAAGTCATCAGAAGGCATTTGCATGACTTTGGGCTATGAGCCAGATGTCCATCTACAGGTGTTCCATTGACCTTGTGCCGCGAAGGCTATCATGGTGCACAGCAAATGCCAATGAAGGCTGGATTGGAGGTCTACTCTCTTCAGTGATGAGTCCCACTTTTGTTTCTGATGCAATAATAGCTAAAGACTGGTCTGGAGACCATGTAGGCAATGAGATGGAGAGGCCTTCAGAAGTAAATATCACACCAATTCTACTCCTGAGATTATGGTGTTGGGTGGCATAATTTACAGTAGCTGGACCCCTCTAGTCTTAATTTCAGGTACACTAAAAGCTCAGAATTACATTAATTTGGTCCTGAAACCAGTGGTACTGCCATTTAGCCAAAGTGTCCAAGGAGCCATTGTTCAACAGGACAGTACCAGGCCACATGTTGCTCATGCTACTGTAAGCAACCTGAGTGGCCTAAACATGCTACTATAGTCTGCAGTATCTCTGGACTTGAGCACTAGTGTGGCTCGCGAATATTCAAATCGCAAATTTTTATCGCGAATATCGGCACTTTGAGAATATAGAATAAAGATATAGAATATAGTGCTATATCGTCATAATCTCGAATATTCCAGATTTTTTTTCTTCAGTACTAATGATCCCTCCCTGCTTCTTGCTTGTGGGCCAATGATAAGGCTTCAATATCTTTGTCAGAGCTTAGCAACATCCCTAGCAACCAATAGAAAAGTTGCCTACCCCTTACTATATAAGAACCTCCCCAGCAGCCATTTTCTGCTGTTTTTTTGCAGTTGTGAGTTAGAGAGCAGTGTCATTTTTGGGGAGATATTCCCAAAAAATGCATTAGCCAATAGAAGCCTGGTCACATGACCCTTATCAGCCAAATAGAAGCTCGCAGGCCCTTAGTCTACACATACACACAGTTTAACAACTATAACAACCCAGCAATTTTTATTCACTGCTGTAGGAGAGCTTTAAAGAAAATCTGTCACCAGGATAATCGCTATTGCAGTACCTTATTTTAAAATGTGCCTTTGTTCCAGCAATAGATGTTTTTAATCCTCTTAAAATCCAGTTTATTTGGTATGCAAATGAGCCAGTAAGGTGCCCAGAGGGGGGTCATTCTTGCAGGAAGGAGTCCAGGCACACCTCCTGCCACAATGTGTCCACCCACCCCTCCTACATTACATTCAAGCCATGACTCTGCCCCCCTTTTCCCTACTCCCAGCAGGAGGCGTGCCTGGGGTGATGCTGTGAAGGTCACAGTTCAGGGGGCAGGTAGGGTGGCATTCAGGCCACCCTCAAAAGATGAACTTAAAAACCCCTCCCCCAGGTCCCGCTAAGACACTTCCCCGACCCAGTTAGGTCACGCCCCCTCCCACTCCACAGCTGACGGGGATTGTCACTGTCAAGAGGTGGGGTGCTGTGGAACTCACTGTTAAAGGGGAAGACTGCTGTGAAGGTCAAAGTTAGGGGGTGGGCTGCTGTGGAGGTCAGTACTGTGGGGTACTGTGGGGTGGTCAGTGTTAAGGGGTGGGGGGCTGTGGAAGTCACTGTTATAGTGGATACTGTCGATATCTTTTAACGACAGACACAAACATTAAATGAAATAGAGGAAATATACCCGAGCGAAGCCAGGTCCTTCAGCTAATATATATATATATATATATATATATATATATATATATATAAATAATCGAAATATATCCAAATATTATATTCACATTTCTGTAAGTGCCCCATACTTATTTGAGACTATTAAAATTCCCTTGCGTCTGAAATTTTTAATCGCGAGCTGAATATATATGTGAGGCTCTATCCCACACAAGTGTGGGGGAATCTAATCAAACTCCCCCATCTACACCAGACTTTGTGTTCAACACTTGTTCACAGCTTGCCCAGTAATTTATAGCTCTGCACAGTTGTGTGTATAATATGTACTGTGAATACTACATACAATTTGCATTTATTTACAATCATAAATTGTATTTGTCTAATGAGTTGTATATAGCTCCTGGGCCACCTCACCTAGTTACTGAGTCAGAGTGTAGGCTAACTACTCAATCAAGCTCAGGGATGTATGATGTTCTTCTTGTCTTGATCTCATGAACTAATAAGGCCCCTTTCACATGGGCGAGTATTCCGCGCAGATGCGATGCGTGGGTTGAACGCATTGCACCCGCACTGAATACCGACCCATTCATTTCTATGGGGCTGTTCACATGAGCGGTGATTTTCATGCATCACTTATGCGTGGCATGAAAATCGCAGCATGCTCCTCTTTGTGCGTTGCGATAATCCATGCAACGCAGGCCCCATATAAGTGAATGAGGTTGCGTGAAAATCGCAAGCATGTGCAAGCAAGTGCGGATGCGGTGCGATTTTCATGCACGGTTGCTAGGAGACGATCGGGATGGAGACCCGATCATTATTATTTTCCCTTATAAAATGGTTATAAGGGGAAATAATAGCATTCTGAATACAGAATGCATAGTAAAATTGCGCTGGAAGGGTTAAAAAAATAAAAATAAATTTTAACTCACCTTAATCCACTTGCTCACCCCAGGTCCTGTTCAGCAAAGGAGCCAGAAGGAGATGCCGGCTACGCGAGCAAGTGGATTAAGGCGAGTTAAATTTTTTTTATTTTTTTAACCCTTCCAGCGCAATTTTACTATGCATTCTGTATTCAGAATGCTATTATTTTCCCTTATAACCATGTTTGGGTACCAAACACGCGCAGTTTTTCTCACGCGAGTGCAAAACGCATGACAATGTTTTGCACTCGCGCGGAAAAATCGCGGGTGTTCCCGCAACGCACCCGCACGTTTTCCCACAAGGCCCGTGTGAAAGGGGCCTAACACTCCCTCTGTTTGATCATTCTTTAGATAGCTTCAGTAGTAGGCTTTGAGAGTCTCATGATCTAAAGTACTAAGGGGGTCATTTATTAAACAGAAATACGCCTATATTAGACATATTTATGGTGCAGATTACAGTGCAAAGGTCCTTTCCAATGCAATCTGTGACTTTTCCCTGCTCACGCAAAGTCTAAAAAGTGGGAGGGGAGTGGACTGGGAAGGGGACGGGCCGATCATAGCGAAGGCCAAATTCTTTACTATTAAATATTAGCTTAGCGTATCTTAAAATGTGTTCACTGTGGTGCGTAGAACATTAAAATGAGCACAAAAGGAGTCCATTGTGTTACCAAACTAGAGATTGCGACAACTGTAGTAAAACCTGTGCAGCATAGAATCATTTCTATCTAACCGTTTCCCTGGCTGAGCCTCCCCTACATCTGGGAGACATTAATAAGACCTACCTTACAGTTTGAGAAGCATTGATCTAAGAGTCGCAAGAATGAAAAATATCTAAGATTTCTGCACAGTACATTTTCATTTTTTACTCCCAAACTTCCAGAAACCATCACTTTTTTGTACTTTCTAATGACACCATTTAATTCTGCATACAATGAAGTGGGAAGCAGGAAAAAATTCCAAATCAGGTGTAATTGGAAAAAAAAAATGCAGTTGTACAATTGTTTAATGGGTTTCGTTTTTACTGTGTTCCCTATGCGGTAGGTTATGGCGCCTGCTTTGCTCCAGCGCAGGCGCCATCTAAAAGAGACGACATCTGTACATGTACAATGCATGTTGTCAAGGGATTAAAATGGGGACGAGGGTGCTTTTGTCTTTTTATTTTTTTATATTTTTAAAAGCATTTTTTTGTTAAACTTATTTTTATTCCACCTAAGACTTTAACATGTGATCATCTGATCCCTTCTCTTATAGACTGCAGGCTAATGATTGACTATTGCAAACTACAGTATTTACTATGAGATTTATTATGTTCCTATCAAGCCCTCTCTATGACAGGCATCAATCTTTAGAGGGCCCAAATAGCTCCCATGGGTGCTGTGCTCCCAGAAACTGACCTCTTAAAGGGAAACTGTCATCGGGATTTGGGGTATAGAGCTGAGGACATGGGCTGCTAGATGGCCGCTAGCACATCCACAATACCCAGTCCCCATAGCTCTGTGTGCTTTTATTGTGTAAAAAAAACCAATTTGATACATATGCAAATTAACCTGAGATGAGTCCTGTCCCTAAGATGAGTCCAGTGTGAAGAAGCCCAGCACCGCCCCGCATCTTAAGAATCTCCTCCTTGCTCCCCAACGTCAGAAAGCTAGAGCGCTGTAATCTCGCGATGCGCGAGCTAGTGCATGTGCAGTGTCATCATAGTGTTGCTTCCCTGTGCTAGCATCAGCCTCAGGGAACGAACTGCGCATGCGCTAGATCACGCATCGCGAGATTACGGCGCTCTAGCTTTCTGACGTCGGGGAGCAAGGAGGACATTCTGAGGATGTGGGGCGGTGCTGCGCTCCTTCATGCTGGACTCATCTCAGGGACAGGACTCATCTCAGGGACAGGACTCATCTCAGAATAATTTGCATATGTATCAAATAATTTATTTTACACAATAAATGCACATAGAGCTATGGGGACTGGGTATTGCGGATGTGCTAGCGGTCATCTAGGAGCCCATGTCCTCAGCTCTATACACAAAATCCCGGTGACAGGTTCCCTTTAAATGCCGTGGTCACAATTGATCAAAATGGATATAGCTGATCATGGACTCTTCCATCAGACATGTGTAAAACAGCACTTGCTATATATACACAATATACTATTGTCATCTAGTGGCATACGTGATGGATTAGCATTGCTACAACTTGATGCCATAGCAAAGACCGTATAACTGGTAGTAAAAGGGATTTTAAAAGGGCTCAAAAACATGGCTGATTTCTTTTTCTTTGGACACAGGTATTTCTAATTCCCTTTTCACCTTGGATTAAGACTTCTTCTCTTTTGACCCTATTCTGCACCTCGCCAACCTTGTAATAGTAATGAATAGTTCCTGCTCCATCCCATACTATTACTGCAAAGGGACTATGAGGGCATATGAGCTGGAACTGCAGCATGTGTCAATAGGTGTCAGATTTAACAACAGACATGCTTGTGCAATGGCCACGATCAGAGTTAACTCCCATCCCAGCTGTGTAAACCCTTAAATGCCTTGGTCAATACTGGACATGGCACTTAAATAGTTTTACAGAGGGAAGCCCATCGACACCTCCATGACATGATTGAAGGTTGCCTATGGGTTGCCAGGGCTCAAATTCATACCCCCAAGGTCTGCCATGTAGTGGAGCCCAATAGGCTACCAACCATAACCCACTGAAATACAGAGGTTTTCAAGCCCCCTACTGGGAATTAAATAATGAAAGTGTTTAGAAAAAAGTTATAAAAGCTATATATAACTAGTAGAAGAAAAAAATGCCAAATAGCAGTTTTTTGTTCATCCTGCCTCCCGAAACAGGAATAAAAAAATTGAGTAATTAGGAATTTGTGCATACCCAAAAATGTTAACAAGTAAAAGTACAAGTCATAATTCAAAAGAAAACTCAAGATAGGTAATAAATGTATGACTGCTGGGGGTCACATTCACTTCTATGGGACTGA
The DNA here is from genome assembly GCF_014858855.1 of Bufo gargarizans. Classification (NCBI taxonomy): domain Eukaryota; kingdom Metazoa; phylum Chordata; class Amphibia; order Anura; family Bufonidae; genus Bufo; species Bufo gargarizans. The sequence continues at coordinate 74,021,523 of NC_058085.1, read as the reverse complement.
CTGAGATAACTGAGTGCTGGGGACTCAAGGACCCCTGTTCCCAGGATTGCTGGGGGTCTGACCGCTGGGACATTTTAACCTATCCTGTGGGTAATATTAAAACGTTCTTTAGGAGAAAAACTATGTCAAATCTTTGGAAAAATGGCTTAGTAGCTAAAAAATGTTAGGGACCTCTGCTTTAACACTTCAACATTGTTATGTCTGACTATCTAAAAGACCATATTCTGTTATTGTTATAGATAATATGCCATTGAAACATTTTGCTGTTAGACAAATATAACTGCTATGCCTACTTCATCAACCTGCACTAGGGGGTTAGAGACCGGAAATCATTTATCTGGATACGGTACATTTTATTTTCACAGTACTTTATGTGGCAGATGACCAGTGATATCAGTATGTCAGTACCTGCAGAATGCTGAGGATCGCCTCCTGGGTGTCTGCATCTGTAGTAACACTGAAGAATGATGACGCCTCTTGCTGCTGCTGGATCTGGTAAAACATGTCTGTGTTCTCACCGACATCCGCATCCTCTGCTTTTACACGACCAATCACTGAGCCCGGAGGAGCAGTCTCCATCACACTAAACCGATAAAGCTCTTAAAAGAAGAAGAGATTATAGATTTTAGGTATTGCATTCTCATTAAAAAGTTTCTTAAAGTGGTTCCTCAGCTGAAATGTAGCTTTTACAAATATCTGATTAATATGGCATATTTGTCAACAGTTCTGAATTTGCAGGGGCAGTCCCTGCAAATTCAGGTTGTCTTGGGCCAAAAATGGGCAGGGCTTGTAAAAGCCATGCCCACAAGTGAACATTGCCACCTGGGTTTAAGGCATTCCCGGGTAGGGGTTCGGGGGACTCCCTGAGTTTTCCAAATTCAATGAGGTGGGACGACGAATCCGTCGAATCCCTCAAATTTTGCTGGATTCGTGGACTCGAATCCCAACGTAATTTCCGAAATTCGAATCCAACGAATCCCGCCACAACGTCACATCTCCGCGCCACGTCCCTGCGCCTCCCGAGACGCCTGACATTTTCTCAGTGGCGTTGCCAAGGGGGGCCAGAGGTGCCACGGTCCCCCCTTCATCACGCTGTGCCCCCCAACTGAAATGTGCACCTATCCATTTTGACCGCTCACAGGAGTGTACATTTCTTCTAAAAACTGTAACCGGTATCTTCTGACCTGGTCCTGCAGTAACTTTACCTTTAAATCAGCGCTTGCTCAGTAACAACTAACAGGCCCAATAGGCGGCGCAGGCACGTCACGTCACTGTGAGCGCCGCCCCGCGAACTGCCTGTAGGCTGTAGCCTGGCCCTGTTACCGAAGCTAGCTGAGGAGTGGTGTAAGGTACTAGTAGAGATGAGCGGCCGCTTATTTAAAGTTAAAGTTACTGCAGGATATGGATTACAGTTTAGAAATGTGACAGTCAAATATACACTCCTGTGAGCGGTGGGGAGGGGGATCTGTGGATGACACTGTTATGGGGTGGGATCTGTGGATGACACTGTTATAAGAAGGAGGATCTGTGGATGAAACTGCCATGGGGTGGATCTGTGGATGACACATATAGCAAAAGATGCTATATACGGTATGTGTCATCCTTAGATCCCCCTCCATAACAGTGTCATCCACAGATCCCCTTCCATAACAGTGTCATCCACAGATCCCCCCTATAGCAGTGTCATCCACAGATCCCCCCATAGCAGTGTAATCCACAGATGCCTCCATAACAGCGTCATCCACAGATGCCTCCATAACAGCGTCATCCACAGATAGCTCCATAACAGCGTCATCCACAGATCCCCCATAAATGTAATTCACAGATCCCCCTCCATAACAGTGTCATCCACAGATCCCCCTCCATAGATCCCCCCATAAGTGTTATCCACAGATCTCCCTCCATAACAGTGTCATCCACAGATCTCCCTCCATAACAGTGTCATCCACAGATCCCCATAATTCTTATGTGTAGGATTCGATATTCGGAAGATTTGACTTATTCGAGAACCTTTTTGGATTCGGATTCGAAAAAAATTGGATTCGTCCCATCTCTATTGATAAGTATGATATGATATTAAGAGGTAGAGGTAATCCTGTTTGTCCCTTCTCAACTTTAGCTAAGTGTCTTGACCTAAAGGTTTAGTGCTTTCAGGCCCCCATACACATTAAACTATTGTCGGCCATGCCTTTTAGTATGTGGGGAGCTCTCGATTCTTCCCTAATGAGTGTACTTAGATTATCTAGACCTTCACCTCAAAACTGAAAGCCACTATGAAAAGATGAAGCCTTCAATCAGTTGTGTCATTCCCTAGACAATGGGCGGCTATGTGTCCTTTTGACATTTGCCCGATTCTGTAATGGACTAGGGTACATTTATCAAATCAGCTACTGTACGTCAATTTTGTGGTCTAAAAAAGTCGCAAGTCATGGCAACTGTGACATTTTCTGCAACATTTGGTTAAATTTGCAATATTTTGTGATCCTCGACAATTTTCGCAGTGGTTTATGTTGAAGAGCTAAAAGTGAGATTAGACCTAGATCATGGCTCTTTTACTAGGTGTGACTTTTGTAAAAGTCATAAACCATGCCAGGCAACCCCATGTTTTACTTTCACACCTAAAGGTGTAAGCTGCATTGCACTCACACCAAATATATTATTAAGGTACACCAGATCATAAATTTGGTGCAGGCACACAAAGCCAGATTTAAAGGCTATGCACATCTTTGGGGACATTTTTTATTATTGAATTATACTCCTTATATAACGTAAAAAATATTTTTTTTATTGGTCTTTATTAAAATCATGGAGTCCTTTTCTCTGTACAGAGTTGAGATGCTCCATCAGGCATGGAACTGAGGGGCTCCTTATCTCTGCTTTCTAACATTATAAACATTCATTATAGCTCAATCCATAGCTTACTGATAAGAATGTGGGTTAAATAAGTGTTTATGTCCTCTCAGTAATTTAGAGACAAGGGTCATTAGATGACAGACACAAAGTGAAAGTGAAAGCAGGATGCACTCAATGCTGAAAGTAGCCTTACACAATGTTGTATTAAACATGAGTGCTGCTTGCTTCGATCTACGTTAAATCGCCAGTTATTGATTCCTGGTGGAAACCTGGAAGCTGTCCTATTTTCTCTACATTGCACACATATCTTTGGACTATAACTTGAACTATAGCTTTTTTCTTCTCGTTTACTTACTCTGGGGGAACCTAGGTGGGTTGTCATTGACATCAGTGATCACGATGGTGACTGTGGTTGACCCAGAGAGCCCTCCCAGCTGTCCAGCCATATCTGTGGCCTGTATCACAAGGTCATATCGGTCCCGAGACTCACGGTCAAGGTCTGATACTGCTGTACGGATAACACCTGGGACAAAAAGAACACATCTATAATCAATAATCAGAATAATATTATAGTGTTATAATACTGTAATTTAATATAATGTAATGTAATAAAAGTCAAATGTAGATAACTCAACCTCCCTGGTTAATGGACCTACAGGCCTGGCTTCTAGGCACAAAGATCCGCATAGATAAGCATCCAACATTTGATTACCCTCCAGTCCTTTATTTTACAAAAGACATATCTTAGAAAATATAAGATGAGCAAATTACCGCTCATTTCGAAGTCTTAGTTATAGCATTGAGTGTAGACATGCTCAAAACGCGCAAGTGGTAAATTGTGAAGCTTATATTTTCAGCGATGTGTCTTCTATGAAATAAAGGGCTGGATTGTAATTCACTGCTGGACACTTACTTTCCGCAGTATGTAATTTAATACTTTTTTCTAAATTTCAAGACGAAAAACAGAACAGACTGCCTGTAGATATGTTTCCACATAAATATTGGAGCTCTCTGGGAATAATAGAGAAGATGAACATATGAAATACTCACTTTTTGCAGTATAATCTATTGGTGGATTCATCACTAAATTAAATTTTTTGGAATCATGCTTCCAGTATCTCCTGAGTTTACAAGGAATACATACAGAAGGACTATTATTTGAAGATACCATGCATTCACATTATACAGGGTACCTTGGTTAAAGAATGCTTATTTAGGTTTCTATAAATGAATTCCTTATCCGAAGGTCGGTTTCCGATGGATGCAATATGGCCACATTATATTGTCTGTATGATAACCACAAGACCTAAATCCCTCATAGTTCTTCTGTACCAAAACGTAGATCTTCATGGAACCCTTTGATGATCTAACTAGTTCCAGCAGAATCATATTATGGCAACGTGAAAGCAGCTTTAGATGAACTCCATGGAAACAATTAGATGAATGCTTGTAGCAGCCATCCCTTTGCACATGTTCCATTCACATACTCATATATACAGTATGTAAACATGTATACAAAACCACCTCTAACTTCCTGCTGGGTAAGAATGAATCTTTTTTAGTAGCTACTTGCATTCCCCATGTAATAACAATTCTAGAGCATCTCTTCTTATGAATCTGTATTGTGCCATTCCTTTGTTGTTCCTGCTAGAAGTTACAAATGAATTACTAGCAGTTAGCAATGAAGGTCCAGATGGGTGTTACTAGTTGGGGGGGGGGGTGTTCCTGCACGGTCTGACGCAAACAGCACTGAGTGAACAGTATCAGACTGTGCAGGGACACGTCCCCAACTGGCAACTGGACCTTCTTTGCAAACTGCTAGCAATTCACTCATACCTTCTAGCAGGAATAATAAAATAATGGCACAACATAGAGTCAGAAGAATAGATGCTCCATAGTTGTTACTACATGGGGGATGCAAGTGTAACACCCTGGAGTGGTGTTACGACTCCTACACCCTGCTACTATATTTTATGGTCTAACCTAAATGTCATCTTTGTATTTCTTTACAGGTCCTCTACATGGTGCAATGATAATATCATAATATTTCTATGCAACTGTTATGTTCATGTAATATGCCTGGTTCACCAGCAGGTGGCAGCACAAATGGCAGAGTTATAGTTACAGAGAATGGAATTACAATTCCATTCTCCCCCCTTTGGGCAGAAGTGGGCTTGTGCTGCTTCCTGCCAGAAGGGTGGGGCAGAGGTTTCTAGTTAGTTCTAGACAGGAGGAGTGCGAGCTGGGGCAAGCTCAGGCATGCCTACGCCAGCCAGAGCACCCTAAGCTCTGCTGGCCATGAAGAAAGATGTCTGGAAGCCATAAGGGCCAGAGGAATAGTTCTTCAGCCACCATAAGAGAAATCAGCAAGAGTTCTTTGGCTGAAGATAAGTTTTACTGAGTGTCAGGAAGGGAATAACAGTCAATGGCACCCCATCCAAGGATACTAGAACAGTTCTAAAGTATAGAAACCAGACTTAAGCAGAATTTAGTGCAGCTTAAGGAAAAAAAGCAAAGTGTTTAGTCAAGCCTGTCAGTACAGCAGAGAAAGAGAGCAAGCAGAATTATTGAAGAAGCCTGACAGTTTATGCTAAGGCCTGCTGGGGCCAAGACAAAGCTTGAAGGTTGTTTTGGATGAATGTTTTCTCAAGTAAAGCTGCTGTTCAACTACATACAAGGTCTGGACTTAATCTTTCTTTTATCCCTCAATTATCTTCCCCTTTTTATTGCTTTGGAGCCAAAGCCCAGGGTCCAGTAGTATCCAGGTAGGAGCACCGTGACACACAATAAGAGACATTTGGGCTGCACTACACCACTCAGCATTCCTACTACACCTGGGACGTGAGTAGTTGCTGATGCAGGTATGTCAGGAGAGGTAACAGGTCCTCTAGGTGTGAGCATACAAAGTGCACATGGTTTATTTATTAGTACAGAGTCCCTTGAAGTTTCACATGGAAAAGTTTACTGTTAATTCCATTTAATACACAAGATTTAAAATAATGAGCAAATAAAAATAAAAAACCCCGGTTGCAATGATGGAACAATTACGTCTTGAGAATTAGAACATGCCATGTCGGAGCTTTTTAAGCAAACACATTTTCAGCTCGGCAAAAGCTTTCGGAGCATTTAACAGCTAATGATTAAACGCAACGATTGAAGCGCTCAAAGTATATTTCATACTCTGACAGTCCATTTCAGTTCAACTAAGAAACAGCAGCAGAGAGTGAATAAAGCTCTTGGGGTGACAGGGCTAGCAAAAATAACACTGTATCCTATAGAGGAACTTTTCATATGGAAAAAGCTGTGGCAATGTTCCAGATGCCCTCTAATGAAGGCTATTCTGCTTCGTTGTTATGCTGCACTTATACCACTTTCTCACCAGGGACCTCTACAGGAAGGAAAAGCAAGATCTTAAGATATATTTTTTTACTGACATGCATGTATTTTGGGATAAAAATTATAGTTTTTTGTCACTAAGTTCTATTAGAAATTTTCAACAGTTTGGCGCCTGCATCTTCTGTGTATCACAATGAATAGCATGATGATGGCTCTGTCATATCAGATCAGCTTTGCAGGACATCAGTTCTTGTGGTCAGTGGGGGTCCTGGCAGCCTGACCACCACCGATCTGGTGGTTGTCCCCTGTCCTGTGGATGGGAGGTGGTTGCATATAGCCAGAATTCCCTTAAATAACTTTGCTGTCCCCCACATTTTGTCTTCACATCTTTGCATGGAATGGGCTAGTCGTATCAAACCCACAAGGAGATGTGAACCACGGTGATCATTTGAATCTTGGCATATTGTTCACCACTGTCTTTTGTCTATTATTAGCTAATAAAGATCTTTCATGACAATAAAAATAACTGATTTAATCATTATTGAGCTTAGAAAAACCCACCGAAGAGAGAAGAGGGACTGGAGATCAAACCATCAGATAAGCTTTCTGACAAGGTTGTTTGTGGATGGAATTCTGCAGCTTGCCATGTACCATGAGACATTAAACCTTTAGAAGCCAACCTTTCATTTTTCAGTTTAGTTTTTCAGTTTAGCCCAAAACTCTTCAATTTAAGTAAGAGAGTTCCACCAAAGGTGTCCATAGTCATCCTTTTGTGAAGGTGCCCTGATGGCACCATAGCCAGATAACAACTCTGTCTTCCTCTCCTGTCAGACATTCATACAAATACTGTTTATCAGGAAATTGCTTAAACAGCAATTCCCTACTGAAATGTTTTTTATCAGAACATCTCTTTAGTGGTGGGTGTCAATCCATCATAAAATAATGGAATGCTTTAAAGGTAGAGTTTGCAAATCCTTCGGCAAAGCTGCTCTTTACAACAGTCTGTAATTTGTGAAGGAGATCCACTGACATGCAGGCAAGTCTTCTTGGATGACCCCATGTAGTGAAAAGCGAGTCATTCTTATAATCAAAATATATTAGGGAACTGTAGTTTTACAGATTTCTGCTACCACTGCTTACACAGAAATATCTGAATCTCTTTGTCCTTGACCTCCATTATCGAAAGTATAATAGAGCCTAGAAGTCTTAACGTGTAACCCTGAACCTTTTGTTTGAAATGTTTGCAAAATAAGGGCTCATTGACACAACAAATTGCGGACCCACAAAACACTGACAGCCCATTATAGAAATGCCTATTCTTGTCCGCAAAACGGATCTATAATTTTTGCTGGGCCACGGAACGGAGCAACGGATGCGAACAGCACACAGAGTGCTGTCCGCATCTTTTGTGGCCCTATTGAAGTGAATGGGGCCGCACCCAAGCAGCAAAAAATAATGGATGCGGAACCGAACCACATTCGTGTGACTGAGCCCTAAGACAAACCTTTAGAAATGCTCTTAGGTGTCCTCCTGAATTCAACTGCATCACTGTCCTTGTATGGAGATAGGGCAGTATTTTATGCTGCACTGTGGCATTTGGTTTTGCTGGGGCTCTATTTTGTGCTGCACTACAGTACTATAGTTCTTTGGATTTGTCCTGTCCAGTATTTCAAAAGCAGGTAGATATTTTTCACAAATCATTGAGTTAGGCTACATGCATGCGAACGTTGTTTGTTTCCGTGTGTGTTCAGTTTTTTTTGTGGATAGGATGCAGACCCATTCATTTCAATGGGTCCGCAAAAAATGCAGACAGCACACTGTCTGCTATCCGCATCCGTTCGGTAGCACCGCAAAAAAAAAAATAACATGTCCTATTCTTGGCCGTTTTAGGCATTGTTACAATGGATCCGCCAAAAAAATAATGGATGGCAATTTGCGGACCGCAAAACACATACGGTCATGTGCATGTAGCCTAATATAAACCTCTCTCTCTGCTCACTTACTTAACCAGTTGAACAAAAGGTCCAAGTTACGCTACTTTCACACGGTCAGTGTTTAGACAGTGTCTGATCAGTGATTTCCATCAGTGATTGTGAGCCAAAGCCAGGTGCTGGACAAAAAAACAGAACAGGTATAAATCTCTCCATTATACCTTATCTCTGTGTAGGCTCCACTCCTGGTTTTGGCCCACAATCACTGATGGAACCCACTGATTAAACACTGACCAAACACTGTGAAAGTGGCCTAATTCACTACCATGTGAATTCAATTTTTACATTTTACTAGTACTTCCTATACTTACCTACAGTTGAAACCAGAAGTTTACATACACTATATAAAAAGACACATATGCATGTTTTCTCAATATCTGACATGAAATCAGATTAAACCTTTCCTGTTTTTGGTCAATTAGGATTACCATAATTATTATTTGCCAAATGCCAGAATTATGAGAGAGAATGTTTTAAGGCATTTTTATTACTTTCTGCGAAGTCAAAAGTTTACATACACTAATATTTGGTACCATTGCCCTTAAACTGTACGACTTGGGTCAAACGTTTTGGATATCCTTCCACAAGCTTCTCACAATAGTTGGTCGGAATTTGGGCCCATTCCTCTTGACAAAACTGGTGTAAATGAGCCATGTTTGTTGGTCACCTTGCTAGCACCAGCCTTTTCAGCTTTGCCCATAAATTTTCAATAGGATTGAGATCGGGGCTTTGTGATGGCCACTCCAAAACATTGACTTTGTTATCCTTAAGCCACTTTGAAACCAGTTTGGCAGTATGCTTCGGGTCATTGTCCATTTGGAAGACCTATTTCCGCCCAAGTTTTTACTTTCTCGCTGATGTCTTGAGATGTTGCTTCAGTATTTCCACATAATCTTCTGTCCTCATGATGCCATCTATTTTGTGAAGTGCACCAGTCCCTTCTGCAGCAAAACAACCCCACAACATGATGCTGCCACTCCCGTGTTTCACAGTTTGGAAGGTGTTCTTAGGCTTCCAAGCTTCTCTCTTTTTTCTCCAAACATAACGATGGTCATTATGGCCAAAAAGTTAAATTTTAGTTTTGTAAGACCACAGGACATGCTTCAGCCATCATCTTCACAAGGTCTTTTGCTTTTGTTCTTGGGTTGATATGCACATGTCGTACCAAAGCACGTTCATCTCTGGGACACAAAACCCATCTCCTTCCTAAGTGGTATGATGGCTGGACATTCCAATCTTGTTTGTACTTGCATATAATTGTTTGTACAGATGAACGAGGCACCTTCAGGTATCTTGAAATTGCACCCAAGGTTGAGCCAGACTTGTGCAAGTCCACAATTCTCTTCCTGATATCTTGGCTGATTTCTATAGACTTTCCAATGATGCTACACAAAGAACCAGTGTGTTTCAGGTGTGTATTTAAATACATCCACAGGTGTGTCTCTAATTAACTCAGATGTTGCCAACAAACCTAACAGAAGCTTCCAAATACATGACATCATATGGGAAGTCCAGAATTGTTTAAAGGCATAGTAATCTTAGTGTATGTAAACTTTTGACATTGCAGAATGTAATAAAAATGCCTTAAAACATTCTCTCTCTTATTATTCTGACATTTGGCAAATAATAATAATTATGGTAATCCTAGTTGAAAGGTTAATTCTGATTTCATGTCAGATATTGAGAAAAACATGCATATGTGTCTACTCTTTTTATATAGTGTATGTAGACTTCTGGTTTCAACTGTATGCATAATACACTAATCAGCAGTAACAGACATTCTCGAAAACCTACACACTATACACATTCGTTGTGAGTTAAACCCTAAAGTCCCTGCAAATGAGTATTGACACACATTCAAGATTTATTGCAGTTCAAAGATCAGGGTTCTGCTTTTATTAGGATTTCAATAGAGTACAAGATTACCACAGCCGGTGGTGCTGTTGGATTGGCATCTACAGAAGAAGTTTCTTGGGTAACCTGGTACTCTACATTTAAAGCCAAGATTCACCTAACATGATGAACCTTTAGGACCATACAGTACTATGGAACACATTTTCAATGTCTTCCTAGTCAAAAGCCTCAGCAGACCACTGATTTCTGTCATAATATAATCGATATCCAATACTTCCCTGCATGATACAGCTACAGACGTGGACAAAATTGTTGGTACCCTTTGGTCAATGAAAGAAAAAGTCACAATGGTCACAGAAATAACTTTAATCTGACAAAAGTAATAATAAATTAAAATTCTATAAATGTTAACCAATGAAAGTCAGACATTGTTTTTCAACCATGCTTCAACAGAATTATGTAAAAAAATAAACTCATGAAACAGGCATGGACAAAAATGATGGTACCCCTAGAAAACACAGAACATAATGTGACCAAAGGGACATGTTAATTCAAGGTGTGTCCACTAATTAGCATCACAGGTGTCTACAACCTTGTAATCAGCCATTGGGCCTATATATATGGCTCCAGGTAATCACTGTGTTGTTTGGTGATATGGTGTGTACCACACTCGACATGGACCAGAGGAAGCAAAGGAAAGAGCTGTCTCAAGAGATCAGAAAGAAAATTATAGACAAGCATGTTAAAGGTAAAGGCTATAAGACCATCTCCAAGCAACTAGATGTTCCTGTGAGTACAGTTGCACATATTATTCATAAGTTTAAGATCCATGGGACTGTAGCCAACCTCCCTGGACGTGGCCGCAGGAGGAAAATTGATGACAAATCTAAGAGACGGATAATCCGAATGGTAACAAAAGAGCCTAGAAAGACTTCTAAAGAGATTCAAGGTGAACTTCATGCTCAAGGAACATCAGTGTCAGATCGCACCATCCGTCGTTGTTTGAGCCAAAGTGGACTACATGGGAGACGACCAAGGAGGACACCATTGTTGAAAACGAATCATAAAAAAGCAAGACTGGAATATGCCAAACTACATGTTGACAAGCCACAAAGCTTCTGGGAGAATGTCCTGTGGACAGATGAGACAAAAATCGAAGTTTTTGCCAAGGCACATCAGCTGTATGTTCACAGACGAAAAAATGAAGCATATCAAGAAAAGAACACTGTCCCTACTGTGAAACATGGAGGAGGCTCTGTTATGTTCTGGGGCTGCTTTGCTGCGTCTGGCACAGGGTGTCTTGAATCTGTGCAGGGTACAATGAAATCTCAAGACTATCAAGGAATTCTAGAGAGAAATGTACTAGCCAGTGTCAGAAAGCTTGGTCTCAGTCGCAGGTCATGGGTCTTGCAACAGGACAATGACCCAAAACACACCGCTAAAAACACCCAAGAATGGCTAAGAGGAAAAAATTGGACTATTCTAAAGTGGCCTTCTATGAGCCCTGACCTCAATCCTATTGAGCATCTTTGGAAGGAGCTGAAACATGCAGTCTGGAAAAGGCACCCTTCAAACCGGACACAACTGGAGCAGTTTGCTCATGAGGAGTGGGCCAAAATACCTGCTGAGAGGTGCAGATGTCTCATTGACAGTTACAGGAAGCGTTTGATTGCAGTGATTGCCTCAAAAGGTTGCGCAACAAAATATTAAGTTAGGGGTACCATCATTTTTGTCCATGCCTGTTTCATGAGTTTATTTTTTTACATAATTCTGTTGAAGCATGGTTGAAAAACAATGTCTGACTTTCATTGGTTAACATTTATAGAATTTTAATTTATTATTACTTTTGTCAGATTAAAGTTATTTCTGTGACCATTGTGACTTTTTCTTTCATTGACCAAAGGGTACCAACAATTTTGTCCACGTCTGTACTTAATCTTTAGGCAGGATGCTGAATCTCCTTAAAGAGACCAGTCCTGTATGAAGACAACAAATATGCGAGGAAGTGGGAAAGGAAGAGAACCATCTCGCAAGCTCCACCTATTGGAAGTGGCTCCCTATGAGTCAAGATCCAACTTTTTGATAAGTCTTGGGATTTGTCAAGGGAATATAGCCAAACCAGATATCCATCTTTAGATAGCTGTTTCAGGGTGTTTGCCCCTCATCAGTACAGAGTAAGATTCTGGCTGACTCAGTGTAATGCCTTCAAAGCTGCTTAGTCTGGGCGCTGAATCTCCCTAAAGAGACCAGTCCTGTATGGAGACTTACTGGAATTATCCGTGGTATTTAGAGTTATTGGCAATGCTCCATGGGAAACAAATATGCAAAGAGGTATTTCCCAAGAAAGAGATCCATCTCACCAGCGCCACCTATTGGAAGTGGCTCCCTATAACTATGGAGTATTTCTAGTTTAAAAAGGATACATAAAATTAAAAAAAACTTGGTTACTTTGGTCCAAAAACAGTGGCACACTTGTACACAGGTTGTATGTGGTATTACAGCTCAACCCAATTCACTTTAATGTGGCTGAGCTTAAATACCAGACACTACCTATGAAAAGTGGTGGTGCTGTTTGTGGAAGAAAGTTGCTTTGTTTTCCTTATTCTGGACAACCCCTTTAAGACCAAACAAGGATGTGTCTTCCAAGGGTTTAAAAAGATGTATCAGTTTTTGTTAACCAATGACCAATTGAAGTGACGCAAGGACAGCAGGTCATTGCTGTGCCCAGTAATTGGCTGCAACAGTGTCAAACAGGATGTTGATAGCGGTGAACCCGAACACTGTAGTAGTGATGGGGGAGCAAAGGAGCCCAGTCACAGAAGCGGGAAAGAGGGTACGTATGTTTCTCTCCTTTGGTCTGGTTATGAGGGAGAAACTGTTAAAGGACACACAGAAAATGAACAATGCCTTTAACAGTCTTACTTTTAGAGCGTATTAGTGAATGTGGGCCAGTGTAGCAAAACAAGATGCTTGATACAAAAGTTAGGAGCGCATGAAGGAAATGTAAGAATTACAATTGTTAGTTGAGGTTTCTGATTAGAAGCTTTAAAACATTCTACACTTAAAATTGACATGTTGAAAACCTCGGGACTTTATAAGCAATCAAGTGCAACTTTTTATGGCAATTACTCCGTGGGTGTATTTGTTGGACATGCTAATGTATTTCTTATTGGCATAACCTTCACTTCATTTTCGATGCCACGTACTACAGAATTTATAATGCGTCTTGCATCCACACATGGTGGAAGCAGCTACTTTATTCCTTTTTTTTGTTGTTAGACATAATGAATGACTTTTATAAAAGGTCAGCTGTGCATATAAGGTGATAACATCCATATCCTATGCTGTTCACTGCTAGATATCTATAATGTTTACAGTGTAAGGACCTGAACGATGGCGAGTCCGCTGCTGTGTGATTGATGGCTCTATCTAAGGTCTTGTGCCATAGTGCTGTGTAGGGAGAACACTGAACACAGTACTATCGGCGTTTTAATAATCACATTCACACATGGTGATGACAACAGTACTGCAGGTTATGAGAAGTGATCCCTTAGCGGAAAGGAAAGGTGCACACACAGCAGTAAGTAGCTTTCCCTCTTCATGTATGGACAAATCTCTTAAATAATGGTTATTCCTATATGTCTTCTAAAATGTCTCTCGAGAGTGAAGAAACCATGCACATTTCTAACACAATGTATATTAGTCAATTGTATTTTACCAAGCCCCTGAGGAGTTGGTGCAGAGGATGGGAGTGGTAGTGGTCCCGATGAGATGTTGTGTCACTGTGTACTCCCTAAGGCCATTGTCCATGGGGATTGGTGCAATGTCAAGGTGATTTAAAGACTCAGGCCAGAAGTAAAAGAATAAAAGTCTCTCTTTACTCAGTAAAAATTTTAACTTGTAGTACATCCAGCAGTAGTTTGGACAAAGTGTCATTTCTGTCCCCAGATGATGAGGTATGGTGGCTGGATAAGTGCCAATTAATGGCAGATCTGTGCTTTCTTGCAGATGACTCTTCCTAGAACGTCTGGATAACAACTGTTAGCTGGATATAGGTGTCCACTGTGTAATGCAGGCTTTGAGTTGCTCTGATCTGGGAGTAATGTAGGTAATGGGTGTCTGAGCCATAGTCCCTCACCTGCAGCAGGGCCTGTAAAGCTGTGGTTTGCTGGTCACTCTGCTTACTAAGAACACTATAGCAGGGCTGGCCAACCTGAGGCTCTCCAGCTGTTGCAAAACTACAACTCCCAGCATGCCCAGGCTACCTACAGCTATCAGCCTACAGCAGGGCATGGTGGGAGTTGTAGTTTTACAACAGCTGGAGAGCCTCAGGTTGGCCATGCCTGCACTATAGCCTTTCAGGAAAGTTGTCACTTGGGAATCCTTCACTCTCTTAGTAGGATATAGTGCTGGTCCCCAAGACCCTTGGAGTAGGACCTCTTGCATGTGCTTCCTTCTTCCTCACCATCTAAAACTAGAACTCTCCCTCCTGGCAGGAAGTAGGTCCAGCCCACTCCCACTAAGAGGAGAGGAACAGGGTCCCAGTCAACCATACTATGTCTCGATGATGTACAATACATTGCATAACAATAGGAACAACACAAGTATTTGCAGATACCCCCATGTTTAGGGTACTGAAATTGCTGTCTACTATATTTGATTTACTAGAACCAAGACAACCACTTTAAGATTAAAGTGTACCTAAACTTTTTCAGCAGACTTTTCAGTGTAAGCTTACACACGTGAATACATGAGTGGTAGCACTATATGTAACCATTAGATAATGTCTCTGGATTTGTTTTTAGCAGTTTTGTCCTTTGCATGCTTATTCCCAGTGATCTCTAAACTGGTGGCTGGAGATTATCTTTTATTATGTCTGACCAAAGACTACACATGGAGACAGATTCTGGTTTCCAAGTTTCTATCTCACTCTGAATCACCATATAGGACATTATAGAGAAATACTGAGCAGTACAGATGCAAATAAAGCACTTGCGAGGCGATAACACTATTAGCTGCTGAATCATGACTCTATCTGTACTTCCTTCCTCCATAGACATCTATGGGATAAATGCAATCTGACCCTACAGTGAGCAGGCAGCCCAACTTGATTTTAGGGTGAGAAGCATAAACAGCTGCCAGACACCTCTATTGGTAGCTTATCTGTGGGGGATCTAACACCTGGGATCTCCGCTGATCAGCTGTTTGAGGAGGACGCAACGCTCCAGTGAGTGCTTACTAAGCACAGTGCCGGCCATTGGAGAGTGGCTATGCTTTGTCTTTCAGCTCAGCCCCACTTAAATGGGACAGAGTTGCGCCTACACCGTGTGAACGATGAACATGACATCACTGGCCTAGGATTAGGCCAAGACACTCACCAGAGCACTGCAGTTGCTTCAACTAGCTGAATAGCAGGGGTCCTGAGTGTTGGGCTCCTGACGATCAAATATTGATGACCTATCCTGAGGGTAGGTCATTAATGTTAGAATCTTCAAAATCTCCTTTAATGAATCACATTTTAGGACTTTATAGCTGTCTGAAGGCCACTTCAAGGGGCATAGTTCAATGTTAAAAGTGTATCAAAAAGTAATAAGATAAAGGGGGTTATCAGGGTAACAGGATCTTTTAAAAAAATAAAATAAAAGATTTTTCGTGACTATGTCCATATGGTATATGTTTACCGTTACAGTTTTTAGAACATGCTATCTATGGCAGCTTTTGTTCAGATTTAGTGTACTCGTGTAAGGCTGCTACTTTTGTTGTCAAAAATGCTTATCTTAGCGACTAAAGTTTGTAATTAAGGGCGAAGTGATTGGCAGAATGTAGTACTGAGCTGTGATGTAGTCCTATAGTGCTGATGAGGGCTTTTCCTATGATCCTTTACAAGCATCCATGACAGTTCCCTACTGTAGATTGATGGGCATCAATAGTTAGTGAACATGATGTGGTAATGAAGAGGTTGTAGTAAAAAGCCTTTAAGACTTAAGTGTGTAACTGGCCGGTTACTACAAGCATTTTGTAAATTCATCATTCATCATAATTTATGGTCACAATAAACGTAATCAACATGAATGTTGTAGAAATAGGAGATAGAAGGTATGCAAATGAGCTCTTTGCTTGCTTTGTCTCTGATGCCACCAGATGTAAGTCAATATTCGAGCCTTTAAGAAGGCCTTGAGACATGACAAGGTTAATATTTAAGCCAGCAACTCATCTGCAGACATCTGTTTCAAGCTGATTGCCCCTCATCGATGCAGAGAATGGAGTACTGGCTTAACTCGGCGAGAGGTCTAGGTCAGGATTTGGAGGCTCTTAATTTGTGTGGGGAGGCCATAGAAATATAAGCAAACTCTTTCACATAGTGAGAACTCATAAACATAGAAACATAAAAGATGAGGGTAGAAAAAGACCCCCTGGTACATCTAGTAAGCACTTATATTATTTCCTGTATGGTTTATTTTAAGATATCTATCTAATAATATTTTCTGACATTGCTTCTGATCGCCCCCCCACAACAGATTGTAACCCCTTGTTCTCGTGTTTAGTTCCCTATAAAAAAAAAAAATTCCTCCCGAATCTTATTCAAACCTTTGGCCTATTTAAAGGTTTTTGATCATTTCCAAGGTGGACTTTACTACCATACAAACCAAGGAAACGCTTGGGGTTCTAGAGAGCAGATGGGCACTGCTGACCACAAGCAGTTGGCTGAAAAAAATAGAAAGGTATGCAAATGAGCTCTTAACAAGCTCTGCCTCTAATGCCACCAGATATAAGGCAGCTATCCTATAAGTCAATGTTCAACCCTTTAAATAGGTCTATGACTCGGATATTAAATAAGCCAGCGCCTCATCTGCAGACAGCTGTTTCAGGGTGATTGCCCCTCATCGGTGCAGAGCAAAGCTGGCTTAACTGGGTGAGAGGCCTAAGTCAGGATTTGGTGGGTACTAATCTCTATATAGGGAGAGAGCACTTTTCTCGGCATTAGGAGACTTATAGGCCATACATGCTCCTCTGGAATTATCAGAAGAAAGGGATGCAAATTAGCTTTTAACAAGCTCTGTCTCTAATGCCACCAGATATAAGGGGCTCTCTCCCCAAGTAGTACCCCCCAAATCCTCACCTAGTTAAACCAGAGGCAATCACCCCGAAACAGCTGTCTGCAGATGAGATGCTGGCTTATTTAATATCCATCATGTCTCAAGACCTATTTAAAGGGTCGAACACTGACTTATAGGATAGCTGTCTCACATCTGGTGGCATTAGAGGCATAGCTTGTTAAGAGCTCATTTGCATCCCTTTGTTTCCAGAATTCCAGAGGAGCATGTATGGCCTTATAAGTCTCCTCAGACTGATTAAGGCACTCTCTCCCCAAGTTGAGACAGAACCCCCCAAATTTAGAAAAATAAAAAATAAAAACAGACACACCAAAAAAGCAGTGGACATACTGGCTGTACAGCTGGTTCCACTGTACAGGGACCCAGTGGGGGAGGGGAACTTCCCAGCTGTAAAGCAGTAGCAGAAATTCCCAAGCTGCACTGCTATGTTGAGAGTAGAATTTAGTCATGTGATAATGATCACTAGACATAACTTTGCTTGGGTCCCAAGAAATGCAGAAATCACCTTATCACGTCACAATTTTTTCTTCTATCGTCTATTGTCTTTCTATTTGCTTTCGTTTCAAATTATGTTTCATGATAAATGTGATTATTAATGTGGTATTACGGTCATGGCAAGTTATTAACCCTTTAGCGACTGCCATACGGCTATATAAGTGCTAGCTGCACATAGCCCGTGCAGCTAGCACGTGTATAGACGTTATGGCAGCTCTTTAATCCAAGCGCTGCAAAACTCTGGGATTAAAGCTTCTGACTCTGCACTGCTGCTGTCACGGACAGCATACAGTGCAGTAATGCTGGCAAGGGACCAATCAGAGTGGTCCCTTGCAGGCAATCGTTCCGATTGGTTAGTCTGTGCAGACTTACCAATCGAATCGCGGCAGTGTAAAAGTGCCTGTTCCAGGCTCTGATCTGCGCTCTGCAGATCAGAGCCTGAAATCAGGTAATGTGTCCTGGTGCCCCACGATCTGTGCCTCCAACCCCCCCATGAGCCCTGCCTCCGCCATCTGTCCCCGCCAACCCCCCTCCCCCCATCCATGCATCCTGCCCCCATTTGTGCCCCCTCCATGCTGGCCATACCCGCCCCTTTCTAGCGCTACCTCCATTTGTGCCCCCTGCCCCCATCTGTTCCCCCTGGCCCGATGCAGCCCCCCTGCTGTTTTTTTTAATGGCGGCGGCTCCGTTCCTGAGCCACCGCCATCAGCAGCGAGTGTCAGCTGTATGCTGACACTCTGCTGTAATCCCGTAGATGCCGCGGCACGATGGGGCTGCCTCGCTGCGATGGCAGCGCCCGATGGTTGCCATGGCAACCGGAAGCTATACACAGGTGTCCGGTGTTGCCATCTACAGGTAATCTGATAGTATTATACTTTGCAATGCAAGACTTGATAAAAAAAAGTGAAAATAATAAAAGTAAAAATAAATGAATAAAAATGTAAATAAAAAAATGAATTGCCTTTTCCTATAAAAAAATGAAAAAAAATCAATAAAAAGAATGCACATATTAGGTATCACCGCGTCCTTAACGACCATCTCTAAAAATGTATCACATGATCAACCCGGTCCGATAAACACCATAAAAAAATAAAATAAAAACAGTGTTAAAAAAAGCAATTTTTGTCAACTTACATCACAAAAAGTGCAACACCGAATGATCAAAGAGGCTTATATCACACAAAATGGAACCAATAAAACAGTCACATCATCCCGCAAAAAATGAGACCCTACATAAGAAAACCGCTCAAAAAAAAAAAAAAAAAAACTATAGCTCTCAGAACATGGAGACACTAAAACATCTTATTTTTTTATTTCAAATATGCTATTATTGTGTTAAAGTGAAAAAAATAAAATAAAGTGTACATATTAGGTATCGCCGCATCTGTAACAACATGCACGATAAAAATTTCACATGACCTAACCCCTCAGGTGAACAGCCAAAAAAGCAATTTTTGTCACCACCTTAATCACAAAAAGTGCAACACCAGTGACAAAAAGGCGTATGATCCCCAAAATAGTACCAATCAAACCGTCACCTCATCCTGCAAAAAATTATACCCTACTTAAGACAATCACCAAAAAAATAAAAAAAGCTATGGCTCTCAGACTATGGAAACACTAAAACATCATTTTTTGGTTTTCAAAAATGCTATTATTGTGTAAAACTTAAATAAATAAGAAAAAGTATACATATTAGGTATTGCCACGTCCGTAATGATCTGTTCTATAAAACTGTCACATGACCTAACCCCTCAGATGAACGCTGTAAAAATAAATAAATAAAAACTGTTCACAAACAGACAATTTTTGGGGTCACCTTGCACCATAAAGTGTAATAATGAATGATCAAAAAATCCTATGTACCCAAAAATAGTACCAATAAAAACCTCAACTCTTTCTGCAAAAAACGAGCCCCTGCACAAGACAATCGGCAGAAAAATAAAAAAATATGGCATTCAAAAAATGGAGACACAAAAACATAATTTATTTTTCAAAAATGCTTTATTAAATAAAAAGTAACAAAAAGGTGCCAAAACCTTGCCTCAAAAAAATCGTAATATAGAGCAATTAAAAAGCATATGTACCCCAAAATAGTACCAATAAAAGTGGCAGCTTATCCCCTAGTTTCCAAAATAGGGTCACTTTTTGGGAGTTTCTACTATCAGGGTGCATCAGGGGGGCTTAAAATGGGACATGGCATCTAAAAACCAGTCCAGCAAAATGTGCCTTCCAAAAACAATTATGGTGCTCCTTTCCTTCTGCTCCCTGCCGTGCGCCCTTACATCAGTTTACGACCACATGTGGGGTGTTTCTGTAAACAGCAGAATCAGGGTAATAAATATTGAGCTTTGTTTGGCTGTTAACCCTCAATGTGTTAAAGAAAACATTTTTATAAAATGTAGAAATTTCATCTCCATTTCCCTTTAATTCTTGTGGAACACCTAAAGGGTTAACAAAGTTTGTAAAATCCGTTTTGAGTAACAAAAGGGGTGTAGTTTCTACAATGGGGTCTTTTTTGTGTGTGTGTGTGTGGGGGGGGGGGGTTCCACTATGTAAGCCCCACAAAGTGACTTCAGACTTGAACTGGTACTTAACTCCTTAAGGACCGGGCTCATTTTCACCTTAAGGACCAGGCCATTTTTTGCAAATCTGACAAGTGTCACTTTATGTGGTGATAACTTTAAAATGCTTTGACTTATCCAGGCCATTCTGAGATTGTTTTTTCATCACATATTATACTTCATGACACTGGTAAAATGGAGACAAAAAAATTTGAAAAATTAGCAAATTTCCAAGTTTCAATTTCTCTACTTCTATAATACATAGTAATATCTACAAAAATAGTTATTACTTTGCATTCCCCATATGTCTACTTCACGTTTGGATCATTTTGGGAATGCCATTTTATTTTTTGGGGATGTTACAAGGCTTAGAATTTAGAAGCAAATCTTCAAATTTTTCAGAAATTTTCAAAAACCCACTTTTCAAGGACCAGTTCAGATCTGAAGTCACTTTGTGAGGCTTACATAATAGAAACCACCCAAAATTGACCCCATTCTAGAAACTATACCCCTCAAAGTATTCAAAACTGATTTTGCAACTTTGATAACCCTTTAGGTGTTCCACAAGAATTAATAGAAAATAGAGATACAATTTCAAAATTTCACCTTTTTGGCAGATTTTCCATTTTAATAATTTTTTCCAGTTACAAACTTAATATTTATGGCTCTGATTCTGTAGTTTACAGAAACACCCCATATGTGGTCGTAAACCGCTGTACGGGCACACGGCAGGGTGCAGAAGGAAAGAAATCCCATACGGTTTTTGGAAGGCAAAATTTTGCTGGACTGGTTTTTTGACACCATGTCCAATTTGAAGCCCCCCGGATACACCCCTAGAGTAGAAACTCCCAAAAAGTGACCCCATTTTCAAAATTACGGGATAGGGTGGCTGTTTTGTTGGTACTATTTTAGGGTACATATGATTTTTGGTTGCTCTATATTACAGTTTCTGTGAAGCACGGTAACAAGAAATAGCTGTTTTGGCACAGTTTTTATTTTTTGTTATTTACAACATTCATCTGACAGGTTAGATCATGTGGTATTTTTATAGACCAGGTTGTCTTGGACGCGGCGATACCTAATCTGTATACTTTTTATTTATCTAAGTTTTACACAATGATTTCATTTTTGAAACAAAAAAAATCATGTTTTAGTGTTCCCATAATCTGAGAGCCATAGTTTTTTCAGTTTTTGGGCGATTATCTTGGGTAGGGTATGATTTTTGCGGAATGAGACGACGGTTTGATTGGCACCATTTTGGGGTGTGTGTGACTTTTTGATTGCTTGCTATTACACTTTTTCTGATGTAAGGTGATAAAAAATGGCTTTTTTAAACCGTTATTTTTTTTAAAAATTTACGGTATTAACCTGAGAGGTTTATATAGAGCAGGTTATTACGGACGCGACGATACCCAATATGTATACTTTTTTTAATGTAAGTTTTACACAATAATAGAGAGCCATAGTTTTTTCAGTTCTTAAGCGATTATCTTAGGTAGGGTCTCATTTTTTGTGGGATGAGATGACGGTTTGATTGTCACTATTTTGGGGGTGCATATAACTTTTTGATAACTTGCTATTACACTATTTGTGATGTAAGGTGACAAAAAATGGTTTATTTAGCAGTTTTTATTTTTTATGGTGTTCATCTGAGGGGTTAGGTCATATGATATTTTTATAGAGCCGGTCTATACGGATGAGGCGATACCCAATATGTATACTTTTTTAATTATTCAAGTAAGTTTTATACAATAACAGCTTTTTTAAAACAAAAAAAAGATGTTTTAGTGTCTCCATATTGTGAGCCATATTTTTTTTTTTGGGCGATTGTCTCATGTAGGTGCTCATTTTCTGCAGGATGAGGTGACTGTTAGATTGGTACTATTTTGGTGGGAATACTCCATTTTGATCGCTTGCTGTTGTACTTTTTGTGATGTAAGTTGACAAAAAAAAATGTTTATTTAGCACAGTTTTAATTTTTTAATTTTTACAGTGTTCATCTGAGGGGTTAGGTCATGTGATATGTTTATAGAGCCGGTCGATACGGACGCGGAAATACCTAATATGTCAACTATTTTTTACCACTTTCTTTTTACTTTATTTGGGGAAAATTAAGTTTTTGTTTATTTTTACTTGAAACTAAATTTTTTTGGGGGGGGAAACTTTATTTTTTCTACTTTTATTTTCACTTTATTTTTTGTCCCTCTTTGGGACTTTAACTTTTGGAGGTCTAATCCTTTACAATGCATTCCAATACTTCTGTATTGGAATGCAGGGGGCTGGATCTCACAGGCTCGTCACAGGAAGGCATTGCGCTGCCTTCCATGCCATCAGGTCCCCCCCATAGCCCCATGAGACCCGATGGCACCACTGCATCACAAAATGCCGCAAACAGCAGGTCTGAACTGACACGGGGGGGTTACGGGATCCCCCCACGCATTGACCCGAGGTGCCTGCTCAATGATTTGAGCAGGCACCTTGAAATACACATGACGCACCGGTATGTCATGTGTCCTTAACTACCGGGACATCATGCCGTACCGGTACGTCATGTGTCCGGAAGAAGTTAAAAAGTGGGTTTTGGAAATTTTAAGAATTGCTTCTAAACTTCTAAGCCTTCTAATGTCCTGAAAATAAAATATTTCCAAAATGATGCCAACATAAAGTAGACATATGGAGAATGTTAAGTAATAAATATTTTATGAGGTATCACTTTCTGTTTTAAAAGCAGAGAAATAGAAATTGAGAAAATTGCGAATTTTTCTAAATCTTTTGTAACTTTGGGATTTTTTCATAAATAAAGGTGAAATATATTGACTCAAATTTATGACTGTCATGAAGTAGAATGTGTCACGAGAAAAAAATCTCAGAATGGCTTGGATAAATAAAATTGTTCCAAAGCTATTACCACATAACGTGATGCATGTCAGATTTGTAAATTTTGACCTGGACACTGGGGCATCAATGACACTTCATGAAAAGGTCATGAAAGGGTTAAAGGATAACTGTTCAGCAAGTGTCCTGTAAAGAGTTTTGTCACATTATAGCTAATCTTAAAGTGTGTTAACGATGCAATTATGTAACCTACTAATACATTTATTAATTGAAGTTCTGGACCATTATCTTTATTATTGAAGTTACGCCCCTCTTAGCTCGGCCACCATTCTGCAGATAGTGCTCACTTCCATAAGATGGCAATGTTGTAGAAAACTGCGGCACTCCAATGATGTAGAAAAACTTCGCATTTTATTCACACCGAATATTGCTTACCTATGGCCGCAGGATACATCCATGGGGGGCGTTGTATATTCCATTAGTTCATGCTGTATGTACCACACATGGCATGTGTGGGGTCCCCGCGTTCCCACCGCGCATGTGCCGCTACGTTACCAGTGATGTCCATTGTATTGGACAGTCGTCCTTATCTCGAGCGGTCCTTCACCAGTTCCGCCCTTCTCGGTCACGTGCATCCTCTTGATCCACCACATGACCGACATAGACCTCATGCATAGCGGTACTGTGCGATGCGCTTTTCAACAGTTAATTATCACTGCATTATTTTTCTTACAATCGGGCATCTTTTGATCACATAAATCAATCATTATTTGAAGATTTCCACTCTCTAAATGTAGGTATCCCCTGTAAGAGGCATACATATTTTTTGTTTATATAAAAAATAGTAACAGTGCCATTCACTAACCTCAACGGGTCGCCGACTCCCACATCCCTCATTCCCCAGCAGGGTCGAAATCTAGACCCATGTCCCAACCTAAGGGTGCATCCATGTAATCATTCATATACTTACACACGTGGAGACAGACAAACAGATGTATCACCTATCTATATATATATATCTATATATATATATATATATATATATATATATTTATATACATATATATATATATATATATACACACATACATATACAGATAAATGAATAAAAAATAATAATAATAATAATAATAACTGTCAGGGCTTATTTATTGAGAGAACATATCATTCACTCCGGGCTTCACTAGTGTCTCTATTCCGTTATTCATATCTCATTTAGGCCGGTTACCTTATGCCAGTTATTCTCTCCCGGTCATAGGGATCCGCCCATATAATAAATCAAGGTTCATTTCTTCTTAGTGACCTCTAACTCCTTTTCTAAGGAGGGGATTTATATTTCTCTTTCCCTTTTAGGGTATAGGTCATAATCAGATTTTGTAACTCCACTGCCCTCACTTCATTTCACTCTGCTCACATGCATCCTTCTCATTAGACATCTGTGATGTCACCAGTCTCTACACCAGCATAGACCATGACTTGGGCCTAGAAACAATGAAATGGGCTTTAGAGAAATCAGATTTTAGTGAGGAACTCTAGTTCTTACTGTCTCTGTTGGAAGTGCTACTTACAACTATTTCCTTCTTGAGGAGGCCTTCTATGAGCAATGTCAGGGTACCGCAATGGTTTCGAATGTGGCCCCGACATATGCAAATATTTATATGTCACACCTTGAGGAACAGTATATATAACCAACCACCTTCTATGCATCAGCAAGAGGGTGGTTGAGGTATATAGATGATGTTTTTTTGATTTGGAAGGGGTCAATAGCTGATCTACATATTTTCCATGAACATGAGATACATGTTCAGTTGAAATTTGCTAAAGTGTTCTCTCGGGAGTCCCTACAGTTTGTAGACACGGTGTATGTTAAAATGGGAAATTGGAGACTGACCTGTTTATAAAATCTACAGACCGCAATAATTTATTGCAATTTGATAGTGCACATCCAAGAAGGATGATAGAGTCTCTACCATATAGCCAGTCTTTGCGAACTAACCGGATAGTTTCAGATGAAGAAATGGTAGACAATCGATTGCAAATTATGGGAAAGAACGGGAGGAAGTGGAAAGATAACTGGAATATTGAGACAGAATTGGCATATTCTGTCTCAGTCATTCCCACAAGTGGAGGAATTCCAGCTACCTCCACTGATGTCGTATAAAAGGGCCAAGAACTTAGGTGATTAAGGGGTAAAAACAGACATGGAAGTGAAGGAGAGACAGGAGGGCAAGAAGGGATGTTACCCTTGCTGGGCTGCTGCAATTACGGCAACCTAATCAAGGGGGACTCCTTCAGTCACCCAAGAACTGGAGAGAAAAATAGAATTAAGGATTTTTGCACCTGTAATTCACAATATGTTATCCATATCTTGCAGTGCCCGTGTGGCCTACTTTAGACCACACAGCCCTGCAAGATTTGGATAAATCAACATAGGTACACAATCTGGAAATTATTATCTAAAAGGCAGGAACCAGAAGATAGGGAGGAGATCCAATTGCTGGTACCAGAAGATTTTGTAAGGTATAGACATAATATCTGACAGTTGAGATTTAGAATCATTGATGGTATTCCGCCATTGCGGAGAGGAGGAGATAAAGAGAAATTGTTGAAAAAACTGAGATAGATATTTGAATTGGATACAATGGAACCAAGGGGCTTAAATAGAGAATTTAAAGTGGGTTCTCTCTTTTAACCATGTAGATGTGTGCAATACATTGAAGTATAAGTGCCCGGCAATAAGCCGTGTTTGTTTTTATTTATTTCTAATATTCTTTGTCTTTTATATCTTTTTATTACAGGTATCTCTATGTACAGTACAGGCAGAGGGAATAACATCCATGCAGGAAGGATTGTGTGTTCTTTACATTGGACCTTATTTGAAGCTATGTACTGAGGGAATCATCAAAGATGAGTAATGATGAAATGGTGGCAGTGTTGGGCACACCGAGAGGGGATGGTTGGGCGAGCACACCGCTCATCTCCGGTGGGGAAGTTATATGGACCTGATGTTACACCTTTTGGTGCACAGGAGGTTAAAATGATGGAAATGGGGGCATAACAAGATATTAGATGCCTAATGAGAAGGATGCATGTGAGCAGAGTGAAATAAAGTGCAGGCAGTGGAGTTACAAAATCTGATGATGACCTATACCCTAAAAGGGAAGGAGGAATATACATTCCCTCCTTAGAAAAGGAGTTAGAGGTCACTCAGAAGGAATTAACCTTGATTTAATATATGGGCGGATCCCTATGACCGGGAGAGAATAACTGGCATAAGGTAACCAGCCTAAATGAGATATGAATAACGGAATAGAGACACTAGTGAAGCCCAGAGTGAATGATATGTTCTCTGAATAAATAAGCCCCAACAGTTATTTTTCTTTATTCATTTATCTGTATATATATATATATATATATATATATAAAAGATGGGTGATACATCAGTTTGTCTGTCTCCACGTGTGCATGTATATGTGTAGAGAATGGATGATTACATGGATGTGCCCTTAGGTTGGGACATGGGTCTAAATTTCGACCCTACTGGGGAATGAGGGATTTGGGAGCCCGCGACCTGTCGAGGATAGTGAATGGCACTGTTACTATTTTTTATATAAGCAAAAAATATGTATGCCTCTTATAGGGGATACCTACATTTAGAGAGTGAAAATCTTCAAATAATGATTGATTTATGTGATCAAAAGATGACTGAGATGGGCAGAACTGGTGAAGGACCACTCAAGATGATGGCGGCTATCCAATACGATAGACGTTACTGGTGATGTAGCGGCACATGTGCGATGGGAACACGGGGACGCCAGACACGCCATGTGTGGTACATACGGCATGAACTAATGGAATATACAACGCCCCTATGGATGTATCCTGTGGCCTGAGTCATAGGTAAGAAATGGAACAATGGATCTGAATAATGGTTTGATATAAGACTATATAGTAATGTGGTTGACAAAGATAGATAAGTGTCACCGCCAGTTCTGTGAGAAGGTCTGGCAGATGTTCTTCTCTACCTCTTGCATGACGTTCTTTGTTTTGGTTTCACTTTTCCTTCTCCTAGGTGTCACCTATTTAGACTAATTGTCTCCCTTTATATTCCCTCCCATACTGCCTCACTTTACGGTTTATACTACTTCCTGGATGAGGTGTTCACTGCTGGAGGCTGCTGCTGCTGTTTGCTAAGATAAGTATTTTTCTTTATTTGTGTTTCCTTGCTGGCTTGATTCTAGGTGACCCTGACTCCGTCCGTATTAAGTGCAGGGAGCCGGTGGTCATGTCCCCTCACTATTATAGGGTCTTTAGGTGTCACACAGTCTTAGGTACGTGGGCATGCAATCGTCTACCATTCAGACCCTTACATGGGCATAGCAGTCAGGGAGAGCTCTTAGGGTTTTATAGGGCTCACCCATATACTCCTTAGTTTGGGATCAAGCCAGTCGGATGTTTATTTATAAGTTCCAGCTATCTGCAACATCAGCCGTGACAAAAAGTTATTTTTACTATAAATTAAAGGGGGAGCTAATATTAGCCAATTTTAGGTGTTTTGTGTTTATATATGTTCACTATTGGTATGTTTGTATGAGCTTGATATAGACCTATAAGGTCGAAAAGTCGCAATATTCGGTGTGAATAAAATGTGAAGTATTGCTACATCATTGGAGTGCCGCAGTTTTCTACAACATTGCAATTATTTGAGGAGACCCAGAGGCCTGGACTCAATACTGTGGGCACCGCCTCCAAATGGAATAGCTGAAAGGACTAGTGAGTAGTGCTGTCTTGTATTTATTTGCTTATATTCCATAAAATGGCTGCATATGGTGGGAAAAGTGGCAAAACATGTTGTTCAGCCCTGTTTATTGAAACAAACTGTTTATGCCATCTCAATTGTCCGGTCCTGGAGATCGGGAGTCTAGTGTTTCAATAGAGGAGGCTGATTGATGTGTTTGGTCACATGCCAGACTTACCTTTGCTAGTGGAGCACTGTGAATACCAGTGCCCACGACCCTGGACATCTGCTACACGCTTTTCCGAGAGTATTGTGATATTGTTGGACAATGCCATACATCTCACTGTAGTAGTATTCTATCTTGCTTTATACTGTGGGGCTGTGCCATAAGTGCCCCCCCCCCCCCTTAGCAGATAGACAACTAGGATTTGCTCAATATTAAGCCCCGTGTCCCCTGACGATTCATGGGGCCTTTCTAGTATATAAAGCAGCCTTCTGATATGTTCATTTGATGAAACGCATTGGGACACGCGAACATATTGTAGCCAATTTATTTATGTACCACTCCATTACCCCGATCGGACACTCAGTTTAGCCTATGGACACTTTACGGAGAGCTGGATAGGGATCCTTGATCAGGGTGAGGTTCCGGACAGGGCCACCCCTTGCGGGGCACGGACCCCGTGTTAGGTCACTAGGGCTGAATAGATCAAGTATGGTGTTATAGGGACAGTTTATCTCTTTTTTGAAGGGCCTCCCCACTGCTACGACTGACCCAAGAATTGGATGCCTGCACCACTGCCTGGACATCTGGTACCAAGAAGCCCATAGGGTGACCATTTTTTCAACCAACACTTCATACCTTGTGAATAGTGAGGTTCTCAACCAAACTGGTAAGACCATTCCGTGTTTTTTATATAGTGTCCCTACTGTCCCGGTACCATTCCATGGGACTTGTATTTAGGGACCCTATGCCCTGAGCTGTATGCACCTAGTCTGGTCTGACACTGTGTTCTAGATGGCACACTAATTTAGGTCCTGCACCTGTTTGTCTATTTGTTTGTAAGGGGTATTTTAACTCTCTGTTACGGGAGTATTTTTGAATACATTAAAAGTTAGGTTTTACTATGTAACTGCTCCCCTTTCTTTGACTTGTTTGGTCACATGCCCCTCCACCTGCAGCTATCTTATGAATTAAGTACTATCTGAACTGAAAAGACTGGCTGAATGCATTTTGTTAGGATTAGTTATAAAATGTCCAACCCCTTTAATAATGGGTTTCTTAAAAGGTAATGAGTGCAGATAAAATACTGTATCAGGAAAATGTGAAGGAACTGAGGATAGCTCCATGGTGGAGTGAGGGATTTATACTATAACTCTTCTTAATTGTTGCATTTGTTCCAATTCTCTATACGAGTTATGGTGGCTGCTCATGGTGGCCTCACTAATAAGATTCCCACTTGTATTAAAGAAGCTTTCCTTACCAATATCCTAGTCATGGTGGCCCTTATTAGATGATGAACACATGTGAACAGTCCTCACCTGTCTTGCTGTCCACAGTGAAGTGCTTCTCTCCCTCCAAGACACTATACACCACTCTTGCACTACTTCCATAGGCTGGGTCATCTGCATCGAATGCGGATACTGCCATTACAGATGTTCCTATAAAGTATGACAGAAACAAGCTTTGTAGTTCCAGTCACCATTTGTGGTTCAGCTTGTCCAAGTAATGTGACTTACCAACAGGAGATAGCTCAGGGACACTTCCAATGTATGGGGCCTGAAGAAACCGTGGTTCGCTATCATTAATGTCCTGCACTTTAATGATAAATTCAGACTCCGGCTCAAGTAGTCTATCTGTGTGTCTGTCTCTGGCCTGGGCACGGAGGGTGTAGAAGGTCTTGTACTCCCGATCCAAACGCTCGGTGGCATGAATATCTCCTGTCAGTTCATCAATGATAAAGATGGAACCAGCTCCCTCTCCAGATATCGTGTATTTAATGGAACCATCTCCTTCATCCGAGTCTGAATGAATCTGGGAAGATGAAATTGGATGTTAGTATGAATCAGAGGAACTAATATGAAATACAAAATTGGGCAACATTTTATATAGTAAAATATTAAATCTAACTTGGGCAAAAAGATGAACTATCCATTTTTGACTGAACATAACAAAAAAAACATTCAGTTCCCTAGGAGACCGAACAAAGTCTCAGTGGCTGTGACCTGTGAAAGAGGAACTACCATCACAATGCGAGAGCAAGAAAATGAAGAAAACAGCGAGAAAATGTCTTAGGTGAGTGACAGTAGATGAAGCAGGGTCTTACAGCAGGACCGTGAAGTGGTGATTGTACAGAAAGATAGTCATTTTAGATGCAATAATATGAAATCAGTGTTCCTGAGAACGGATCTCAAGGCAGAAGCTGAAAATACATGCAATTCCAGCATCTAAATAGTTAAATTCAACCTTTTATTTTG
Source organism: Bufo gargarizans (assembly GCF_014858855.1). NCBI lineage: Eukaryota > Metazoa > Chordata > Amphibia > Anura > Bufonidae > Bufo > Bufo gargarizans. The sequence goes on along the minus strand of NC_058085.1, from coordinate 73,991,264 downwards.
GCATGTTAGCTGCTTGTATAATTAAATCTCTTACTAAAGCAGCAGATTTTGCCTGTAGACTCTGCCAGCACTCCACAGACCCATAAGGGTTGATTTTGGCTTTTTTCAGATCAACATAGCCCACTGAACTAGATAATCATATGTCTTGTTTCAACTGTGCAAAGTATATAACTATCTAAATAAATGGCCAAAATAATGTAATGGGATGGCCTGTTAAGGGGGTGGGATCAAACATTAAGCTCCCCCTTTAAAGGGACACTTCCATCAAATTGTATTTATCACAGTCTATATACAATTAGAACATCACACATCACACAAATGAGTGCAACTTTCTTCTGTGGGCATCTTCATTTTGGCCTATTGAGTTAACAATAGAACTGTCAATCTGTCATCCCAATTCTACATCTACTATTTTTATGATGATTACCCTTTAAATAACATATTCCCCTCACAACAGAAATAATCTGACATTGAATTGCCTTTATATAGGATGTCTTATCATTTGTGCTGACTGCTACCGAGGGACAAATTTTCCCTTAAGGTAAAAAGATTGTGGGGGGAGAATTTACCATTAGGAGAATATCTGAGTCCGTTTTGCTCTAGTCGGCATTGGTGTTCTTTGTGCCACATTTATCAAATGTCGCATGTTGTTTGACAAATTTGTCTCATCCTTAAAAGGGTTGTACCACGAAAAATAATCTGCAGTTTTCAAACCAGCACCTGGATCTGAACACTTTTGTAATTGCATGTAATTAAAAATTTAGCATAGCCACTGATTCAATAACATGTATCTGTATAGCGCCACCTGCTGTTTGTTCTTTTTCTTATTTCTTTGTCCTGCTCACTGAGAAGGTCGCACATGCTCAGTTTCATCCTTCAACTGCCTTCTGAGCTGTGATAGGGAGAACATGGGAACGCCCCCTTAACTGCAGCAGAAAAGACACTCCCCTTGAGCTGCCAGCTTAAGATAAGTCAGACAGAGCAACGAGTGGGGAGATCTCTGGATCCATGTGAGGTACAGAACTGGTTCTAGCTTTGTTAGAAAGAGGTCGTCATGTATTGTATGATGTCTGATTTTTTTTGTTTACAATAATTATGGGATAACCCCTTTATAGCACTTTGGGTTCTTGACAATAATGACACCAATACCAACTGCACTGCGAAACAGGGTGATGCCAGTCCTATCTGACATCATAACATGTCAGAACTCTGCCAAGACAGTGAGTAGGCATTTACCTATACTTACTAAAAGGGTGCAAAAGTAGCAAAGCAATCCACAGGAATCTTAAAGCACATTCATTAACCCCTTAGGGACGCATGACGTACCGGTACGGCATGTTTCCTGAGTCCTTAAGGACCCATGACGTACCGGTATGTCATGAGTTTAAAACGAGATTGCGGAGCTGTGGGGGTTAATCGGAACAGGATGCTTGCTGAAATCATTCAGCAGGCATCCTGTCACAACAAACCGCGGGTCGATTCAGACCTGCGGTTTGCTGCGCTTTCTGCAGATTCTGATCCCCGCGGTCCCTGACCGCGGGGATCAAACTCTAAAATGCCCCAAATAAAGTTTTTTTCACCCCCCTGCACCTCCCGACGGCATACAATCATTCAGGGGTGCAGGGGGGTGAAAAAAACTTTATTTGGGGCATTTTAAAGTTTGATCCCCGCGGAGGCGGGCGGGTGGTGCGGCAGGCGGGATCGCGATCCCCTGCCCGCCTCCTCTTGAATATTTATTGGCGTCCAGTGGTATACCAGAGTGTCAGCACATTGCTGACACTCTGGTATAAACGGCTGACATCTGTGATGCGATGTCAGCCGTTTAACCCTTTCCATACCGCGTTCCGTACGGACGGCGATATAGAAGAGCAAAAGTTAACAGTCGGGAGCTCCCTCCCTCTCCCATCGGGGGGCTGCTGTGCCTTTGCAGCCCCCAGACAGGATGGGGTCACAGAGGGAGGGAGCACCCCTCCTTACCCTTCCTCGTCTGCTCTGTTGCGGCCACAACTGAGCAGACATGGAAGGTTCCCATGGCACCAGGACGCCTTCTCAGGCATCCTGCTGTCCATAGTGCTGAACAGATCTGTGCTAAAGGCATATATCTGTTCAGACAAAGTGTAAGTAAAATACAGTACAGTACACTATATAGTGTAGTGTACTGTATTATACAGACATCAGACCCACTCGATCTTCAAGAACCAAGTGGGTCTGGGTCAAAAAAATGCAAAAAAAGTGAAAAAAGTTAAGATAAAAAAACACATTTATCACTGAATAAAAAAAAATAAAAAATACACTACACATATTAGGTATCGCCGCGTCCGTAACGACCTGATCTATAAAACGGTCATGTTACTTTTTCTGCACGGTGCACGTTATAAAAAAAAAAAATTAAAACTATGAGAAAATTAAACATTTTCCCACCTTACTTCCCAAAAAAGGTAATAAAAGTGATCAAAAAGGTCGCATGTACGCCAAAATAGTACCAATCAAACCGTCATCGCATACCGCAAAACTCATACCCTACCCAAGATAACAGCCCAAAAACTGTAAAAACAATGGCTCTTAGACTATGGAAACACTAAAACATGATTTTTTTTGTTTCAAAAATGAAATCATTGTGTAAAACTTACATAAATAAAATAAAAAGTATACATATTAGGCATCTCCGTGTCCGTATCGACCGGCTCTATAAAAATATCACATAACCTAACTACTCAGGTGAACACTGTAAAAAAATAAAAATAAAAACGGTGTAAAAAAAAGCAATTTTTTGTCATCTTGCGTCACAAAAAGTGTAATAGCAAGCGATCAAAAAGTCATATGCACCCCAAAATAGTGCCAATCAAACTGTCATCTCATCCCACAAAAAATGAGACCCTACCTAAGATAATCACCCAAAAACTGAAAAAACTATGGCTTTCAGTCTATGGAGACACTAAAACATGATTTTTTTGTTTAAAAAATGAAATCATTGTGTAAAAATTACATAAATAAAAAAATTGTATGCATATTAGGTATTGCCGCATTAGTGACAACCTGCTCTATAAAAATACCACATGATCTAACCTGCTAACCTGTCAGATGAATGTTGTAAATAACAAAAAAACTGTGCCAAAAAAGCTATTTCTTGTTACCTTGCCTCACAAAAAGTGTAATATAGAGCAACCAAAAATCATATGTAACCTAAGCTAGTACCAACAAAACTTCCACCCTATCCTGTAGTTTCTAAAATGGGGTCACTTTTTGGGAGTTTCTACTCTAGGGGTGCATCAGGGGGCTTTAAATGGGACATGGTGTCCAAAAAAAACAGTCTAGCAAAATCTGCCTTCCAAAAACCGTATGGCATTCCTTTCCTTCTGCGCCCTGCCGTGTGCCCGTACAGCAGTTTACGACCACATATGGGGTGTTTCTGTAAACGACAGAATCAGGGCCATAAATGATGAGTTTTGTTTGGCTGTTAATCCTTGCTTTGTAACTGGAAAAAAAAATATTAAAATGGAAAATCTGCCCAAAAAGTTAAATTTTGAAATTGTATCTCTATTTTCCATTAAATCTTGTGTAATCTTGAATACCTTGAGGGGTGTAGTTTCTTAGATGGGGTCACTTTTATGGAGTTTCTATTCTAGGGGTGCATCAGGGAGGCTTCAAATGGGACATGGTGTAAAAAAAAAAAACTGTCTAGCAAAATCTGCCTTCCAAAAACAAATATGGCGCACCTTTCCCTCTACGTCCTACTGTGTGCCCGTACAATAGTTTACGGGCACATATGGGGTGTTTCTGCAAACTAAAGAATCGGGGCAATAAATATAGCATTTTGTTTGGCTGTTAACCCTTGCTTTGTTACTGGAAAAAATGGATTAAAATGGAAAATTTGCCCAAAAATTGAAATTCTCAAATTTCATCTCCATTTGCCAATAACTCTTGTGCAACACCTAAAGGGTTAACAAAGTTTGTAATATCAGTTTTGAATACCTTGAGGGGTTTAGTTTCTAGAATGGGGTCATTTTTGGGTGGCTTCTATTATGTAAGCCTCCCAAAGTGACTTCAGACCTGAACTGGTCCCTAAAAAGTGGGTTTTTGAAAATTTATGAAAAATGTCAAGATTTTCTTCTAATCTTCTAAGCCTTGTAATAACATCCCCCAAAAATAAAATATCATTCCCAAATTGATCCAAACATGAAGTAGACATATGGGGAATGTAAAGTAATAACTATTTTTGGAGGTATTACTATGTATTATAGAAGTAGAGAAATTGAAACAATTTTTTACCAAATCTTGGTAAATTTGGTATTTTTTACTAGTGTCATGAAGTACAATATGTGATAAAAAAAAACTATCTCAGAATGGCCTGGATAAGTCAAAGCGTTTTAAAGTTATCAGCACTTAAAGGGACACTGGTCAGATTTGCAAGAAATGGCCAAGTCCTTAAGTTGAAATAGAGTCCTTAAGGGGTTAATTTCCCGATTCAGCACTGTGGATTAGGGCACATTTGTAATTTTACACCTTGTATTACTCCCAGGATTATTAGATTTTTCACGCAATCCAAAACGTCATAAGTATGAGAATATTGTAATAATACGCTAGGCTTACAAATTAATTCATTGACTAGAAGCGGTATCCTGGGGTCTGCTGATAGCCAAATTCCCATTGATTCCAACATACACCTGTAATCTGCATGCATCTATCGCCTTTAAAGAAATCTTTGCTTTTTACTGATGATTTATTGGGACACACAACTTAATCATCAAATTCAGGTGTTTTATTCATTCATTCCATTAGCACAGGTGTATAAACTCCAGCCCCTAGTCATGCAGTCTGCCTTTACTAACGTTTGTGAAAAAAATGGCTCATTCTCAAAAGCTCGAGACTAGATGGTACTACACGAGGATGCTACCATTATAAGAAATCAACTCATGAAATGTCTTCCCTCCTACATAAGATACATAAGTTACCAATGCTCTACTGACTCAATAACTGCAGAGTCCAAAACTTTTCTGGCAATAACATCAGCACAAAAACTGCCACAAGATTTTTAAGGCATAGGTTTCCATGACCGAGCTAAGCACGATGCCAAGTGTTAGATGGAGTGGTGTAAAGCACACCACTAATGGACTCTGGTGCAGTGGTAACATGTTCTGTGGAGTGATGAATCACACTTCTCTATCTGTCAGTCTGAGGGATGACTCTGGGTTTGGTGAATACCAGGAGGACATTACCTATCTGACTGCACTGTGCCAGTCATAAGATTAAGTGAAAGAGGGATAATACTATGGGGTTGTGTTTCAGGGGTTAGCTTAGGCCTCTTAGGTCCAGTGAAGGGAAATCTTGATGCTTCAGCGTACCAAGACTTTTCAGCAATTTGTAAACTTTTTGGGAAGAGTTTTGAGGCCTTTTTTTGTTCCAAGGCATGATTGAGTGACTTCGACATGGAAGAAGCCAACTGGTCCATACACAGCCCTGATCGTATCTTGTAGAACGCCTTCCCAGAATAATGGAAGCTGTTTAACCTCCTTACAGTCACATTAAAATTGGAAGAAGCCTCCCAAAAATGTTACCTTTTTATTATAGATTTTTATTATGTGCAACAAAGGAGAGAAAAGAAAAAAGAATGCGGCACTTACCAAAAAATACTCTTTGCAGCTTTATTCACATAAAAAGGTCAGTGTCATGCGGACAAAACACAGCTAGAAGGCACAGCTGTGTTTTGCCTGCATCACGCTGACCTTTTTATTTGAATAAAGCTGCAAAGAGTATTTTTGGCGAGTGCCGCATTCTTTTTTCTTTTCTCTCCTTTGTTACAAATACCACTTGTTTTTTATGTTGAGCACCACCACTACTCACATTCGATCAGTGCAACATCAAATTAAATCCCACACCTACAGAAGTGCTGCCCATATCCTCTACATATTACTGATTTTTAAAATGTGTCTGCAGTAAATCTTGTTGGCACACAACTCAGGGGACACAACTGCATTTTTAACCCATTAGTGACAATTAATTTTAGCCTTGAAGAGTTTCTGTCACCTGAAAAATGGGTATTAAGCTGTCTGACATTAGCAATGTGCCAATGTCAGCTGAACATAACTATATTAGTGCCATTTCACTGCCCGCCCCTGTTATTGAGAAAAACTAACTTTTATATTATGCTAATTAGCCCCTAGGAGCAGGGGGGGGGGGCGTTGAAACTACTCCTAGAGGCTCTGGCCCACCTCTTTTCATGCCCTTCTTCTCTTGATTGACAGGGCCAGGCAGCGCTGCTCTCCTCCCGCTGGACGTGTCTGCAGTGTAAATCTCGTGCCGTTCAGTATTCGGCGCATGCGCAGTGAGGAAGCCAGCAGTCGCCAAGCGCCCTTTCTCACTGAATGGCACAAGATTTGCACTGCAGACACGGCCAGCGGGAGGAGAGCAGCGCTGCCTGGCCCTGTCAATCAAGAGAAGAAGGGCGTGAAAAGAGGTGGGCAAACGGAGACTCTAGGAGTAGGCGCAACGCCCCCCCCCCTGCTCGTAGAGGCTAATTAGCATATTCTAAAAGTTCATTTTTCTCAATAACGGCGGCAGACAGTGAGATGGCACTAATATTAGTTATGTTCAGCTGACATTGGCACATCGCTAATGTCAGTCAGCTTAATACCCATTTTTCGGGTGACAGAAACCCTTTTAGGTTCCACCTTTGTGTTCCAGCAGTCATAACTAAATTTTTGGGGCATATATAGTGTATTAAATAACTTGTATTATTTAATTGCAGGGGGAAAGAAAAAAACAGCAATTTTTACATTATTTTGTGGAATTTTATTTACAGCATTCACTATGTGGTAAAAATAACAATTTTAATATGTGTGTCACGACAATGATTATAATGCCACACTTCTATAAAAAATGTTTACTATTTTTCCAGGCTGTCAGCTCTGCAACTGCTCCCCCTCTTCCGCCAGACTGATGGGCAGGGGGGTGGCTGCTTTAGCTGCTCATATATCTGGATTGGTAGCAGATAGAGATATGTATTGTATAGTTGGAAAGCTGGCATTCCAAGTTTTCAAAAAAATACAAAAATCATAGTATTAGCCCTCATGCACACGACCGTGGTGTCTTTTGTGGTCCACAGATACGGATGGCGTCCGTGCGTGTTCCGCAACTTGCGGAACGGCACGGACAGCCTTTTAATATAAATGCCTATAGGACATGTTATATTTTTTAGCGGGGCCATGGAACGGAGCAACAGATGCGGACAGCACATGGGGTGCTGTCCGCATCTTTTGCGGCCCCATTGAAGTGAATAGGTCCGCATCCGAGCCGCCAAAACGGTGGCTCGGATGTGGACCCAAACAACGGCCATGTGCATGAGGCCTTAACCTCAGTACATGGGAAGATGTCGCTCTTCGAAATCAGGATGCAGTGAATGCAGCTGAAAGGGAAAGTAAAAGCAGGTTTTACCGCATTTATTCCTGACTTGATTGATAACAGTGATATCTCCTGCTGATGTTCTACTAATGGTGTCATTTTGTTCTTATACGAAAGACTGGAATGCTAGCTTTCAAACAAGACCTGTTCCCAATCAGGAGATGTGAACAGCTAAAGCAGACTCCCCCTTTCCTCTTCTGCCCGAACTGTACTCTGGCAAAAGACTTGGTGGTTAAGGTGCAAAGGGGGAATGAGCTTCATATTAATTACTAGTGTTGAGCGCGAATATTCGAATTGCAATTTTTTTCTCAAATATCGTAACTTCGAGATTTCGCGAATATTTAGAATATAGTGAAATCGAACATTCTTTTTTTTTTTTTATCAGAAAATATGATTTCTCCCTGCTTTCTGCTTGTGGGTCAATTAGCCCACAAGCAACTTAAGCAGGGGGGAATCATGTTTTCATATAGAAAATAAAATGACCAATATTCTAAAAAAACTAATACATAGCAATATAGTGAATATATTCGTTATTTAGAATTTTGGCATTATTTTTTTCCTATCTGTACAGTTGTTCGTATACTCCTCCCCGACAGGCGTCCCCGTCACCATGGGAACGCCTGTGGGTTAGAAAATACCATCGGATCTGAGTTTTCCCTGAGATCGTGAAAGCTCAGATCCGATGGTATATTCTAACGCACAGGCGTTCCCATGGTTACGGGGACGCTTGTCGGGGAGCAGTATGCCAAAGTGGAATAACAGTACACATAAATTACAGTCTATATGTGTATTTTACGAATATTCGTAATATTGCTCTAACTTCGTCTTTTAGAATATTCGTAATATTCTAAAAGACGAAGTTAGAGCAATATTAGGAAAATTCGTAAAATACACATATAGACTGCAATTTAGCTAATATGGTGCTATAGTAATTTTTTTAATAGTGTATATATTTTCCAAAACTGAAGTTCAGAAGAGGCAAAAAAAGTTAGACTAAAAATAAAGATTATAGCACTATATTAGCTAAATTACAGTCTATATGTGTATTTTACGAATATTCGTAATATTGCTCTAACTTCGTCTTTTAGAATATTCGTAATATTGCTCTAACTTCGTCTTTTAGAATATTCGTAATATTCTAAAAGACGAAGTTAGAGCAATAATATGAATATTTGTAAAATACACATATTAGCCTAGCCATAGTCAATGTCATAGGAACGTTGCTTTATACTGTCAAAAGAAAAATTGCAATACACAAATAATTAAATCGTATATTATTCGCGATAAATAGAAAAATGACGAATATTCGATTTCAACGACTATAAGACGAATATTCAATCGAATATTCGTGAAATATTGCGAAATCGAATATGGCACCTCCCGCTCATCACTAATTAATACAATCAAATCAAACCTCATAAAATCTCAGTACCGATATGAAAACATCCCTGCTTGGTGTTTTTGGTTCTAATCTAGCAACTGGTTTTTGGTTTGCATCAGGTTCTAATTGAGGGTCTGATTTTGATTTGGTTTCTTCTTAAAGGCTGTACCATTTCCTATATTGATAACCTAATATAAGAAAAGGTCATCCATGTCAGATCGGCAGGGGGCTGACTCTCAGCACCTCCGCCAATCAGCTATTTGAAGAGAACACAACGTTTATTAAACTCCATCTGCTCCTTCCAATTGAAGTGAATGGGATTGAGGAACTGTAATTACACATTTCCTCTGCAATGTGGATAGCAAGCAGATAAACAGTGAAGAGAAGGAAGCTCTCGCATGAGCGCTGCGTTCTACTCAAACAGCTGTTCGGCAGGGGGTGCCGGTGAGATGGACTCCCGCCAATCTCATATTGATCACCTATCCTTAAAATAGGTCATCAATGTAGGAAACAGGACAACCCCTTTACGCATGGCGCTACATGTGTTGCGACATGAAAATCACATGATATTCCATTTATTGATTGTCAACAGTGTTGAAAGCTCATAGTGGCACACATGGTGGCACACATGGTGGCACAGCACCTTACCCAAAGTTTATTTATATGGTTTAATTGGTGTTTGAAAGGATTTTTGGGGATTATGTATTCATTATTTTTAGCGATTTGGTCCTGTGTTCTCGCTCTTTCTCTGATACCCCTATTTTTGTTTCAGTTTGAGTCAATTGTGTGCACAGCTGCATATTACACAAGCAGGCTCTTAAATCTTTGGTATGTAGCTCATGCCATCTGGCGAACAGCAGATTGGGCAAGAAGTTCCACTGGAGGGAAGATTTCTCCTTTAGAAGTCAGCAGTTAAAGCGGTCCGGTGCCACTTGAGAAGATTCCTGAATATCTGTGCCCCGTCTGCCCTTTATTTTTATAGTTCATCTTGCCATAATGTTTGTTAGCAGAGTATAGTCAACTAGCTAATGTTGGGTGGACTTCATTTTATATAAAACTTTTACTGATTAGAGAATTCCAATATTTATTAGTTTATTTATTAATTATTTTATTATGATAATCTTAATAAACATTGCAGACTAATTTTTAATCGATAAAACATTGTCTGGTGTATTATTAGCTGCTAAAGGTATTAAGAATGTATTTGGGCATTGTGGGGCTGCCACCATGTAATGTGTAGCGTACCTTGCAGAAAGTGGGAATCACTCTTTTTGCCATCAATTTAAACACTGCCCATGCTTGGTTTTACACTGCAGTGGAGCCTCAGCAAGGAACCTCAATCACCAAGGGTGGTCCAGCCAGAATGAGTCTGTGCCTAGACAAACATCTATTGCTAGAGTCTATGTGAGTCATTGAGGGGCCACCCTTTACCAACACAATATAACCACAGCATTTGCCAAGAGCTCTAACCCCAGGGTAAGCATGCTACACAACTCCTAGTGATGGTTAGCAGTAAACCAGGATTGTACTGGATTTCCTTGGGTCTGCCGGAGGAAAAAAGTCTTAGAGCCTGTCCGCTGTGTATACAGGATCAGTGCAGGCCCACTTTTAAGATTTTTGTTTATCATTGGACAAGCTGGACTTAGGCTACTTTCACACTTGCGTTCGGGGCTCCGCTTGTGAGTTCCGTTTGAAGGCTCTCACAAGCGGCACCGAACGGATCCGTCCAGCCCTAATGCATTCTGAGTGGATGCGGATCCGCTCAGAATGCATCAGTATGGCTCCGTCTGTCCTCCGCTCCGCTCAGCAGGCGGACACCTGAACGCTGCTTGCAGCGCTCGGGTGTCCGCCTGGCCGTGCGGAGGCAAACGGATCCGTCCAGACTTACAATGTAAGTCAATGGGGACGGATCCGTTTGAAGTTGACACAGTATGGCTCAATTTTCAAACGGATCCGTCCCCCATTGACTTTCAATGTAAAGTCAAAACGGATCCGTTTGCACTATCATGAACAAAAATAAAAAATAAATTTTTTTTTTTTTTTTGTTCATGGTAATGCAAACGGATCCGTTCTGAACGGATCTAAGCGTTTGCATTATAGGTGCGGATCCGTCTGTGCAGACACTAGACGGATCCGCCCTGAACGCAAGTGTGAAAGTAGCCTAATCAGTAAGGCTTAAAAGGATTTCTGGTTACTGGTTCCAAGGCCAGCTCCAAGTTATCTTCGAGCCCTTCCCCCCCCCCCCTTTTTTAAGGGATTCTTGATTGTGTTAAAGCTTGGGACCAATGTAGGATCCTGTGGTACTCTGATGGACCAGTCTGACCCTGCCACTACTGTACATCTCACTTTCTCTCACAATGAATAATATAATAAATACACAGCTATACCACTACCGTACAATTTTGATTCATATCAAGGTATTATGATCTACAGTGCCTTGCAATACTATTCACCCCCTTGACTTTTTTCATCTTTTGGTGCCTCACAGCCTGGAATTAACATGGATTGTTTGAGGATTTGCATCAATTAATTTACAGAACATGCCCACAACTTTGAAGATGTTTTTTTCTTTTCATTGTGAAGTAAACATCAAATAGGACAAAATAACTGAAAAAGTCAATGTGCATAACTATTCACCCCCCTAAAGTCAATACTTTGTAGAGCCACCTTTTGCGGCAATCACAGCTCCAAGTCGCTTTGGATAAGTCTCTATGAGCTTGCCACATCTTACCTCTGGGATTTTTGCCCATTCCTCCTTGCAAAACTGCTCCAGCTCCTTCAAGTTGGATGGTTTGTGCTTGTGAACAGCAATCTTTAAGACTGACCACAGATTTTCTATGGGATTGAGATCTGGGCTTTGACTAGCCCATTCCAACACATTTACATGTTTCCCCTTAAACCACTTAAGTGTTGCCTTAGCAGTGTGTTTGGGGTCATTGTCCTGCTGGAAGGTGAACCTCCATCCTAGCCTCAAATCACACACAGAGTGGTGCTGGTTTTGCTCAAGAATATCCCTGTATTTAGCACCCTCCATCTTTCCCTCAACTCTGACCAGTTTCTCCGTTCCGGCTGCTGAAAAACATCCCCACAGCATGATGCTGCCACCACCATGTTTCACTTTGGGGATGGTGTTCTTTGGGTTATGTGATGTGCTGGGTTTGAGCCAGACATAGCGTTTTCTTTGATGGCCAAAAAGTCCAATTTTAGTCTGATCAGACCAGAGCACCTTCCTCCATACATTTTGGGAGTCTCCCACATGCCTTTTTCGCAAACTCACAACGTGCCTTTTTGTTTTTAGCTGAAAGTAATGGCTTTCTTCTGGCCACTCTGCCATAAAGCCCAACTCTATGGAGGGTGCAGCTTATTGTCATCCTATGTACAGATACTCCATTCTCTGCTATGGAACTCTGCAGCTCCTCCAGGGTTACCTTAGGTCTCTGTGCTGCCTCTCTGATTAATGCCCTCCTTGCCCAGTCTGTGAGTTTTGGTGGGCGGCTGTCTCTTGGCAGGTTTGCTGTTGTGCCATGTTCTTTCCATTTGGTTATGATAGAATTGATGGCGCTCAGCAAAGATTTGGATATTTTTTTTATAACCTAACCCTGACTTATACTTCTCAACAACATTGTCCCTTTACTTGTTTGGAGAGTTCCTTGGTCTTCATGGCTGTGTTTGGTTAGTGATGCCTCTTGCTTAGGTGTTGCAGCCTCTAGGGCCTTTCAAAAAAGGTGTGTATATGTAATGACAGATCATGTGACACTTAGATTGCACACGGGTGGGCATCATTTCGCTAATTATGTGACTCTGGTTGCAGCAGAGCTTTTTATGGCTTCCTAACAAAGGTGGTGAATACATACGCACATGATAATTTTCTGTTTTCTATTTCTAAACAATAGTTTTATTTATATAGTTTCTTATTTCACTTCACCAACTTAGACTTTTTGTGTTCTAATCCATCACATAAAATTCTGATTAACAAAACATTGAACTTAAGGCTGTAATGTAACAAAATACAAAAAAAGTCAAGGGGTGAATACTTTTGCAAGGCACTGTATGCAATGTTATAATCAGAATCATGATTCTAATAACTCTGCTATCCTGCAACACCTCAGCTACCATAGGCTTCACATGAGCCATCAGCACAGGAGAGATAGACTGCAAATACACAGATTTTTAACCACATATATCACAAAAACTGATGACAATTTGAATAAATTTAGCTCAAAATGAGAAAAATGTGATCATAAAAAATTGCCCCAAAGGTGTCCATAGCCAAAAAGGACTGCAAGCTGTATAAATGATATTAGGGAACTATATTTGTTTAGGAGGACTGGTTTATGTGATTGTTTAGGGAGACTGGGAGCTGTGTTGATTTGGTGGACTTGGGGTCTGAGTTTGTATTTAGGGCATCTGGGATCTATTACTTGTTTAGGGGTCTGGTGTGTGTTCTGTTTTTGTTAAGGGGCCTGGTCTGGAGTCTGAATCTGTTTAGGGGGTTGCTCTGGTGTCTGTATTAATTATGGTGTGTGATGATGGAGGTCATGCTCACTTCTTGTAATTTAAATGACTGAGGTTAGAAAGTTATAATTGCAAGTGACTATTCTAGTATGAATAAATCCCTAACCTTAAGTTAGTTACACAAAAAGTAATAGCTGTAGAATCCAATTCCTGCTTAAAAAGCAACAGAAAACTGTAAGTGTGTGAGTTTAGGTACCTTGCTTCCAGACACGATACCATACTTCTACTTGTAAATTCTAATCATTAGCACAAGCAGCAAGCACATTGTTATCTTTCTTGTACCACTTATTGGCAGGCATCTTTTGTTCGAGCCAGGGACAAGCTCAGCTCGGTATGGTGACAATTTCAGCAGGCAAAAAGTGTTGCCTCTGCCAATAAAGCTTTGCTGAAAAGAATGAAAGTGCTGTACTTAATTTATTACTCAACCCATAACATGAAAAGGCGTATTAAGGAGCTCAGTGTAATGGACATCTAGTCATATATGTGAAAGTGATAAATGGCCATTGTATAATCAATTTCTTGTACTAGCTTTTTTTTTGTTTTTGTTTTCTAAAAAGCTGTAATGATAAAAATGGCTGCCCCTACGAATCTCCTGGTTTGGTAAAATTAACACCCTTAAAATGGATTTATTGCCGCGGCTGCTATATTTATTTCAAACTATTCCTTGTAAGATCCCCCTGATCTACTTTACTCGCCTCCGGCGCTTGACCTCTCAATTCGTATGGAAGCAGTCCAGAGCCCGGCTGGGCCATAGTCTTTTGACTCGCCCTACAATTAAGGGAGGAACGGGTTTACCAAACTTTTTGTCTTATTACAGAGCTGCAGTTTTGAACTGCGTCTTAGATCTTTTTCACAATAAGACTACTAAGATGTGGGTGGAAATCGAGCATGTTTCGAATCCCCACCTTGCCACAGGCATATTTTGGTTGCCCCCTAACTCCCTATACAACCTCCCGTTGGCCCATTCTGATATGCTTCTCCCTACTTTAGCCGCCTCATGGATAAAGTTTGCTACCAAACTGAATTTGGCTAGGATCCCAGGTCCCCTCTCATTGCTTACTGGCCATCCAGACTTACCTGTGGGGCTAAGGCAGGTTCCTGCCTTTCGTATTAACCACACATCTACTGTCAGACTGAGAGACGTCTGTTCTTCTACGGGGATACGCCCCCTTGAGGACCTATCGCACATACTCCCACCGTCCCCCGGTAGATGGTTCCTTTACTTTCAGCTCAGGGGTTTTGTTGGTTCTCTGATGCCTGGTTTGCAGTCCCACACATCTTTAACAGATTTTGAAAAGCTATGTGTTGCTCAGACGGCCCCTGGCCATGCTATTTCCTTACTTTATATCATGTTGAACGCTGAGGAGACTGAGGGCAGCCAATCTGGAGATTCCTACCCCAAACTCAGGTTTATGCTTGATTGGGAGACAGAATTGGGTGAAACATTTACGGGGGATCAATGGAAACGTTCTTTGCTTCTTACGCATAAGATCTCTATATCGTGTAATCTACAAGAACTCAATTATAAAATTCTCACCAGATGGTATCGGACACCGGAAAAATTGCATAGGTTCTACCCCTCGGTTTCTGACCTATGTTGGAGATGCCATAGTGATAGGGGGACCATGACCCATATATGGTGGGGTTGTCCGAGGCTTCACCCATTGTGGTTGGATGTCCTCAAACTGTATAATTTTCTATTCCGGGCCTCCATAGCATTTTCCCCTTCCATCGCTCTGCTATCTATTTTCCCGGGGCGGATCTCACATGTTAAAAAAGGTTCATTGAGGCTCTTTGTGCTGGCCATGAGACAAATTATCCCGCGTAATTGGAAGTCAACTGAGAGATTGAAAAGGGTCACCTGGGCATCGGCTCTGGATGCGCTGCTTCACACGGAAGAGATGTGTGCCTCTGATCGTAACCAGGTTCCGGCGTTTCTCCGGAGTTGGGAGCCATGGTCCAGGTTTAGATCTTCTGTTTCGTTCTCGGGTTGGGTGGCATCCGGGGTGCTCCCTGATTCCCCTCCTTAATACTACCCAGCTATTCTCTAGCTATGCCCTACAATTTCTCCTCCCCCCCCCCTCCTTTTGTGTGTCGTCCTGTCTCCCCACATGTTTGTCTAGATGGTCTGGAATTATTGGCCCTTACATAATTTGCTTGAGGCCTTGTTGAGCCCTTCAGGGCCTATGTCTCCGCCGTCTTCTGTAAGCTGATTGTTTGCTTGCTTATACTAATACAGTTACTTCCGCGAGCCTTGTCCTTGATGCGGTTTTGCTGTTTACAGTTGCATGTCGCAATGTAACCTTATGTGCGGTTTGTATACTGCAATGTGTGATGTTCTTTTATGAGTACAAATGATAATTATATCAATAAAATCTTATTGAACCATAAAAAGCTGTAATGATGATGTTTTTTGGAACAGGAAACAATGATATACTGACAGCAAAGACGATCGTATGATGGAATTCTTCTTCACCATTGCTTTTTTTTTTTAAAAAAGGGAAAATTTTGCTTAAAAAATACCATTGCTTTTAAAAGATAAATTCTCTTAAAATATCCACAGTAAATAGAAGTCATTGAGTTGTTTTTATCCATTATGGAATTTGCCGTTCTACTTATTGTCAGATGAATGCAAGTTCATCATGAGTTTTAATAACGAGTATTACAGCAGGGGGTGTAGAACCACCGCGCCAATCAACAGAGTTGATTTAGTGCTAAACCTAAGAGCATTATCCTGGTGGTTTCCTTGATTTCATCCTTTAATCCCTATACAGGGTTCTGGATTTCACTGCAGGGAACGTACAAGGCCGCAATCTCTTGGAGTAGTCTGTGTGGGTGGCTGCAGATTCACCGGGATCAAGAGACACCAGTGCATAGCTCTGAAGGGACAGGCAAACTTGAAGTCAGTAACAAGCCAAGGTCATGGAAGACAGTTTACGTGTGAATCTATACATTAGCAGACAAACGGAATAGCACACGTTTGAAGCAACTAGCAAGCAAGATTAACTATTGCTCTGAGACCTTTCCACAGGGGATGGTGCCTAAAGTATCTCAGGGTTGCCAGCTGTTGGTTGGTGAAGACAAGGGCCCTGTAAAAGCAGGTAAGCAGGCACGCCTGCCCTACAGGCAGACTGGAGAGGCCTAGTTGGCAATCGCACACCGTGGCCTGCATCAGAAAACAGAGAAGATGATTTCAGTGGCTGCAAGGAAGCTGCAAGAGGTCGGTGGGTCCAAGCCACCAGAGAAGACAGAGCACGGTGAGCTGTGCCACCCCAGGAGAGTGGAACAGTGACGAGCAAAAGCTACTGATAGTGTTGAGCGAATCAAGTGTCGGATCCTAGATCCAAATTCTATTTGTTCCAAACTTCGTTTTAATACGGTAAGGAGATGGGTCTACGTACAGCATTAAAACGTATGGGCTCCAATGAGCAGACATGATTATTCTCGAAGTCACGCGAGATGTCAGCCATTGATTTTTAAACTTTAAAACCATTTTAAAACATGGATCCGAAGTTCGCTTCACCACCAAATGGTTTTAAAGTTTAAAAATCAAATCCCAAAGTTATTCACCGAAGTCTCGCAAGAATGAATTTTCCTCACTGGAGCCCATACCTTTGAAGGCTGTACAGAGACAAATTTCCGTACAGTATTCAAATTAAGTTTTTAACAAAGTGACAACATTTTCTACAGTCCTCGTCAACAAGTCTGAGGTGTTCATTTTAAGTATCTAGCCATGACCAATTTACTGGCTACCACGGATGCATAAGGAGCCATGCAATAGTGCCTATGAACAGCTACATCCTTATTCCAAGGTCAACATTGTGACTAAGGGCAGTTTACACAGGCTGAGAATCCTAAAGATAATCAGTAATGAATGTTCATAGGAAGGTTCGTTAGCGATTATCTGGTGGTGTAAAAGTTCTGCAGATTACCCGATGCAGGAGCAAAAATCTTGTTCATCGGTAATCCGATAGTTTGTGCACACACAAAAATCATCGTTTGCCGACAGCAGATCGCTCCACCTGCGAGCAGTAGATTGCTGGAAAGGGAGGAACACTTCCTTCCCGATAATCTGCTGCTCTGTCGTCCCATGTAAAGGGAAGTTTAGCCTTGTCCTCCCTCACTGGTAGCAATATCTTCACTCTCCTGGAGCCCCATAGGCCAACAACCCTAAATAAGCATAAATAAGTCACAACCTCTGCAAAGGGATTTTGTCACATATTTTCATTTTCATATAAACCAATAACACAATTCTTAAAGGAGCACTTCCATCATTCTTTTTTTATTGGTCACATATTAATGACTAGTGTTGAGCGAATCGAAGTATCCGAAGTGGAATTCTATCCGAAATTTAGGAAAAATTTGATTAACAGCTAATCTGAATCTCCTTGTGCTGTGTGGTAACGAATCGATTTTTTCCTAAAATGGTAGCTACACGTGTTACAAAGTGAAATTAAGAAGCCCGGGAACAAGAGATCACCCTTAATGCAGTACAGCCAGCCAATCAACAGATGGTCACCCCCTGTGATGTCACAGCCCTATAAAAGTCCTACTCCCACCCAGTCTCCGTCATTTTACAGTGAACTGAGCATCGGATAGATGTACTAAGTTTTAGGGACCAGTGGCATAGCGTGTGTGTGTGTGGGGGCTGTTGCCCGGGCACCACATTTCAGGGGGCGTCAGGCAGCAGGTAGTAAAATGAAGGCAATGGAAGCCTATGGCTCCCATCCGCTCGGTTGTGCCTCATAAGCTTCAGGCCAGGCCAAGAAGCGATGAAGAGAGGTGAGTATGTATATATAATATATGGGCCATTATATATTATACAGAGGGGCCATTATATATTATAAAGAGAAGCCATCATATATTATAATTATACAGAGGGGCCACATTATATATTATAAAGAGGGGCCATTATATATTATACAGAGGAGCCATTTTTATAATTATACAGAGGGGCCATTATTAATAGTATTAATACGTCTTTTACGGCCTACTGGGTAAATGTGGTCCAGCCCAGGGACACCAGCAACTTGGACAGGTGATGGCAATGTCGCCTCTGTGTTCTTATGCTGTGATTACAGCACCAATGTCCCCCTCTGCCTCCTCATCCTCCACCTTGTCCTCAGCCTCCACTGTAGGCACAGTTTTAAGTGGTCCTCCAGCATACCACCTGTGCAGACTATGGCAGTGTCATGTTGTTCTGCATTCTGTTTGCCCAGGCTGGCCAGGAGCAGAGTTTCACCGGGGAGGTTCTGCTTCGCATCATCAACCAAGAAATTGAATTCTTGTCTGTCTCTTCAACAATTGAAGTTCAGAACCATGGTCATCGATAACGGGAAGAAGATTCTGTCTGTGCTGTGTCAAGGAGAGCTGATCCATGCGCCCTGCATGGGGCACATATTTAATCTGGTTGTAACCCGGTTGCTCAAGTCATCCACCCAGCTGCAACACGTCTTGAAAATGGCCAGGAAATTGTGTATGCACTTCAGCCACTCTTATCGTGGCAGAATAGTATTCCCCAACATTGCTTCATATGCAACATTTCTACATGTTAGAACTCCACCCTCCACATGTTGGACCGACTATATAAGCTATATAACAGAGGAAGGCCAGAAACGATTTCTTGATGATACAAGAGGACAGGTGTACTCCCCTGTGTAACTTTGACAGTGACAGCTCTTGACCAAATCTTACATTTACTGGAGATCTGTTGATTTAAAGAGTCACTGTACTTCACACAATTTCATTTCATTTAATAGACAATGGTTTAAATAGCAAATTTCATTAGACAATTCTGCCTGCATCCACCTTAAAAAAGCTGTAGTCATGGCCAGTAGAAGTCTCACTTCCAACTAATTTGCAGTCCACTGCCTGTTGGCAGGCAAGATCCATCCCAGGTAACAGGGACACAGAAGGTGGTTCACAGGAAATGGGAGCATATCAGAGCTAGCTGAGCTCTTAGGCCTGATAAAAGATTTGCTTCTATACTGCTTCTAAAATCACATTAGTGTTCTGCCTTTCTTTAAGTGTGATCTCTCCCTCCTTATCTGTTCTGCGAGCTCCACAGCTGAAAACAAAGATCGTGCGAAGTAAGGGAAAGGACATCACAGCAGTACACTGCTGGCATATTTCACAGAAGAGAAATGTCCCCTGCTTCTAAGTGAAATGCATCTAGCTATGCAGCTAATGAGGGCAATAATTATGCTGAAAAGGCATTAGAGAAGCACAAAAAAGACCTCTTTCTTAACAATTATGATTGTATAAAGACGCACAGCCATTATGAAAACTTTTTGGGGAAACTCAGGTACGCTTTAAGATACCTGCACACGGAGTAGATTTGTATGCAGAAAATCGGCATGAAATCGGTACCAAAACAGTACATAAATCTGCACTATTTATCGCAGTTTTGGTGCGGTTTTTGTTGTGGATTTTCATCTGGATTATTTGTTAACAATCCCATTGAAGTCTATGTAAAAAATCTCTACAGAAGGTATAGAATCGCACAAACAATAGACATGCTGCTGATTTAAAAATCCACACATGTCAGTTTCTGCATGGAAGGAAAATACTAAGTGTACATGAGATTTGTCAAATCTCATTCACTTTTCTGGTTTTGTATTACACTGTGGTTATTCTGTAAGAAAATCCGCACATAATCCGCATTATGTGCAGGTAATCTAAGAGTATTAGGATAGGATCATTTTCTTACAAACTAATTATTGTTACACCGAGCAGGACATATTTTGGTCTTAAAATGACTTTGCTGTGGAGAAAGAAGGTGGCATGGAGTGAGTAGTAACAGGTCAAGAAGAAGCATGTGCAGTCTTCCCAGAAGCTCTCACTTCCCTGCTCGCACTTTCTATGGCTCTAAAACTGTCAAACGATGTGATTTGGCATTACTCCAAGCAGAAGACGCCTCATACATTGAAATACAAGACAATACTGCTCTCTCTCCCCTCTAACATATCGCATCCTTAGCTTTAATTCCTCATTACCATCCCTAATTAGACATATCCTAATTAGATGTTTTATAGATAGCAATTCAGTGTTATGTAAGAATGACAATGCCCCTGCTTAGTTGAAATCTGTCAAAGAAACAAAACATCCAGGGACAGCCTGATTCTCAGCATTCTATGCCAGAAGGCTGTACTGCATACGTGAAACTAGCCTTAGGGGGACATGGATTTCAACATAAAAAATCCTTTGTTCTTATAGGAGTTATGATTTCAGTCTAAATTTTGTGCCTGTCGATTATCAGTCCCCACTTTTAGGACAAAGCAGCTATGTATATAGCAACTTGTGGCCCAATGTAAAAACGCTATAAATATTTTGGCGCAAAGAGAAAAGATTACATCTTGTTATTCACTGTTTCCCACTCCAGAGCCAGGTCCCTGCCGGAGGTCACAGTCTGGGTCAACTGTCATATTGGGTGACTACAACTTAATTCTTCATCCTCCTCAACCTCTCTAGCGCCTGCCTCTGACCTCAATTCCACCTTCTACCAAGGATACTCCTTCTGACTTATTATGTTTCTTCAGTTCTAACCTCTGACTAGCCCGTAACTATGCTTCTGGGCAATTCTTTGGCCTTACATCTCCTGCTGGTCTTACTGTTGGCAGACCTTGACTTAGTTCATGACTTTGGCATTTTGTCTCCTGTACCACAGTCATTGGTCCAGTACTACTCCAGAGATTGTGACCTAGGGATTCCCTGAAACAAAGTCCAGATCTCTGTACAAGGGTTAAAGGTTGAATAACAGGGAGTTCCTTAGACTTCATGCTTCGGTTTAGCCAGCAGAAATCAAACTGAAGCTTCAAGGGTTCCTGATATGAGCTACATTGAATCATGAGCATCCTGGACAGATGTGGACTGATTATGTACAGGATGTCTTATTCCAAGGAGGCAATACAAATTTGTCTGCAGGTATAAACACATCAAATGTTTCTTAGCATGGGTCCCAGATTACAAGGACATTACAAAGGAAATGCATATGAGACCAGACTGGATGACACCAGTGACAAACATATCATCGAGATATCTATATGGGACAAAGAAAATATAATACTTCAAAGTCCCCACTGTCATATCATTGTTATTATAACAATCTGCCAACAAGAATATGATTATGTAATGCAGACTTTTTTCTCAAGCGCCAGGATATTCTGCCTTAGGGAACCTGTGAAATACATATTGGATGAAATGACTAATATTTCATATTCATATTTGATATTACCAACTTAAGGTCATAATATACCAGACTGTGGAGAAAAAGATATTGATCGCGCATCCACATGCCATGCACTGATCTATCTCTTCTCAGCATAATTTATAAACTGTAAAAGAGGCACTTGGTATAAGTTTTCATCAAAATGCATAGGCCTACTCAACATATCAAGGTGGCCTCTATTGAGAGGGTCCCTACCACATGGTGACCACCTCTTGTGCAACACAGCACCTGCAGGCAAGGCCACCATGATGAGATGATGGGCTTATGCAGTTTGATGAAAATGTACATTACTAAATGCCTTGTGTGCAGTTTATAAATGCCACCGAGAAGCAATAGATCAATGCATGGCATGTGGATATGTGATTTACATCTTTTTCTCCACATTCTGGTATTAAGGTCATAGTATCTCTCTAAGATATACCTACAAGGAGTGTGGGCACAGACCAGAATCATGTCACATAGCTAATTACAAGCAAAAAGGGAAAAGCTAACAGAGGCCCCTTTAGACTACTTGATATTTGGGAATATTATCGCTAACAAGCGTCTGTACAAAAGTTTGTTAGCATTAATCTTCCGATGTAAGGGTGCTGCAGATTACCTAAAACTTTGTGAATATAAAGGGACAGAATTGCTCCTCAGACTGCTTTGGTTTTCATGGATATTCTTGGATTTTTGAGCATGTGGAGAACAGATTCATAGACAGTATATGGGATCCATACTAAACAAGCTAAAAAAACTGAGCACAGCCAATGAAAGTTGAAAGGGCAGAGTGCTCCGAGCAGTGGATCTGCACCTTCGTTATTTTCTCCAAATGCTTAGTTACCCTCTAAATATTGTCCTTGCTGTTGTACCCACAACTTTGGCAAGTAAAGTACTTTTCCATTAATACTCATGGCCACAAAAATGGGCGTTGGCAGCGATTCGTGTGGATATGGACCTGTTTTGAGGTGCACTTACCTTGTTTGTGTAAGGGCTGATGCTCTTGTTGATACTTGGTTTGGGAAACATGGTTCTTGTTTTAGCCACATCTTTTAGACCGACCGTGGTTCTACTGACCTGAATTGACTGCATCATAGTATTTTATGATAGCCAGTTCCTATCTGATCATGGGTCTATTGTACTGTGCTCACATGATGATATGCATACAGTACAATAGCCCCATGATCAGATAGGAACTGGCTGCGTCAGATCACTATGATGAAGTCAGTTCGGGTTAGGGGGACCATGGGCCGTCCGTCTGGAGTTGTGGTCTGTTTCCAGGACCAAACGTAGTGAATCAGCCCTAAGAGTAAGTGTTGAAAGCTGATTAACCCTTCCATTTGCATCCAAATCGCACATGTTAGTTGAGTAGTGTATGTGAAAGTCTCCTGACACTACTTTCTGGTATGTGAATCAGAACACATTTGTACTTGTGAATTGGGACCCCTAAAAAATGTCTAGGAACTCTTTACGTGGCCATACCAATTTAGCTCTGATGAATTCTGTAACTGAATGTCTTTTGCCTATAGGAATAGCTTATTAAATAAGCTGTGCAGAACCAGTTTGTTTTTTAATAGTACTTTTTATGTAGTATGGGCAATTATAAAGCTCACAAGATATTCTAAACTTAAGCAATTATGAAGTTCCGCGCCCGGAGCTTGCAAATAATGAGCAGTGACACAGGCTGTGTATTTTTACAATGCCTAAAAAAAATAACTAATCAAACAAAAGTTTAGCTATTGCTGAATGTATTAGGGAGTAATGCAGTCTTAGAGGTTATATAAAGTAATTATGTTATTAAAGTAATTACGTTACATTTTTTATCATTTAGGCAATGTTAGGCCTTGTTCATATACATGTTGAGCTTCCCATTCTTCTGATCAGTCAAAAGAACAAAAAAATAAAAAAGATAAATCGATCCTTTAAATGGATCAAAGGACTGAAGTAAACAAAACATTTTCTGTCTATATCGTCATCTATTGACATACATGTTAAAAAGAAACAAAAAGCTCCATTTGTCTCATGTATATGTTATTTTGGGAAGAATGAATAGTCCCGCACACAGGACTTTTTACAATGAATACATAAGGGAGCGGATACTAACTGAGCATAATGGACCATCTAAAGCAGCTACAGTTCTGTTCAAAATAATAGCAGTGTGTTTAAAAAAGTGAATAAAGCTAAAAATTCTTCTAATAGCTTTTATTTCCATACATACAAATGCATTGGGAACACTACACATTCTATTCCAAATAAAAACATGAAGAAAAATATATCAAATTTGTGTTGTTCCTCTAAATTTTTTTTAAGAAAAGTGAATGTTAGACTGTTCAAAAAAATAGCAGTGTTTGTATCCTTCTTTACAAACTCAAACATTCACTATATAAACTGGAAAATGTTTGAAGATTTTGCTTTCCTTTGAATCACTTAATCATTATTTAGTTGTATAACCACTGTTTCTGAGAACTGCTGTAAATCTGTGTTGCATGGAGTCAACCAACTTCTGGCCCCTGTGAACAGGTATTCCAGCCCAGGATGATTGGACTACCTTCCACAGTTCTTCTCTATTTCTTGGTTTTGCTTCAGAAACTGCATTTTTGATGTCACCACAAGTTTTCTATTGGATTAAGATCCGGGGATTGGGCTGACCACTCCATAACGTCAATCTTGTTGGTCTGGAACCAAGATGTTGCATGTTTACTAGTGTGTTTGGGGTCGTTGTCTTGTTGGAACACCCATTTCAAGGGCATTTCCTCTTTAGCATAAGGCAGCAAGTATGTTCAAGTATTCTGATGTATTCAAACTGATCCATGATCCCTGGTATGCGATAAATAGGCCCACCATAGTATGAGAACATCCCCATATCATGATGCTTGCACCACCATGCTTCACTGTCTTCACAGTGTACTGTGGCTTGAATTCAGTGTTTGGGGGTCGTCTGACAAACTGTCTCTGGCCACAATCTTACTTTCATCAGTCCACAAAATGTTACGCCATTTCTCTTTAAGCTGGTCAATGTGCTCTTTGGCAAATTGTAACCTCTTCAGCACATGTCTTTTTCCAACAGTGGGACTTTGCGGGGGCTTCTTGGAGAGAGCTTGGCTTCACATAGGTGTCTTCTAATTGTAACAGTGCTCACAGGTAACTTTAGACCGTCTTGGATCTTCCTGGAGCTGTTTGTTGGCTGAGTCCTTGCCATTTTGGCTATTCTTCTATCCATTTGAATGGTAGTTTTTCGCTTTCTTCCACGTCTTTCAGGTTTTGGTTGCCATTTTAAAGCATTTGCGATCACTTTTGCTGAGCAGCCTATCATTTTCTGCACTTCTTTATATGTTTTCCCCTCTCCAATCAACTTTTTAATCAAGGTACGCTGTTCTTCTGAACAATGTATGGAACGACCCATTTTCCTCAGAATTTCTGAGAGACATGCACTGTTACCAGCATGTACATTTGCTGCCTTCCTTCCTTAAATAAGGGCAATAATTGCCACCAGTTTTTTCAAAGAATGAATGACCTTACTAATTGAACTCCACACTGCTATTATTTTGAACATGCCCCTTTCAATAAGTGATTGAATTACACAGAATCAGCAGTATGCATGTCATGACTGTTGGGTCGGTTGGATTTCTATTACTCTATTACACCTGCTAGTAATATATTTTCTATGCAGAAATATCATTTCTACAAACCGGATTCCCAAAAAGTTGGGACACTAAACAAATTGTGAATAAAAACTGAATGCAATCATGTGGAGATGGCAAATGTCAATATCTTATTTGTAATAGAACGTAGATGACAGATCAAACGTTTAATCAGAGTAAATTTATAATTTTAAAGAAAAAATACGCTGATTAAAATTTTCACGGTGTCAACAAATCCCCAAAAAGTTGGGACAAGTAGCAATAAGAGGCTGGAAAAAGTAAATTTGAGCATAATGAAGCTGGAAGACCAATTAACACTAATTAGGTCAATTGGCAACATGATTGGGTATAAAAAGAGCTTATCAGAGTGGCAGTGTCTCTCAGAAGCGAAGATGGGTAGAGGATCACCAATTCCCACAATGTTGCGCAGAAAGTGGAGAAATATCAGAAAGGTGTTACCCAGCGAAAAATTGCAAAGACTTTGCATCTATCATCATCAACTGTGCATAACATCATCCGAAGATTCAGAGAATCTGGAACAATCTCTGTGCCTAAGGGTCAAGGCCGTAAAACCATACTGGATGCCCGTGATCTCCGGGCCCTTAAACGACACTGCACCACAAACAGGAATGCTACTGTAAAGGAAATCACAGAATGGGCTCAGGAATACTTCCAGAAACCATTGTCAGTGAACACAATCCACCGTGCCATCTGCCGTTGCCAGCTGAAACTCTACAGTGCAAAGAAGAAGCCATTTCTAAGCAAGATCCACAAGCTCAGGCGTTTTCACTGGGCCAGGGATCATTTAAAATGTAGTGTGGCAAAATGGAAGACTGTTCTGTGGTCAGACGAGTCACGATTCAAAGTTCTTTTTGGAAATCTGGGCCACCATGCCATCCGGACCAAAGAGGACAAGGACAACCCAAGTTGTTATCAATGCTCAGTTCAGAAGCCTGCATCTCTGATAGTATGGGGTTGCATGAGTGCGTGTGGCATGGGCAGCTTGCATGTCTGGAAAGGCACCATCAATGCAGAAAAATATATTCAGGTTCTAGAACAACATCTGCTCCCATCCAGACGTCATCTCTTTCAGGGAAGACCCTGCATTTTTCAACAAGATAATGCCAGACCACATTCTGCATCAATCACAACATCATGGCTGCGTAGGACAAGGATCCTGGTACTGAAATGGCCAGTCTGCAGTCCAGATCTTTCACCTATAGAGAACATTTGGCGCATTATAAAGAGGAAGGTGCAACAAAGAAGGCCCAAGACGATTGAACAGTTAGAGGCCTGTATTAGACAAGAATGGGAGAGCATTCCTATTTCTAAACTTGAGAAACTGGTCTCCTCGGTCCCCAGACGTCTGTTGAGTGTTGTAAGAAGAAGGGGAGATGCCACACAGTGGTAAAAATGGCCTTGTCCCAACTTTTGGGGGAATTGTTGACACCATGAAATTCTGATTCAACATATTTTTCCCTTAAAATGGTACATTTTCTCAGTTTAAACTTTTGTTCCGTGATTTATGTTCTATTCTGAATAAAATATTAGAAGTTGGCACCTCCACATCATTGCATTCAGTTTTTATTCACGATTTGTATAGTGTCCCAACTTTTTTGGAATCCGGTTTGTACCAAAAACAGCGATTGATCAGGTTAGTGATGTCTGACTGCTATTATTTTGAACACAGCTGTACATTTAAACAAATGGGGCAAGAAAGTAGATCAGAAAAATGCAAAGCTCAACGCAGATGTACTGATCAAGGCCTCTTCAGGTGCCGAAACATTGTGTAAAATTGTGGCAAGTCTCTTGAAATACATATGTATCAGTGCAAGAAATGAAAATAATTTATTTTCAATACAGTGGAATCCATAGAAACCAGACAACATGGTATTGAAATGCAGGGAGGAATATAGAAAGAATTTATTCTCTGGAAGATTGGTGAGTCAGCTGGTAGAAGCAGGACAGATAAAAAGTTACATGGGAAATTGCTCAGTTTTTTTCCAGGATTAGGCAAATAGTTCCCAAGCCTTGTTAAGTTATTTACCTTAAAGGGGTTCAGAAAATGAACAGACCTACATTGACCATGGGATGTTTCACTTCTGGTAACAACAGCATTTGGACAGGAAGCTTCATCAAGCAACTGTTTCCCTGCCACATGAGAGATAACACATAGCAGGGGGCCCATTAAAAGCAATGTACTGTCTTTTTAGTGCAGGGACTGAACAGCAGCCACATCTTATTCTGTAAGGACCAACTCCAGAGAATAAGATGTGGCTGATTCTCAATCCAATGTGCTGGGTCCTCCAGAGAATGAGCTGTAGCTGCTCTTTACTGTGGTGTGCTGGGTCCTCCAGAGAATGAGCTGTGGCTGCTCTTTACTGTGGTGTGCTGGGTCCTCCAGAGAATGAGCTGTGGCTGCTCTTTACTGTGGTGTGCTGGGTCCTCCAGAGAATGAGCTGTGGCTGCTCTTTACTGTGGTGTGCTGGGTCCTCCAGAGAATGAGCTGTGGCTGCTCTTTACTGTGGTGTGCTGGGTCCTCCAGAGAATGAGCTGTGGCTGCTCTTTACTGTGGTGTGCTGGGTCCTCCAGAGAATGAGCTGTGGCTGCTCTTTACTGTGGTGTGCTGGGTCTTCCAGAGAATGAGATGTGGCTGCTCATTACTGTGGTGTGCTGGGTCTTCCAGAGAATGAGCTGTGGCTGCTCGTTACTGTTGTGTGCTGGGTCCTCCAGAGAATGAGATGTGGCTGCTCTTTACTGTGGTGTGCTGTGTCCTCCAGAGAATTAGATGTGGCTGCTCATTACTGTGGTGTGCTGGGTCCTCCAGAGAATGAGCTGTGGATGCTCTTCACTGTGGTGTGCTGGGTCCTCCAGAGAATGAGATGTGGCTGCTCATTACTGTGGTGTGCTGGGTCCTCCAGAGAATAAGCTGTGGCTGCTCTTTACTGTGGTGTGCTGGGTCCTCCAGAGAATGAGATGTGGCTGCTCATTACTGTGGTGTGCTGGGTCCTCCAGAGAATGAGCTGTGGCTGCTCTTTACTGTGGTGTGCTGGGTCCTCCAGAGAATGAGATGTGGCTGCTCATTACTGTGGTGTGCTGGGTCTTCCAGAGAATGAGCTGTGGCTGCTCGTTACTGTTGTGTGCTGGGTCCTCCAGAGAATGAGATGTGGCTGCTCTTTACTGTGGTGTGCTGTGTCCTCCAGAGAATTAGATGTGGCTGCTCATTACTGTGGTGTGCTGGGTCCTCCAGAGAATGAGCTGTGGATGCTCTTCACTGTGGTGTGCTGGGTCCTCCAGAGAATGAGATGTGGCTGCTCTTTACTGTGGTGTGCTGTGTCCTCCAGAGAATTAGATGTGGCTGCTCATTACTGTGGTGTGCTGGGTCCTCCAGAGAATGAGCTGTGGATGCTCTTCACTGTGGTGTGCTGGGTCCTCCAGAGAATGAGATGTGGCTGCTCATTACTGTGGTGTGCTGGGTCCTCCAGAGAATAAGCTGTGGCTGCTCTTTACTGTGGTGTGCTGGGTCCTCCAGAGAATGAGATGTGGCTGCTCATTACTGTGGTGTGCTGGGTCCTCCAGAGAATGAGCTGTGGCTGCTCTTTACTGTGGTGTGCTGGGTCCTCCAGAGAATGAGATGTGGCTGCTCATTACTGTGGTGTGCTGGGTCTTCCAGAGAATGAGCTGTGGCTGCTCATTACTGTTGTGTGCTGGGTCCTCCAGAGAATGAGATGTGGCTGCTCTTTACTGTGGTGTGCTGTGTCCTCCAGAGAATTAGATGTGGCTGCTCATTACTGTGGTGTGCTGGGTCCTCCAGAGAATGAGCTGTGGATGCTCTTCACTGTGGTGTGCTGGGTCCTCCAGAGAATGAGATGTGGCTGCTCATTACTGTGGTGTGCTGGGTCCTCCAGAGAATGAGCTGTGGCTGCTCTTTACTGTGGTGTGCTGGGTCCTCCAGAGAATGAGATGTGGCTGCTCATTACTGTGGTGTGCTGGGTCTTCCAGAGAATGAGATGTGGCTGCTCTTCACTCCAGGTAATTTATAAGTTATACTCAGTCAAAATTCCCTAACAGGATAATTGAAATGCACTAGACATTAAAGCTGTGGGCAAGCCAAAGTGTAATGTATTCCGTTACCTTTTTCGGGTGGTGTTAAAACAAGATTCAGATTTTAAAAAAATAGCAAACCCAAATCAAGGAAACCCAACTCATGGTGTGTAAATTCATCCTGCCCACCTATGCTTTCACTTCCTTTTATCGGAACAGAAAAATGAAAATGACGACAGTGTCGGATGCTACATTTGACGGGCACTAACGGCACCAGACAGACCCCACAGACTATAATGTAGTCTGTCAGGTTTCTACAGTGGTGTACAAAATGTTACTGTAAAAAAATAGTGCTATTTTTTCCCAAATCTGTAATGGGGGACCTAACATTCCAGTATGAAACTAGCCTAAAGAGTTGATTTAACGTCATATAATAATTTATATATATTTTTTCACGTTTTAGTTACAAAAAATAGACACTCAAAGTTCAGATGTCTATAGCGCTTTGGAATCCGTACTTGTACGGTTGTACTTGGGAAGCAGTGAGCGCTGTACTGGCAGGAGTAACATCACTGCTCCTGCTTGTGCCTGCTCCGCTAAAGCCATGTATGCAGAAAGTGTTCTTACTGTCCTGATGAAGG
Organism: Bufo gargarizans; assembly: GCF_014858855.1. NCBI lineage: Eukaryota > Metazoa > Chordata > Amphibia > Anura > Bufonidae > Bufo > Bufo gargarizans. Next base: position 73,961,438 of record NC_058085.1, on the reverse strand, counting down.
GGACGCTCGTCACGCTCTATCCAAGAAACGCGTTGACATTTTATTACTACATTAAGGAAGAACTTCCTAAGAACACTGTTTCTGCATCTATACTGCTGGCAGCGCCGACTTGTGGGTTTGTCTACTTTTCTTTACTATCTACACACCATCCTGATACTCGCCTGTTCGAGCCAGGAAGAGACCCGGGCAGCAGCACAGCATCACCTTTTACTGGTGAGGATTTAAAACCAGTGAAGCCCTCATAGCTGTTGTGACTACTCACAACGGCATTCGGTAAGTGCATATATATCCATTATATCTGCACATACACTAAGACGATGTCGCACATGAGGCGCTGTATGTTTTTGTCTTTGTTTTCTTTATATATATATATATATATATATATATATATATATATCTAAACCATGTATAGTACATCAGTACTGGGTGTTGCAGATGTGCAATGCCAGGCTTGGAGCAGACCAGGCACAAGCAGGAGCAGTAATGTGTGCTTCTGCCAGTATAGTGCTTACTGTGGCCCCGTAATGGAATCTGTACACAGCTGACATCCATGTCAGTGGTATATGACTGTATTGATTCTAAAGAGCTATAGACATCTAAACTTTAGGTGTCCATTTTGCAAGTAAAACAGGAAAATAAAGTATATTACAAATATGGATTATATGCCATTGAGAATAATTTAAAAAAAAAAGGTTCAAAAGGTTAGGTTTATCTTAATAAAAACTTTATTTTTATAGCACCATATATTTTGCAGCTCTATAATCAGGGGGTTCATGTACAAACAAAATCATACATTACATAGCAACAAACAAGTCAACCAGTAAAACAAGAAGATAGAGGTCCGTTCTCGCAAGAGCTTACAATCTGTGAGGAGATGGCGTGACACAAAATGATAAAAAGTGCTTGTGCTGTACAATGGTGTGGCCATCTTAACAAACTAGGGGAATAGATATAAAGCTGCATGAGCCATCACCAGTCAATATCTGTAGTGCTTCTGAGTGCATGGGGTGTGGTGGATACTCATGGATGATGGGTCAGGTTCTTAGGAATAATGTTGGGGGGAGGAGGGTGTGAAAATATAAGTGTTAGATTAGGGCATGTGATAGACCAGGGATGCCCAACCTGCGGCCCTCCAGCTGTTGCAAAACTACAACTCCCAGCATGCCTGGACAGTCTCCATCTATCAGCCTACAGCAGGGCATGGTGGGAGTTGTCGTTTTACAACAGCTGGAGGGCCACAGGTTGGGCATCACTGTGATAGACCATGATAGCCATCCTAAAAACATGTGTTTTTAGGGAGTGACTAAAACCTGAGAAGATGGGAATTAACCTAATTTTCTGGGGTAGCGCATTCCAGAGAGCTGGTGTAGCTCGAGAGAAGTCTCGGAGATGGGAGTGAGAGGTTTGGATTAAGGTGCATGCTAGTTGTTAACCATCAACAGAACAAATAGCATGGGTAGAGTTTTCGACAGAAGGGACTGAGGAGATGTAGGGAGGTCAGCACTATGGAGAGCTTTCTTAGTTCTATCGAGAGTTGTCACAGCTTGTGAGCTGGTGGAGGTTGATGATGAACTGAGGGGATCATTTATCAAACTGATGTAAAGTAGAACTTTAGCAATCAATCATATTCCACCTTTCATTTTGGACAGCTCCTTTGGAAAATGAGGAATCTGATTTGTTGCTATGGAAAACTAAGCCAGTTCCACTTTACACCAGTTTGATAAATGACCCCCTAGATTTAAAATACTATAAATTGGGAATATACACCTGTTTTGGCAATTAACCCTACTTATTAGTAATCCTAGAAGACTTTCTTTAATTTTCACTTGTAAAATGTTTTTTTCTGTTAAATTTTATTTTATTTTTTTCCTATTGGTCAAATCAGTTTTTATTTTTTTATTTTAGCATTCTACAGTAAAATGCAGTTTGGCCTTTCACAAGCTTCCAGGTATTTCCAGTATATTAAATCATATCCTTAGCAGCCCCCGGGTGTTTAATTGTGAGTGAATGACAGAAGAGACTTCCTTAGGCATTATTGGATTATGGGACACAGATAAATACAATGGCACCACAGGGCAAGGTAGAAAAGTAATGGATTGTTCTCTTGGGCGTTTTTACATCTATCTGTACTGTAATGCAATTCACTGCATGAACATGAAGGTGAACCGAAACCTGATCAGGTGTAAAAGTGAAGTTACACAAGTAATTGTCTGCGATAAGCCTCATGCCGTCAACAATAGATTACTAGGAGCTGATTTTTTTTTTATAGGAAATTCATGGCCAGTTGCTTGTGTAGCTCTACCAGCTTTAGAAAAATGAAGCAGATATTTGATGTGGTTAATGCTTTAAGTGGGTTTTAATAGAACCATGTGTAACCGCATAAAAGCTATGACATTCAATGATATTATAGTTGATATGGAATAAAAAAGGTTTTCACCCAGGCAGCGGGGTGATTCTAGCTCTTCTGCTGCCTGAGGAAACATTTTTAATGGCGCCCCCCTTATAAAAAATTAGTATGAAAGCCAAGTAGCCACCGAACTCTGAGACTATCCTGCCAGATCTGGGGCGGTACAAGTACAGACAGATAATGTTATTGATATCACCTGTAGTCCTATGTAACACCACAGGTAACACAGTGATAAATCTCTGAGTGCAGATACTATAGTAGATGTTACCTGCAGTCCTATGTAACAGCACAGAAAACACAGTGATGGCTATCTGAGTACAGAAAATGTAGTAGTGTTACCTGCAGTCCTATGTAAAATTACAGATAGCACTAGTACTGATAATGTGGTAGTGTTACCTGCAGTACTATGTAAAACCACAGATAACACTAGTGCCGATTATGTGGTTGTGTTACCTGCAGTCCTATGTAAAACCACAAATAACACTAGTTTAGATCATGTGGTAGTGTCACTTACGTCTTTAGTGTACCTCCCTGTGTCTCTCCCACGGGACTCCATGCTGGTGGCGCTGCCTCCACTTCCTTCTTGCCCCGCACAGAACGTCCTGATGCAGCTGCGTCAAGACATAGGAACACTGTGGGCATGGTGATGGTGACACACACACAGGGAAACACACACACAGGGACAGATACACACAGGGACAGACACATCTGTGCCCCCTTCACAGTAGTAATACCCTCTTTGTGCCCTCTCACAGTAGTTATGCACTCTGTGGCACCTTCACAGTAGTAATGCACATTTTGCCACTTCCACAGTAGTAATGCCCACTCTCTGCCCCCATAATAGTTATGCCCCCTCATAGTAGCTATGGTCTCTTTGTGCCCCCTTCACATTAGTAATGCACTCTGGTCCCCCTTAATAGTATTAATGCCCATTGTGCCCCCTTCACAGTAGTAATACGCATTGTGCTCCTTTACATTTGTAATGCCCATTCTGCCATCTTCATAGTAATAATGCCCATTGTGCCCCCTTCATAGTAGTAAAGCCCTCTGTGCTACCTTTATTGTAGTAATGCCCTCTGTGCCCCCTTTGAATTAGTAATGCCCTCTGTGCCCCCTTTGTAGTAGTAATGCCCTCTGTGTCTCCTTTGTAGTAGTAATGCCCTCTGTGTCCCCTTTGTAGTAGTAATGCCCAATGTGCCCCCTTTGTAGTAGTAATGCCCAATGTGCCCCCTTTGTAGTAGTAATGCCCTCTGCTCTGTGCCCCCTTTGTAGTAGAAATGCCCTCTCTGTGTTAAAAAATAAAAATAAAAGCACACAACAAAAAAGACACAGTAACTACTCACCTTATCCCGTTCCTGAAGCTCACAGTCCTCTCTCCCCTGCAGGCACAGATCGCTCTGAAGTCCTGTGTGGGAGGATCTTATGCAGATTTCTGGGCTGCAGGCTCCTCCCACACAGGCCGGCAGCGCTATCTGTGTCTGCAGGCTGAATGGTGGAGCAGGGAGAAGTCTTCCTGCTTCACCATTCTGTGCACCGCCGGCCTGAAGGAGAGAATGTATCTGTATTGATGGAAGTGCTCATTGCTTCTCCCCTGAGAGCGGGCATCCAAGGGGGACCAATCCCAGCAGTGGAGTGCTAAGGTGGGGGGGATGCAGCATAAAGGGAGCACTGGCAGCATCCAGCACTGTTTAACTGCTGTGTGGATGCCGCCCTCTCAAAAATTGCCCCGATATAAGCATCAGTATTTCATGCTCCGATGCACTTCTTTGCCCTGCGCTGTATCGCACAAGGCAAAGGCTTTCTTTTTTAGATCCGGTGATGTACCGGGCTCTCTATGGAGACAGCTAGGCGGAGGCTTTAGCGCTGAACTAGTCTGTAAAATGGCTAGGGCAGTGCTAAAGCCTGCCTATCAGAGCTGGTGAGGGGACCGGCAATACTGCTAGGCGGAATCTTCAGCCTAGCAGTGTAGTAATATAAACAAAAAAGCCCTTGCCCCACGTGATACAGGGGAGCTGCGGAGCATGAAATGGGGAGCCAGAGGGGTGAAGATGGGGATATGTCCGGGCTCAGAGCTGAGGTTAGTAAAATTTCTGGTTATCATTATTTATGCAGCGTTCACATAATCCAGCCTGCACACGATGAGGGCTATTGCACAGTGGGCAGCACGGTGGCTCAGTGGTTAGCACTGGTGCCTTTCAACATCTGCATGGAGTTTGTATATTCTCCCCGTGTTTGTGTGGGTTTCCTCCGGGTACTCCGGTTTCCTCCTACCCTCCAAAGACATACCGATAGGGACCTTAGATTGTGAGCCCCATTGGGGACAGTAGGATGCTAATGTCTGTAAAGTGCTGCGGAATATAGTAGCGCTATATAAGTGCATAAAATAACTAAATAAGATCTGAATTTCCATGTGGATTTATATGTGTTTCTGCAGCATGTCCACACCAAAATCCACAATGAATAATTGCGGATTAGATGCAGTTTTGCCACAGAGCATTAGAAAAGCGTGAAATCTGCTGCTAATACCGCAAATATGATTGACATGCTGAAGATTTGGAAATCTACACGGCAGGTCAATTGTTGCATATTTGTGTAATCTCACATATGTTGCTGGTACTTTAATACGCTGCAGTAGTACACCGAGCATATTCTGCAATGTGTCCAGGTGGCCTTAGCCTGGCAAAATTATACCGCCATGCACTGCACAAATAACAAAGCTATACTGTGCTCAACTAATATTGCAATATACTGTTCAATTCAATCACCAGGAACTGTCTGAATACTGTAATATTTCTCTACAGTTTCCTGGAAATAGTGCCATATGGTGCCCACAGCACTCCAGATATGGCGAAAGGGTAGTGGTCCCCCTTTATTCACCTCAAATGCAAGGTTTCACCTCAGCACAATGAGGTAAAGTTTGAGTGCTGCATTGTGTTGGGCTAAAACGTTGCTTTTTGGAGAATAAAGCAGGTCCACTACCCTTTCACCATATCTGGAGTGATGCCTCATTCTTCTACTACCATCTCCACTGGCTTTTTACCCACGGCCTGGAGGGATTGCACCCATCTTCTTCGTAACTTGACTTGCGCTGCTGTATTTTGTGTTTTAGATTTTATTTTTATTTTTAACATGGTCACCCCTCCAACCTATCTATACATGACCAATCCGGCCCAGTCCTCCTTATGCCTCCACACAGTAGTTTTTTTCCCCCTTACTGCCCCCACACAGTAGAATGCCCCCTTAGTGCCCCCCTTACAATAGTGCTGCCCCTGTACTGTAAAAAAAGAAAAATATTGACCTAGACCCATTTCTCCCAATGAACGAAGCACATCCGACTCCACCCTACAAAAGGTGCATTGTGGTGACATCATCGAGCTTCCTGAACAGAGCAGCAGAACACACAGGCTCCTCCACAGCTCAGCAGGCGTGATGATGTCATGTATTGCACCTGCTGATGCATAGAGCGCAGGCCAGGGAATGGTGGAGAAGGGAGCTGAACACTTCCTGATTCACCATTGCCCTCAACGGTATCTGCGTCCAGAGGAATCAGGACCTACCTATCACGTCCTGGGACAGCCGCTGAAATCCGAGACTGTCCCACCAGATCAAGGACGGTTGGGAGGTATGACCGAAGCACACATATCTTGCATATGCACACCTTTATTGTATATGTAGTACCCCAAAGCGGGCACTACCATTCCTACAACCTGCCATTGTCTCTAATGCCTAACCCATGTGTGACACCCCTATGCCTTTTGTTTCCAGGTCTGTTCAGAAAGTGCTTTGTAACTTATGTATTGTATTTCATGCACTATGCCTGGTTTACCACCAGGTGGCAGTGTGTCTGGCAGTGAGCTATAGGTAGACTGGAACTAACCATTCCATTCTCTCCCCCTGCTTGGAGGAGTGGGCTCGCCCAGATCTTGCAAGAGAAGGGGTATTTTACCTGTTAAGAGTAAGTTGAGCCTGATTTTTGGTGCTAGAGAAGTAGTGAAGTGCAACCCTGGCCTAAAAGCCCGACAAGGAGCACAGCAGGCAATTTACAGCCAGAGTCAAGTCTGCCCTAACCAAGGGGTTGTAAGAGTTGCAACTGAGACCCGACAATCTACAACAAGTGTGGTCAGAAGCCCACCCGGCACTGAGACTGCTATCAGTGGCATGTAGACCAGACTAAAGAGGCCCTTCCAAGATACCAGACAAAATGGAGAGTTCAGCACACCTGCCAGTGCACCCTAAAACCTGTTGGAGCCACCGTGATTCTGTATAAGCTGCTACCCATTTATGCCAGTATTGAGTAAATCAACTCTGGACCTTACTCATTTCAGTTCCTACCAATTGCAAACTTTCTGTGTAGCCGCTACGCAGCCTGACCTCGGGGCGCCAGACCCAGGTAGGAGCACCGTAACACCACAATAGGCATACCACCGCTTGACATCCTAACCCTGGAACTAGTAGAGCCTGTGGGGATGGGCTCGCTGCACGCTGACATACACCCACTATATAGATAGCTGAAGCTAGGATCTGGCTGCCATGAACAATTCCTCCACTTTTAGTTTTTATATATTTATGTATTGTGTGATTTGCTGCGTTGGTATTGATGTGCACCGTAAATGCAGCAGGGCTGCGTACATGAGGCTTCCAGGCAGGTCAGTGTATTAGGATGTCAGCGCTGTGCTTACAATCCCATCAATACAAAGTCAATTACATCCAGTGAAGTGCCTTATTGCAATCAAAAAGAATGTGATTTGCTATCGTAGAAGCATTGTTTCGAATCGCACGTAATCCAGCTTAAGCTTTCTAAATAAGCAGAATTTAATATTCAGTTGTTTGGCGTCCCCAGAGAAGGAGAAAACTTCGGCACTTTCCTTTAATTCTCGGCAAGTTAATTAAACGTGTGAGCTTTGCATTTAATCCAATTTTTATCTAAAATAGATCTTTCTGTATTCTGTCTTCCGTGCCAGGCTCTGACCCCACTAATCCTATTAAACAAGAGAGATCTGCACAGGGAGAACAGTAAACAGGAGGAACAGCAGGGGGCGCTACGGTATATACAAAAACAATGTCAAACAAAGGCGCCTGTCGATTATTGTCTATCAGTGCGACAGGGCATAAGCACACCATCACGCGCTATACAGCGATGCATTAAGCACAAAGTGGTTGAGTCTCTAAAGGACGGCGGGGACATCAGAGCTTCAACTGAGACAACTTAGATTTTCCAAATGACACTGTGCCCAGATATACTGTATCTCCCCATCTCTAAGGGCCGCTTCACACGAGCGGATGCCGTGCGTGGCATCCGCTCCGTGAAAGAGTGCCAAGACCCGCTGCAGACTGCAGAGGCACGGAGCGGTAACATGACTGTTAATGCTCCGTGCCTCTCTGTGATCTCTTTACTACGAAATCACAGTGACAACTGTGATTTCGTAGTAAAGAGATCACAGAGAGGCACGGAGCATTAACAGTCATGTTACCGCTCCGTGCCTCTGCAGTCTGCAGCGGGTCTTGGCACTCTTTCACGGAGCGGATGCCACGCACGGCATCCGCTCGTGTGAAGCGGCCCTAAGAGGTTTGCCAGCTGGAAGGCCTGAAGTCACTGCAGTTGCTGCAGTGAAGCCTTGTTCTAGAAAATGGTAAAATTTGACTTTTGCACAAAGTTCATAAAATAATTATCTTATTAATGAAATAAAATCTCAGTGGATAATACTGACATGACCGCAGAATGTCAAAGGGGTTGTCCCACAACCCCTTTGACCCCCGCTGATCTGATATTGATGACCTATTCTGAGGATAGGTCATCAATAAATATAACTCGGACAACCCCTTTAATACAGTCCTGATCAAAAGTTTAAGACCACTTGAAAATTGTCAAAAAAATGATATTTAGCATGGCTGGATCTTAACAAGGTTTCAAGTAGAGCTTCAATATGGAACAAGAAGAAATGGGAGTGAGCCCAAAATATTTTTTGAACATTCAATTTAATGAAAACAACAAATAAACTGAAACAGGTTGTTTTTCAGCTGATCAAAAGTTTAGTACCACACCTCCCAAAAAAAACTAAACCCCCCCAAAACAGAAATCCAACTTCCAAACATGAACTCAGTAATGAGTAGCTCCGCCATTATTGTTTATCACTTTAAAAATTCGTTTCGGCATGCTTGATGCAAGCGTTTCCATGAGGTGAGTGGTAACATTTATCCAAGTGGTGAAGACGGCCACACGAAGGCCATCTACTGTCTGGAACTGTTGTCCATTTTTGTAAACTTCCCTTGCCATCCATCCCCAAAGGTTCACAATTGGATTTAGATCAGGGGAACACGCAGGATGGGCCAAAAGAGTGATGTTATTCTCCTGGAAGAAGTCCCTTGTCCTGCGGGCATTGTGTACTGTAGCGTTGTCCTGTTGAAAAACCCAGTCGTTACCACACAGACAAGGGCCCTCAGTCATGAGGAATGCTCTCTGCAACATCTGGACATAGCCAGCGGCCGTTTGAAGCCCCTGCACTTCCTGAAGCTCTATTGTTCCACTGAAGGAAAAAGCACCCCAGACCATTATGGTGCCCCCTCCACTGTGGCGCGTAGAAAACATCTCAGGTGGGATCTGCTTGTTATGCCAGTAACGTTGGAAACCATCGGGGCCATCAAGGTGAAATTTTTTCTTATCAGAGAATAAAACTTTCTTTCACCTCTGAATGTCCCATGTTTGGTGCTCTCTTGCAAAGTCCAAACGAGCCTGTGGCATTCAAGGAGACGAGGTCTTTGAAGACATTTTTTTGTTTTTGAAGCCCTTCAGTCTCAGATGCCGTCTGATGGTTATGGGGCTGCAGTCAGCACCAGTAAGGGCCTTCATTTGGGTCGAGGATCGTCCAGTGTCTTGACAGACAGCCAATTGGATCCTCCGGCTCAGTGCTGATGAATTTTTTTGGGGTCTTCCACTTGACTTTTTTGTTCCATAACCCTCAGGATCATTTAAGAAATTCAAAATGACTGTCTTACTGCGTCCCACCTCAGCAGTGATGGTGCGCTGTGAGAGATCCTGCTTATGCAGTTCAACAACCCGACCACGTTAAAAAAGTTTGAGTTTTTTTGCCTTTGCCATCACAACGTGTGACTACCTGACAGAAAATGACAATGTATCCACATCTTTGCACAGATTTGGCTTTTTACAGGCATGTGGTCCTAAAATTTGGATCATCTGAAAAACCGGCCAAAGGAGGCAATATGGATAATCACAATACATTAGTAAGTGGCTTGTAATAACTTTCCCTTTAAGTGGAAGAAATTAAAAATGTTATTTAAAAAATTGTGCTCTTCCTCACTAATTTCATCTAACTTCTATATCCGGAAACAGGTGTTTAATAAATATGTCGTTTATTTTGAACACAGTGGGTTACATTTATTAATAATAATGTCATTTGAGCCAAGAAAAATCTTAGTATTACAAATCAAAAGTGGTCATTTGTTTCACCTTATATATTAAAAGACGCACGCCACTTTTAAAATGTGACTTTTTAAAATATAAATTTGATTATCTGCCTACTTCACCAATTAGAAGCACGGTGTAGCTAGAGCCTGAAAAGGTCTATATTTCTGCAGAGGTGAATCCAGGCAGGAAGAGAGTGGTCTGTGGAAAGGTGTGCAGAGGGTTTCCTCTACGAAGCAAGACTGAATCATCTCAGGAGCAGACAGTGAAAGAACTCGCCAAATGTTACCCAGACTAGGAGGGCCAGGCATTAATAACAATCCTTTAACAGATGACGTTTACTTATGGCATCTAAAAATTCATACATAAACCTGAAGCATTTTGGGTCTCTTAGCCATAATATGCAGAAGAAGAAAGTTTGCAGGTTCACTGTGCAGACTGCAGCTAGTATAGACAAAAGCATTGCCAGCCTGGGTGGTGTTGGTTGTAGAAGGTTAAGTCTATTGTGGCTGAAGGTTTATGTCAGCCTAGAGGGACCCAGGGAGGAGTGACCATGGGGATCAGCTCAGACTTGGGGAAGGCTACTGGTGGCTCAGTATGTAGGAAGAAAAAGAGAATTTTTCCCTCAGGGAAGATAAGAAAATTGAATAAAACACAACTTTTTTGGAATTGCATAAAAATAAGGGACCGAACCTTGATATCATTAAGTGTGCATCAAGGTTTGGGATAATGGTGCTATTACACCCTATCATCTAACTTAGTAGTGGTGTAACGCTAAGCCGTGGAGCATCTGTCCTGACAAGGGCGAGTCCTGGTCCGGTCCTCGCCTTATTCATACCCTGGCTTGATACTAGCCCATACTGCTTAATAAGCATTACTGCCCCACAGATTTTCACCAGTTAAACTGGCTCTTCATGTGTATGAGGTGAGTGGCGTGCGGCTCTTGCTCTCCACGCTCTTTATATACAGCATCTCTCCATCCAATGCTAGGAACCAATGTCGTCATGTCTGATTGGCCGCTAGTGGGGCAAGTCTCCAGGAGGGTTTGTACCAGGTACTATAGAGACCTTCAGCACAAATCAAGGTGCTCTCGCTTGAATGCAGGAATTACATCCACTAGAAACACAGATACCAGACGTGTGTGTTATGTACAGTATTTTGTGGAATGGAACACCCTGCCCTCTATTGAACTGTCCTATCCTTGTTCGTAAAATGGACTAGAATAGGACATGCTCTATTTCTTTGTGAGGCCGTGGAACAGACATACGGACGCAGACAGCACACAGGTGTGCTTTCCGCATCTTTTCCGGCCCAATTGAAATGAATGCGCATGAGACCTATGAGTCACAAAAAGGCTGGTATCATCATAGCAAGCAGAAAAACTAATCGGGAACACGTTGGATATGTAATCCTAATGTAATGGCCATAAGTTTGCCAGTGGGCCCCTATTCACGACTACATGTTCCCAGCCTAAAATAAAGTCTCATGGGGCCATTCTATGGGTAACTAACTGCATTTTATCTAAGCATCCCAGGGTCTCAATCATTGCACACGAAAACATGACTCCAAATGGATGACACATGTAGTCATGAAGCCTAAGAAATCTCTAATTCTTCTTGCGTTCTAAAGAGACCTCAAACTGCTACAGCATTACTCAAAACATGTGTTCAAACATATGGTGGAATATGATTCACAAGAACTTATCAAAAGAAGAAATCTGTATCTAATTAGTTGAAGCTGATCACAACTTTATTAGGGCCTAATTAGGGAGATTTTCATGTTGTTTAGCCCAAATATTTCCTAGTGTCTAATTAGGCCTACTAGTGATGAGCGGGAGGTGCCATATTCGATTTCGCGATATTTCGCGAATATTCGAATGAATATTCGTGTTATATTCGTCGAAATCGAATATTCGTAATTATTCCAATTATCGCGAATAATATACGAATTTTTTTTTTTCGCGTATTGCGATTATTTATCTTGATAGTATAAGGCAACGTTCCTATGCTAATTGACTATGGCTAGGCTAATATGTGTATTTTACGAAATTTCGTGATTTGCTCTAACTTTGTCTCTTAGAATATTACGAATATTCTAAAAGACGAAGTTAGAGCAATATTACGAAATTTCGTAAAATACACATATAGATTGTAATTTAGCTAATATACTGCTATAATCCCTTTTTTTGCCTCTAATTTTTTTTTTGCCTCTTCTGAACTTAAGTTTTGTAAAATATGTACACTATTAAAAAATATTACTATAGCAGTATATTAGCTTAAATACAATCTATGTGTATTTTACGAAATTTCGTAATATTGCTCTAACTTCGTCTTTTAGAATATTCGTAATATTCTAAAAGACGAAGTTAGAGCAATATTAAGAACATTTGCAAAAGCCGAAATTGCGATGCGAGTAATATATTACGAAATAATCGCATGAAGATTTCAACTTAGCACTGCTATATTCCATATTCTAGCCCAATATGGAATATAGCTGTGCTAAGTTAGCACTGCTATATTCCATACTAGGCTAGAATATGGAATATAGCAGTGCTAAGTTGAAATCTTCATGCGATTATTTCGTGTTATATTACTCGCATCGCAATTTCGGCTTTTGCAAATGTTCTTAATATTGCTCTAACTTCGTCTTTTAGAATATTACGAATATTCTAAAAGACGAAGTTAGAGCAATATTACGAAATTTCTAAAAGACGAAGTTAGAGCAATATTAAGAAATTTCGTAAAATACACATAGATTGTATTTAAGCTAATATACTGCTATAGTAATATTTTTTAACAGTGTACATATTTTACAAAACTTAAGTTCAGAAGAGGCAAAAAAAATTAGAGGAAAAAAAAAGGGATTATAGCACTATATAAGCTAAATTACAATCTATATGTGTATTTTACGAAATTTCGTAATATTGCTCTAACTTCGTCTTTTAGAATATTCGTAATATTCTAAAAGACGAAGTTAGAGCAATATTAAGAACATTTGCAAAAGTCGAAATTGCGATGCGAGTAATATAACACGAAATAATCGCATGAAGATTTCAACTTAGCACTGCTATATTCCATATTCTAGCCTAGTATGGAATACAGCAGTGCTAACTTAGCACAGCTATATTCCATATTAGGCTAGAATATGGAATATAGCAGTGCTAAATTGAAATCTTCATGCGATTATTTCGTGTTATATTACTCGCATCGCAACTTGCGAAATTTCGTAAAATACACATATAGATTAGATTGTAATTTAGCTAATATGGAATATAGCAGTAAGTTGAAAACGCCACTGACTGGAGCAGCCAGGAAGCCAGGAATCCAAAGGACAGGTAAGAACAACTTTAGAGAAGTGGGAAAGAAAAAAAATATAATAATAAAAAATAAAAAAAATACGAATATTCGAATTCGCGAATATATAGAACGATATTCTAAATATTCGCGAAATCTCGAAATTGCGATATTCGAGAAAAAAATTCGTAATTTGAATATTCGCGCTCAACACTAAGGCCTACTAGAGAAAGCATGTAAAGTTCATATTTTCATTTAGACCATCAGGTGACACAAATTTCATGCAATATAGCCATGGGAATTCTTGCTGCAGGAAGTTTTTGTCCGAGTCTAGGGGGAATAAAGGAGGTACTCATGAATTAATTGCACCCGAGCTCCCTTTTTGTCTTTTTGTAATCTAGGGTCAGGAGCACCTAGCTAGGTAGATAACCCCCACAGATTTAAGTAATTGATTTTGTAATGTATTCCTGTACTTGAGTTGAGAATTCCTTGGCCTGGGTGACATGGCTGCACGCAATGCAGTCACTGCATAGGAATATGCATTTGGGTTATCGTCCCAGCCACTTGCTTTGCCTAGAAGTCAGGGTATAATGACTATTTACCAAAAGGTGTCTCAGGCTGTGACCTCTCCTAAACGCAGTCTGTGGGACATCTCCCACTAGGTTTGCCAGATCAGGATCTGATCATAGTATGTTCCAATGTTTCTGTAGGATTCTGACATCCTTATGTGTCATATTGAAAATCCCAATGACATGTATATTTCTAGGGGTGTCTTCTAGCTTTCTGGAGACTAGGAGGTAATTTCTCTTCTGACATGTCACCTCACTTAGTGCTTTTTTGAGGATCTGTTCTGGATATCCCCGAGTCATGAATTTATCCTTTAGATCTTGGGCCTGTTCTGTAAAGGGTTTTAAGGATAAACAGTTTCTGTGTAGGTGTAGATTTTGCCCTTTCGGAATGCCTTTCCTCAGGGCAAAAGGGTGGACTGGTAAAGGACAAGTTAACTGGAGACCTGTGGAGCAGCCTAACTTATTCTGTTGCACCGCATAATATAACTGAGCCAATATATTTTGGTGTGTTCCAACTGAGTGAACTGGGACTTGTGTGAGAATAGTGACAGTAAAACCAATATAAGTCATGGCCTACACTGGGGAAAAATAAAGTCAAGTTGAAGTAGACAGTCATTAAGTGGGACCCCATAAAAGTAAATTGAAATAATAGATGTTTACATACAAGGTCCATCTTCAGTGTCGGACTGGGGTTCCTAGGCCCACCAGTAAAATTCATTCTGGGGGCCCACTGTACGGATGGTTGCAAATACTACAGTACCTGCTCACACAGTGGCAGGCAGCAGCAAAATGCTGTACATGATTGATTATGGGGTCCCTGCAATGACTTTGAGAAGGCAAATCCCTGGGGAAATAAGATACTGGCTGGCCTGACTCCATGCCGATAAATCTTCTCTGATGCATCTATAATAATAAACTGGGTAGTCTGTTAAGTAATCTACCAGAATTTTTAAATATGAACACAGGCTGGTTGAGTTGCTGTATGCTGCCAATTTGCATGTGGTACAGTCAGTCTACTGTGTCATTGCTCTGGGACCCACCGGGGGATTAATCTGTTCCCCTGTGGGCCACGCCGAGCCTGCCCACCTTGTATGTATTTGTAGCTATTACGCTGATGTGGCTCTCCTGAAATCTGTAACCATTACAGAGAATGTATCATCTATAGTTTTCTGCTAATTAGAACCAGATAGTGACATACATCCTTATTTCTAATCTGTATGTATTTATTGTAATTTTTTTTGTTTTTCCTGCACAAAATTATGAGGGCAGCCATCTTGCCTAAGCAGTGGCATAGCGTGCATTGCTGGCGCCCAGGACAAGCCAAATATTGCGCCCCCTAACCTGCAGACACGCTCCCTTTTATGGACCCACGCCCAACATTCCCACATGGTTGTTAACAGCCTTTAGGGATAAGCTTTACAGCAGCAACCATGGATCATAGAAATAGTAGTCTGGAGGAGACTCATTGGCTTATATGGGAGAATTTTCTAGGCATTCTCTATGACCGATGCAGAAATTATTGTAGACAATCAGTGATATTACTTATTGTGATTGGTGTTCTGTGTTATATCTCTCTATAAATACAGTACCTCACAAAAGTGAGTACACGCCTCACATTTTTGTAAAAATTTTATTCTAACTTTTAATGGGACAACACTGACGATATGACACTTTGATACAATGTAAAGTAGCCAGTGTACAGCTTGTATAACTGTGTAAATTTGGTGTGCCCTCAAAATAACACAACATAGCTATTAATGTCTAAACCACTGGCAACAAAAGTGAGTACACCCCTAAGTGAAAATGGCCAAATTGTGCCCAATTAGCCATTTCCCCTCCCTGTCTAGTTATTGGTACAAGTACTCAGGTGTGAATGGGGAGCATACTAGTCACTGGAAGTTCAACATGGCACCTCATGGCAAAGAACTCTCTGAGGATCTGACATAAAGGGTTGTTGCTCCTCATAAGGATGGCCTAGGCTATAAGAGGATTGCCAACACCCTGAAACTGAGCTGCATCACGGTGGTCAAGACTATACAGCGGTTTAACAAGATAGGTTCCACTCAGAACAGGCCTCACCATGGCTGATCAAAGAGGTTGAGTGCACGTGTTCAGCGTTATAGCCAGAGGTTGTCTTTTCAAAATGAACGTATGAGTGCTGCCAGCATTGTTGCAGTGGTTAAAGGGGTGGGGGGGGGGGGGGGGTAGGGTCAGCCTGTCAGTAGTGTTGAGCGCGAATATTCGAATCGCGAATTTTTTTCTCGAATATCGCAATTTCGAGATTTCGCGAATATTTAGAATATCGTTCTATATATTCGCGAATTCGAATATTCGTCTTTTTTTTTTTTTTTTTTTTATTATTATAATTTTTTCCTTTCCCACTTCCCTAAAGTTGTTCTTACCTGTCCTTTGGATTCCTGGCTTCCTGGCTGCTCCAGTCAGTGGCGTTTTCAACTTACTGCTATATTCAATATTAGCTAAATTACAATCTAATCTATATGTGTATTTTACGAAATTTCGCAAAAGCCGAAATTGCGATGCGAGTAATATAATACGAAATAATCGCATGAAGATTTCAATTTAGCACTGCTATATTCCATATTCTAGCCTAATATGGAATATAGCTGTGCTAAGTTAGCACTGCTACATTCCATACTAGGCTAGAATATGGAATATAGCAGTGCTAAAGTTGAAATCTTCATGCGATTATTTCGTATTATATTATTCGCATCGCAATTTCGACTTATTCAAATGTTCTTATTATTGCTCTAACTTCGTCTTTTCGAAATTTCGTAATATTCTGAAAGACGAAGTTAAAGCAATATTACGAAATTTCGAAAAGACGAAGTTAGAGCAATATTACGAAATTTCGTAAAATACACATAGATTGTATTTAAGCTAATATACTGCTATAGTAATATTTTTTAATAGTGTACATATTTTACAAAACTTAAGTTCAGAAGAGGCAAAAAAAAACTTAGAGGAAAAAAAAGGGATTATAGCACTATATAAGCTAAATTACAATCTATATGTGTATTTTACGAAATTTCGTAATATTGCTCTAACTTCGTCTTTTAGAATATTCGTAATATTGCTTTAACTTCGTCTTTCAGAATATTACGAAATTTCGAAAAGACGAAGTTAGAGCAATAATAAGAACATTTGAATAAGTCGAAATTGCGATGCGAATAATATAATACGAAATAATCGCATGAAGATTTCAACTTTAGCACTGCTATATTCCATATTCTAGCCTAGTATGGAATGTAGCAGTGCTAACTTAGCACAGCTATATTCCATATTAGGCTAGAATATGGAATATAGCAGTGCTAAATTGAAATCTTCATGCGATTATTTCGTATTATATTACTCGCATCGCAATTTCGGCTTTTGCAAATGTTCTTAATATTGCTCTAACTTCGTCTATTAGAATATTACGAATATTCTAAAAGACGAAGTTAGAGCAATATTACGAAATTTCGAAAAGACGAAGTTAGAGCAATATTACGAAATTTCGTAAAATGCACATATTAGCCTAGCCATTGTCAATTAGCATAGGAACGTTGCCTTATACTATCAAGATAAATAATCGCAATACGCGAAAAAATTTTTTTTTATTCGTATATTATTCGCGATAATTGGAATAATTACGAATATTCGATTTCGACGAATATAACACGAATATTCATTCGAATATTCGCGAAATATCGCGAAATCGAATATGGCACCTCCCGCTCATCACTACCTGTCAGTGCTCAGACCATACACATCAAATTGGTCTGCATGTGTGTCGTCCCAGAAGGAGGCCTCTTCTAAAGATGATGCACAAGAAAGCCTGCAAACAGTTTGTTGAAGAAAAGCAGACTAAGGACATGGATTGCTGGAACCACGTCTTATGGTCTGATCAGACCAAGATAAACTTTTTTGTTTTTGTTTTTGTTTTTTTGGTTCAGATGGTGTCCAGCGTGTGTGGCGGCAACCAGGTGGGGCGTACAAAGACAAGTGTGCCTTGCCTACAGTCAAGCATGGAGGGCGGGAGTGTCATGGTTTGGGACAGCAAGAGTGCTGCCAGCAGTGGGGAGCTACAGTTCATTGAGGGAACCATGAATGCGAACATGTACTGTGACATACTGAAGCAGAGCATGATCCCCTCCCTTCGGAAACTGGGCCTCAAAACAATTAATAGAAGAATTGGTTTCAATTATAGTGGCTCAACCAGTCTGGATAGCAATGGTTTGGTGCTTACCCGCCGTCTACCCCTTGTCGGATAAAATGAAAATGCAAATGTAAAGAGAAGATTGGGGGCACTCAACTATCTGGCGCCAAATGGACATGAAGCTAATTACTTAAAAACAATTCATTTATTCCTCATATAAAACCCTTCACCAGACCGAATGTCTTAATAGATAAATAGCATGATATTACATAAACAATGCATATACAGTAAAAATGATCAAATATCAAATACAAGAATGAGACAAATATATAATAAAAACCTAAAACAGTTAGAGGAGATAAAAATGTATTCATAAAAATATGATATAGTCAAGATGAGGCAACCGGTGGACAATATACAAAAAAATGGATAAAACATACATATAATTATTACAACCAGTTGGATCTATTTAGATTGAAAATGTAAAAAACTCAGCAAAACCTCAATATAACCGCAAATGTGTTTTATGTGCAATGACATCAGATATTGATAGTCATCCTAGTCAGTATTTTTCTCTTATTTTACAATCTTGAGCTTGGTCTTTAATGATGGATTTTTATCTCCCATTTGAGGGAAAAGAAAGTATTTGTGGTATTTGTAACAATGGATTTAATATCCTACTATATGATGTATTAACCCATATAACGTAACACCAACTTTTTCATTGACAATGACTGCTGGAATTCCAGTCCAGTATTTCCAGGTAGTTGACATTTCTTTGGGATACACCCCCTTTTGTTAATAACGGTCTACAAACCGTCACAAACCATTTACTGCTGACCACTGAGAAAGGGGCATGCTTCGCCCCGAAACACGTTTGGTGTATAGCATTAATTGCAGCAAAGAGTGACCCACAAACTCGCTTGTCTGAACTGGCAAACATACCTTTGAGAAGCCCGCAAGCTACAGTCTACATTTTGTTTCTGCAGCAAGCTTCTCAAGTTGCGTCCAGACATCACTAAGGGAACAGATATCACCTGACTCAGCCCGATCACGTGGGACAACACGCAATACGTGACAACACGTGAAACGCCATCACTGGACCTACGGAAGGTCCTACAGAATACAGCCAGCTTACTACAAGACTCCATACAAAAGGCTCCATGACCGGTAAAGTACCACAGTATCCACTGCCACCTTTATGTGGAACGAATACCACCATATAATGATGTACTAACAACTACAACCAGTCTGTTATATATACACGTGTTCATTTTTTCCCCTTTAACCTGGGACATGCGGGACATCCAATGGACTGACTAACCAAGTCAATTACGTTTATACAGACTCCATTTTTTTAACTGGGATTACCATAGCGCTCCACGCTACCATTAGAGACGCATTCATACCCCGCCCGTTTTTTCCCTTTTTCTATTTTTCATCCATTTTTTTGTATACTGTCCACCGGTGACCCATCTTGACTAAATTATATTTTTATGAATACGTTTTGATCTCCTCTAACTCTATTAGGTTTTTATTATATGTTTGTCTCATTCTTGTATTTGATATTTGATCATTTTTACTGTATATCCATTGTTTATGCAATATCATGCATGAGGAATAAATCAATTGTTTTTAAGTAATTAGCTTCATGTCCATTTAGCGCCAGATAGTTGAGTGCCCCCAATCTTCTCTTTACATTTGCAATTAATAGAAGAATATTGGACAGGGAGACTTATGCCACGTCAGTTTCATTTATTTAATCCGACATTTACTTATTCCTACATCAGCCGTAAAACCAAGATATGTAATTCTATACCAATAAGATGGAAGCCTTTATTATTCCATTGCCAGCGTGCCAACCAATACCATCCAGTCTGTGCCCCTTAGGGGGGGGGGGCACGTCTTAATAGTGACCATCCTCATCTTTTGCTGGTTTTACTTCTTCCAAATCATCCTTCTTGGTCTCCATCTCGTAGAAAAGTCAGTAAGATGCAGAGACAGGAGGAGCCGGAGGTTCATGATGATATATTCTCATCGATATTAGATGATGTGGAAAAGGACGAAAAGCAGATTGCAGAAGAAGGGCTCCCATCTGTAGGGCAGGAAAGCGCTGGGATTGTATAAGTGGGTATGCCAGAGCTGATTAATATCCTGTGTTTACTGTTACATAACCTGTAGGAGAATGCAGGCAAGAACAGCAATAATATGTTTATTGTCCCCCCACCTAACCAGCCAAACCCCATACCAGCAACAGCCCCTGTTTAAAGGTGCATTAAAGGTGCAGAGCAGCCATTAACCATGTGGTCTTCATTATTAAATGAAAGGCAGCTGCGTGCTAATTGGACATGCGGTTCTTCACCGCAGCATGACGACAACTCACCCTCAACATGGCCGCTCCATGTAGCCATACCCTACACAGTGGCCAGGTTTTACCAGATTCATAGCGATTTGTGACAAATTAATTCGGAACAAATTGAATTTCATGGTGAACATTGGCAAAGTTGCCGAATCGAATTTTTCAAAACTCATCTCTAGTAAAAATCATACAGCTCAGTTTGTTTTTCAGGATATTGTTACCATCACCAGCCATGCGTCTGCCCTTACTGTAGGTGCTAGATCGTATGTACAATAATTTGTACTCCGCTACAAATATGAAATGTAACTAATGTATTTATGTTAATCATAATGAATCTCAAATCTCGGTAAATTAAATCACTCTCATTATTGTCTCCTCTAATTCACATAAACAGACGGTCTACGAAACAGCTAAGCAGAGATCATACCTCCATATGGGAGAACTATGATGCATCTGGCTGAATACAAATAGAGAAAAAATATAATATAATAAAATCTTGGTGGCTGAGATGTCTGGGGTCTCAGAAAAGCCTTAGAGGGACATCTGGAAAGCTCAGACCTGCACACACAGGTATGCAAAAGGCATACAGATGTACATAAAAACCAGCAACAGACACCCTGTAATTTTAAAAGCTTAAACATACACATAGAGAATCGCAGATAAAGACTGGCCGCTCCTCGGGTACTCTGCTTTCAACAGGTAGAATACACAATTACGCACTGTGGGATCTCTTCGCTTCCACCAGCTACATGCCCAAAATGCCAAGCAATAAACACGCCTGACAACACTGTATCTACATGAGAAGATTATGAAGATTTTAGATAAATTATATAAATGAGAGTAGTTACATAAACAAGAAAATCCCCCAAATATCTGGGGAGGGGGGGGGGGGGAGTATTGAGAGTATTCCTTCTCTTTTTTCTAAGCCTATGTAAGATTATAGAGAAACGAGAAAGAAAGAAATTGATCAGTTCTACCACATGTAGGGCACTTTCTCACAAGTCCATTACAGCTATCATGAAGGTGAACAAGCATATTGGGAGAGGTTTAACATTACCTGCATTTTCTACATCTGTCTTGATGCCCTCTGCACCAGCGGTGGATGCTCTTAATTTATGATGAGACGCATCCCTCCCTTCTGACTTCTGGCACCCCTGCCAATCAGCTGTTTGAAGGCAGTACTCTGCTGGGTAACTGTAGTGCAGCAACCTCTTCAAACAGCTGATCGGCAAGGTTGCCAGGTGTCAGATACCCACTGATCTGATATTGATGACCTATCCTGAGGATAGGTCATCAATATTAAACACCCAGAAAATACTTTTAAGAGGTCCATGTGCTTAGAATGCTGGCATAGACTGTATTCGTCATTTACAACAGGAAACTGGTGTTACATAGTTACATAGTTCAACCAAGGGATAGGTGGGGATGCGAATCCCAAAAGGAATTGAGACTCAGATTTCTACACGTTTTCATAAGCATTAATGTTTTTTACTTTTAAGAATTCATCTAAACCCTTTTTAAAACTGTCCACTGTTCCTGCTGTGACCACGTCCTGAGGACGTCTATTCCATAGCTTCACAGTTCTTACAGTAAAGAAACTTTGACACTTCCGGAGACTGAACTTTTTCCTTTTCAATCAGAGGCAGTGCCCCATTGTCTTTTGAGCGTATTTTACATGGAACAGCTTTTCACCGTATTTTTTGTATGGCCCATTTATATATTAGTATAGGTTAATCATGCCCCCCCTTAGACTTCTCTTCTCAAGACTAAATAAATTAAATTATTTTAATCTTTCTGCATAACTAAGACTCTCCATGCCCCTCATCAGTTTAGTCGCTCTCCTCTGTACTTTTTCCAGCTGCAGAGCATCCTTTCTATGGACTGGTGCCCAGAACTGAACTACATATTCCAGATGAGGCCGCACCAGTGCTTTGTAAAGTGGTAATATTACATCCCTGCCCCGCGAGTCCATGCCTCGTTTAATGCATGACAATATCCTGGTGGCCTTAGAAGCAGCTGATTGACATTGTATGCTGTAATTTAATCTACCATCCACAAGGACACCCAAATCCTTCTCCATAAGTGACTCTCCCAGTGTTACAGCACCTAGGACATATGGTGCACAGAGATTATTACTACCAAGATGCATAACTTTACATTTGTCCACATTGAACCTCATTTGCCAAGTTGATGCCCAATCACTCAGAGTGTTCAAGTCATCTTGTAGTTTATGGACATCTTCCATAGACTGCACAGTTCTACATAGCTTAGTATCATCTGCAAAAATAGATATGGTGCTATTAATCCCGTCCTCAATATTATTTTAATAAATAAAATAATAAAGGGCCCAGCACTGAACTTTGGGGTACACCACGTATAACCTGGGACCATTCTGAATAGGAATCATTGACCACAACTCTCTGACGTGGTCCTTCATCCAGTTTTCAATCCAATTACAAACTTTCCTTTCCAAGCCTATAGACCTTACTTTACCTATTAAGTGTCTATGAGGGACAGTATCAAAAGCCTTTGCAAAATCCAGAAACACAACATCCACAGCCGCCCCTCTGTACAGGCTACTACTCACCTCATAAAAACAAATCAGGTTAGTCTGACAACTTCTGTCCTTTGTAAACCCATGCTGGTTATCACTTATAATAGTATTCATAGTCACATACTCCTGTATATAGTCCCTTAAGAGTCCTTCAAACATTTTTCCTGCAACAGAAGTTAAACTAACTGGTCTATAATTACCTGTGGAGGACCTTGATCCTTTTTTAAATATATGGGCACCACGTTTGCCTTGCGCCAATCACTTGGCACTGTACAATGAACAAGGGCACAGCAATGACTGAACTGAGCTCTTTAAGAACTCTTGGGTGTAATCCATCTGGACCCAGAGCCTTGTTCACATTTACTCTATTTAACTTCTCTTGGACCATATCTACAGTTGGCCAATTGAGTATATCACTAGATGTACTAACAGCTCCGGCGCCACAGATATCAGCTCCTTTCTCTTCTTTTGTATATACAGAGCTAAAAAAACGCATTTAGGAACTCTGCATTTTCCTTATCTTCAGTGACTACCCCCACTTTACCATTATTTAGGCAACCTACCTACTCAGGCCTAGGTTTTTTAGCATTTATATATTTAAAATACTTTTTGGGATTTGTTTGCTTTCTTTTGCTACCTACTGTTCGTTTTGTATCTTTGCTAATTTAATCTCATTTTTGCAGATTTTATTAAGCCCTTTGTAATCTTCAAACACTACAGCCGACCCCTCAGATTTGTATTTTTTTAAATGCCCTCTTTTTGTCTTTTTATTGCCCTTTTTACAGTAGCTGTAAGCCATGGGTGGTTTAATTTCAGCCTTTTATACTTGTTACCTAAAGGTATAATTTTTTTGTGCAATTACTCAATGTGGATTTGAAGCTTTCCCATTTATCCTCAGTATTAGTATGTGACAGTAGCTGCTCCCAGTCTATGCCCTGAAATGCTGCCCTCAACAAAGGGAAATTAGCCTTTTTTGAAATTCAGTGTCTTTGCTCTGCCTGACAGAGTTTTCTTTTTATAGTTTATATTCCCCCTAATTATATTGTGGTCACTATTCCTAGTGTTTCTTGAACAGTAACATTACCAACAAGATCTGCATCATTAGAAATTACCAGATCCAACAGAGCATCGCCCCTAGTGGGAGCTTCTACAAACTGGCCCATAAAGTGGTCCTGCAGCAAGTTGAGGAATTTTCTCCCCTCGTTTCAGGCAGAACCATCAGTCAATGTCTGGGAAGTTAAAATCTCCCATTATGACCACTGTACCAGCCTGTGCCACCCGCTCTTTTTGGTTATACAGTTGCTTTTCTATCTCCTCTGTGATGTTAGGGGGGTCTATAGATTGTAGCAAGTATTATTTTTTCAGTGTTTATATCCCTTTGAATTTCCACCCATAAGGTGTCCACATCCTCACACACAATTGCCTCTTTCACACCTGTCTTCAGATCACTCCTCACATACAGGCACACACCACCACCTTTTCTATTGACTCGGTCTTTCTAAAATAGTGTAAAACCCTCAATATTTACATCCTAGTCATGTGAAGGGTCCAACCGTGTCTCAGCCACACCAACTACATCTGTTCTTCTAGTACCATAGCATCAAGCTCCCCCATTTTTCTAGCAAGACTTCTGGCATTTGTGAAAATACATTTTAAATTACTATTACCTTTAAAGTGAATATCCAGGATTTTTTGGTTACCTTAGGTTGATTTTTGTATGTAACAGGTTCTTGTTAACAGCAGTTCTATTTTTCATAAATGTATAGTTATGACCAGTCTTCTCCCTATTTTCCTCGCTAACCCCAGCCCCCACTAAATCCTCACTGTCCCCTTCTATAACCCACTCTCTATCTACCCCCATATTAGTATGACCCCCCCCCCCACCCCTCAAAACCTAGTTTAAAAGCTCCTCCAGCCTTCTAACCATTTTTACCCCAGGGCAGTTGCACCCTCCCCATTAAGGTGCAGCCTGTCCCTACTGTAGAGCCTGTAACCGACCGAGAAGTTGGACCAGTTCTCCATGAACCCAAACCCTTCCTTCCTGCACCAGCTTCTGAGCCATTTATTTAACTCCCTAAGCTCCCGGTGTCTCTCTGGTGACGCTCGTGGCACTGGTAGTATTTCTGAAAACACTACCTTGGAGGTCCTGGACCTAGTTCCCTAAAATCGTTTTTAAGGACCTTCCATCTCCCACTGACTTTGTCATTGGTGACAACGTGTACCATGACTGCCGGGTCTTCGCCAGCCTAACCCAGCAATCTGTCAATCCGATAAGCAATATGCCGAACCCGAGCACCCGGCAGACAACACACTGTTCGGCTTTCACGGTCTCGTCGACAGATGACCCTGTCTGTCTGCCTAATAATAGAGTCCCCTACCACCAGAATCTGCCTGACCTTTGCTGCACTCTTTTTCCCATCCTTCCTGTAGGGGGTCATCCTCCTGGTTGCTAAGAGAAACGCCCTGCTGCAGTGTTGATGGCCCTGGGCTTTTATCCCTAATATCAGCCAAACAGGCATATTTACTAGGGCGTGCCAACTCAGAACTAGCCTCCCTGGCACTTTTTTCCCTCTACCCCTTCTTCCTACATTAACCCAACTGCATACCTAATAGTCCCGATCTTGCCCTCCTCCTCCCACCTCCATTTCACTTACCCCAGTCAGTGCCTGCACAGTGAGGTCTAGGCCTCTCTCCATACATTGCACAGGACACACACTTAGTGGCATTGTCCATGGAGCACATGTTTAAATGGGGATGAACAGTAAAGTAGGAAAACAGTAAATATGAGTTAGAATTAGACCCTGTCTGCTGTAGTTGGAGGACTAGCTAGAATTAAGCCACCACACAAGGAAATTCTATCAAACCTTAGTTTCTTGCTCCTTGTCTTAAACTCCGGTTCTTTAAACTCCACTTAATCAGCAGCCACTTGGTACAGCAAGCCTCATGTAAATCATGTTATATCTGCTGAGCTGATGGCCCTGCCCACGCTGCTCCCCTATTTCAGAAAGTATTGTGGGCAGTGTAGAAAAAGCACTTACGCAAACATAAAAAAAAAATATACATAAAATCAAGGTTTGTGGATTTTTTTACACCAGTTTTCTGGTGTATAGGGAAGACATATCACCCAGAATGGGTATGCTTGCACACATCTTTTGTATGTTTAGTTAAAAGGGCTGATATAGGTTGGGTTTGAGTAACTTTTTTTTTTTTTTTTTTAAGTTGGAGACAGAGAAAACAAGAAAATATTAGTGGCAGGGGTCTGGAAGTCACTGACAGCCTGAACCCTGCTGCATACACCGGCATCAGTGAAAACACAGATGCCAGCATATTAACCCCTTGTATCCTGTGGTCAAAGCTGACCACAGCATGCACAGGGTTTGCGGACGGTACGGGTGCCCTCCGATTCCCCATTGGGTCACCGCTCTGCAGTGATGGGGACCTGATGGCAGAGAAGGCAGCCCGATGACTTTCATAGGCATCGGGCTTGCCTTCGACAGAAGCCTGTGAGATCCAGCCCTTAGGCTGGGTCTCACAGGCAGGCTGTCAGCATACAAGCTGACGTGCAATGAATTACAATACACAATGTATTGTAATGCATTGCAGAGGGGATCAGACCCCCAGAAGTTGAAGTCCTACAATGGGACAAAAATAAAAAGTAAAAAAACAAAACAAAAACGCCCCTTTCCCAAAATAAAGCACATCAAATTGGAAAAAATATTTGGTATTGCCGCGTCCATAACGACCGGCTGTATAAAAATATTACATGACCTAACCCCTTGGGTGAACACTGTGAACATTTTTTAATAAAAACTGTGTCAAAGTGGGTCTCATTTTTTGCAGGATGATATGACGGTTTTATTGGTACAATTTTGGAGTGTGTATGACTTGGTATTACACTTTTTGTGATGTAAGTTGACAAAAAAAAGGCTTTTTTGACACCAGTTTTATTTTTATTTTTTTACGGTGTTCATCTGAGGGGTTAGGTCATGTGATATTTTATACAGCATTTCCCTATTTTTTACAATTTATTTTAACTTTATTTTGGAAAAAACGCTTTTTATTTTTACTTGAAGCTTTAAATTTTTTTATTATAAAAAAACACTTTTTTCACTTTATTTTAGTTTTTATGTTTGTCCCACTGTAGGAGTTCATCTTTTCAGGGTTTGATCCCCGTTTCAATTCAGTACAATGAGACGCTGACAGTTGCCTCTCATTGAGACGCTGACAGTTGCCTAGGAGACCCAGCTCTCAGGCTGGATCTCTTGGGCTTCCGTAGGCTGGCAGCTTCAATACCTGTGTAAGGCATCGGGGCTGCCATGGCAACCATTAACTCCCTGCCAGCGCAGAGCGGGGGGCAATGTAGTCAGAGGGAGCCCCATCCCTCTGTATGCCCTGCACGTGCTGAGGTCAGCGCTGGCCGCTGCACGTGAAAGAGTTAAACCGCCGGCATCACCACACACACACCGATGCTGGTGGATGCAGCAGGGGCCCAGCTATCAGTAACAGCTGGGCCCATGCTGCGGATCGGTCGGGTGCAGCTCCTGAACCCCCCTGATCCCATCACATACATGCGAAGATGCAGCAAGGAGCCACATTCGCTCACGTACATGTACGTGATAATGCTGAACCCGGACATACCCTTATTTTCACCCAGGCAGCCCCCCTGAGGCTAGCATCGGAGCA
This sequence comes from Bufo gargarizans, assembly GCF_014858855.1. NCBI lineage: Eukaryota > Metazoa > Chordata > Amphibia > Anura > Bufonidae > Bufo > Bufo gargarizans. The sequence goes on along the minus strand of NC_058085.1, from coordinate 73,933,997 downwards.
TCTCCTACTCCAATGCGCTCCCTTGCTCTGCGCTAAATCGCGCATGGCACGGGCTCTTTTGTTTTCAATAACACACTGCCAGGCGGAAGCTTCGGTGACGTCACTGGCTCTGATAGGCTGGCTTTAGCGCTGCCCTAGTCATTTTACTGGCTAGGACAGCGCTAAATCCCGCCCATCAGTGCCGGTGACGTCACCAGGGTTTCTGGCAGCCCCATGGAGAGCCCCGGTGACGTCACCGGATCCCCAAAAAATGCCTTTGCCCTGCGCGATTTAGCGCAGGGCAAAGGAGAGCATCGGAGCATGAACTGCTCCAATGCTCATGTCAGGGGGGCTGCCGGGGTGAAAATGGAGGTATGTCCGGGATCAGCTCTGAACCCGGACAACCCCTTTAATCAGTAATTTGGGGAAGCAGGTATATCGCAGGCCTCAATCAATATTTGGTGGAAGCAGGTATATCAATCCCCCTAATCAGTATTTTGTGTATATCACACCCCTCAATCATTTTATTTTGCCACAACAGTTACATCACACCACCCTGTTTATTTGGGGCAACAGGTATATCGCAGCTGTCAATCAGTATTTTGTGGAAGCCGGTATATCACACCCCTCAGTTTTTTTGGGGGGGCAACAGGTATATCACACCCGTTGCAAATAGTTGTTTCAATAGCGCTTGTCCCTCTATATAGCTGCGGTATCCCAGCAGAACCGCACGCAACTGCTGCACAGTACAAATGTGCTATAATATAATAAATATATATAAATATATATATATATAAATATAATAACATTTCTATGTTAGAAAGTATAAGTATATCACACCCCTCAGTATCTCACACCTATCGATAGCACACCTATACCAGTCCTTAAAATGACTTTTGTGGCCCTATTAGCTAGCGTTTGGTGTCCCTAATAGCCTGTCCCTGCTCCACAAAGCGACCTCTCCCTACACTGGCAAAACACAGAATGTAAAATGGCCGCCAGAACGGGTTCCATGTGCTGAAACGTCTCAATTGGCTGTCCTGTCCCACCTCATAGGATGGGATGGGTCAAAGTTCGGCGCAATGCAAAATAATATGGCGCTGGAGGACATCGCCATATGTTCGCATGTTCGGCGAATCGCAAATGCGCAATGTTCGTCGCGGAACGACTGCCGGGCAAACAGCAAGGCCATCTCTATTGAACATTAAGTTGGCAGGATCAGCTGAAAATTAAAAGGCCTATTTGCATTTAATATTATGCAGTCAGCGTCCAAAAAAAATCTTTAAATGTTGAAAGGGCAGTATCAGCTGAAAATTAAATGGGTTATTTACATATAAATTTCTTGTAGTCAGGATCAGTTGTAAATGGAAGGTCTACCGGTGACTGTGTATTTGACAGCTAGGCACGTATTAGAACATGGAGATCTCAGTCTGACATTCGATAGCTTTAACCCCCTCTAATGTAATTTTCAGGACTTAATGAAAGCACGGGAAATGCATTATAAATAGACAAGACACTTGCAGTGTATATTGAAGATAACCGGATACCCTGGGGGCATTTATCAATAATGGAGACCTCATGAACCGGAGAGTTGTTTAACACTTCCGTCACTTCTGTCTTTAGTCTGAGCTCTAGATTTCCCAAAAATGTCACATGACAGAATACGGAGGTCACTATAACACAGGCTCTTACGTGCAACGTGACTGCAACTGGCTGCCTTTATAATGAGCCTCTTTTGGCATTATTGAGTGCCACATGGCTCTCAAGAGTATGGCAGATTAAATGCAATTATATGACTATGACCCTTTATAATGACAGAATTGGAAAACATTGAATCTATTGGCAGGCGAGCCCAAAAAATAAGCCAATTAAGCCCGAACTTAGAACTCTTAAACTCCACTTAAACTCCCCAGCATCAAAAATCCATTTTATAAAACACTTTTGCCCTGTTCTCTTCATTTTATATCACAATGTGCATTATTGTTATAGCAAAAAACTATATGTAGGCCACTCATTATAAGACTTATTAAAGGGGGCTAGTTAACATGACAACCCCTGTCACAGCATATTAAAGAGGCTGTCTGAGTGTTTTATACGGATGACTTATCCATCAGTTGGGGTACCATTCCCCGCAACTCCACTGATCAGGTGTTTGGAAAGGCCACTGAGCTTTCATGAGTGCCTCAGCATCTTCTTAGGCCAGTGACCAGGAATGTACATAGAAATTATTTAGACCTTGTATGAAAGATCTGAATTGAGCCCCCATTCCCCACCCCTAGACCTTCCACATGAACTGTGCCTGCTGCTGCATATTATGTAGTGTGCCATACCCCCAGGTAACTGTGCCTGCTGCTTATTATGTATTGTGCTATACTCCTTCACACACCATGAACTGTGCCTGCTGTTTTGTATTATATAGTGTGTCATACTCCCCATGTAACTGTGCCTTATATAGTGTGCTATACCCTCCACCCAATGAACTGTACCTACTACTCCTTCAGATAGATTGTGTGTTGCAGCACCCTGTCACTGTGTCTGCAGCACAGAGGTCAGGGCCCAGGCACATTGCAGATCAAGGCGCTCGACATCAGGTCAAGTCATGGATGGCGCATTCAGGCGGACTAGTGACACTGTCCGCAGATTGTTCCATGGCTAAAGTTTCTTTGCTGGTTGCTAGGATAAAAGTCACAAAGAAAGGGGGGATGCTAAAATCACAAAACAAAAAAAGTTTATTAGATAAAAATCTAAATGAAAGTAGGTGACTATGAAAAACACAGATAATTATTCACACCAAATCCTAATGCTCATCTATAAACTCAAACCGGGGATCTTTTTCTATTATCCCTGAGGTTGAAAAGAAAACAACCCACTGAGCAGTTATCCCTCAGACAAGACTTAGCCAAATATGGTGCAATAATACTGATAGCTGGGCATAAATAGCCAACATGAGGACAACTGTTTAGACGTCCCAACTAGTGTTGATAGAGCACCAAAGTGCTCGGGTGCTGGAGTAGAACACTTTGGATGCTCGGGTGCTCTACAGAGCACCCAAGCACAATGGAAGTCAATGGGAGAACCAGAGCATTAAACCAAGCACCCCCTGCTCTGAAGAGGGGAGGGTGTCTGGTTCATAGGAAAAGGTCAGAAATTGATGGAAACACCACTGAAATGTTTCGGGAATAGCATGGGGGGGGGGGGGTCTGGAATGCACCTTGGACTCCCAGGTCGCTGCTGGGAACAATGTTGTCCGAGTAGTACTCCACTTTTACAGACTGACAATAATACGCACAAAACTGAAGATGAAATCGATTATAGAGAAAAAATTGTTAGGAAGCATTCTTTCATGTATATTTACTTGTATATAAAGTGCAAGTGCTGCCAAAAATTACAAGGAAGAGGCACTCCAATACACCCTTTATTACATATAAAGGAGGGCATTAAGGGGGGCATCTTACACACCCTTGAAAAATTATGATTGATGGCCTGCTGTTGACCCTCAAAAACATTAGGAGCAAGGGCCTGCTGGTGACCCTCTAAAACATTAAAAGGCGAGGGCCTGCTGCTGATCTGACCATCTCAAAAATTAGGGGTGAGGGTCTGCTGCTGAGCTGACCATCTAAAACATTAGGGACGAGGGCCTGCTACTGATCTGACCATCTACAAAATTAAGGATGAGGGTCTGCTGCTGAGCTGACCTTCTAAAACATTAGGGGTGAGGGTCTGCTGCTGAGCTGACCATCTACATCTAAAACATTAGGAGCGAGGGCCTGCTGCTGATCTGATCATCAAAAAAATTAGGGGTGAGGGTCTGCTGCTGAGCTGACCATCTATAAAATTAGGGATGAAGCTCTGCTGCAGATCTGACCATCAAAATAATTAGGGGTGAGGGTCTACTGCTGAGCTGACCCTCAAACATTAGGGGCGAGGGCCTGCTGCTGATCTGACCATCTAAAACATTATGGGTGAGGGCCTGCTGGTGAACCTCGAAAACATTAGGGATGAGAGTCTACTGCTGAGCCGACCCTCTGAAACATTAGGGGTGAGGATCTGCTGCTGAGCTGACCATCTAAAACATTAAGGGGGAGGGTCTGCTGCTGTGCTGACCATCTTAAACAATAGGAGTGAGAGCCTGCTGCTGATCTGACCATCTAAAACATTATGGGTGAGGGCCTGCTGGTGAACCTCGAAAACATTAGGGATGAGGGTCTACTGCTGAGCTGACCCTCTGAAACATTAGGGGCGAGGGCCTGCTGCTGATCTGACCATCTAAAAAATTAGGGGTGAGGGTCTGCTGCTGAACTGACCATCTATAAAATTAGGGGTGAGGGTCTGCTGCTGATCTGACCATCTAAAACATTAGGGGCGAGGGCCTACTGGTGACCCTCTAAAACATTAGGGGTTAGGGTCTGCTGCTGAGATGACCCTCAAAAACGTTAGGAGTGAGGGCAGCCTAATAAGCATTTTGATATGATGGAAGAGGATGAGGAGGACGAGAAAAGGAATATTGAACCATATACCCTTTTTTGTGGTGAAGTGGTGCATGGGATGACAGTGTATTCAATCCACCATAAAAGCCACATTTAAAGTGCCTTTATGTTCATCAGCTTTTCTCTGATAGAGTAGAGAAGTCAGGAGCAATCCATGCCTTGTTCATTTTGATAAGAGTGAACCTGTCAGCATTTTCAGTTGACAGGCGGATGCGCTTAACAGTTATTATGCCCCCCAGCAGCATTAAATACCCGCACTGACAAAATGCTGGTGGCAGGGCAGGCCAGCACCTCCAAGGCATAGAGCGCCAGTTTGTGCCATGTGTCCAGCTTGAATTTCCAGTAGTTGTAAGGCACATAGGGATCACTGAGGAAGCTGACACGGTCTGCTATGTACTCCTTCACCATCTTCTAAAACGTTTCCCTCCTTGTGACAGTAGGCTGCACATCAGGGTGAGGTTGCTGGCGGGGTGTCATGAAACTGTCCCAGGTAGTGTTGAGCAAGCATGCTTGGCCGAATACCAGTTCAGCTTGAGCATCGTTATGCTCGGCACATGGCGGTACTCTGCCGAGTACCGCATGTGCTTGAGAGCAATGCTCGAGTCTTCTCTCTGCACGTTTCGCGGCTGCTAAGCAGCCAATAAAACGTGCAGATAATGCTAGTAGCCATGTTGGCAACTGGCATTACAGTGATTAGCTGGCCGAAACGCATCCTCGGGTGCTATATAGCACCCGATGACGTGTGTTCGGCTCATTCTAAGTCAGGTAGAGCTTAGGATAGGAAGGGACAGAGAGTGTAGGGACTGTAATATAATATTATAAGTGTACAAAAATGCTTCAGACACCCAAAAGTCCTTGCAAGGACTATTGTGTGTGACAGCAGCAATATATTTTTTGTAGTGCAACCTGCGCTAAATTGCTCAGTGTTAGGGAGAACTGTGCCTAGGAAGGGACAGACAATGTAGGGAGTGTAATAGGAAGATTTTCATACAAAAAAACTTTTTCAGATACCCAAAAGTCCTTGTAAGAACTATTGTGTGTGACAGCAGCAATATATATTTTTAGCGCACCCTGCGCTAAATACCATGTAATAGGCCGCTGCGGACAGTTAAATTATCCGCACCACATCTCCTGTTTCAAGTGTGCACATCCCTAAAATATCAGTGACATCCAGTGCAGTTTTTCTGTAGACACTGCGAACTGTGACATTACCTGTGGTACCTGGCCTGTATAACGTTTCCTCATCACAAATACTGTTGTAAATTTTTTTGCACATACACTTCCAAATCCTACGCTAGTGTGTGTGTGACATACTTTCAAGAATATATCACATTTAAAATGAAGAAGGCGAGCAGTAGGGGACGGGGAAGTGGCCGTGATGCTGAGGCCGTGGCCCTGGGCGCGGAGAAACTGTGCCTGCTGCCAGAGCACAACAAAAACAATCATCCAAGATACCTAGCTTCATGTCCCAGTTTGCAGGGCCGCGCAGGACACCACTCTAGAAGTCGGCCCAGTGCAAGCAAGTCCAGTCTCAGTAGCCAGGAGTCTGGTCAACACAATCCTCACCCTGATCCTCCTTCCTTCCATCATTTACAGTGTGCCCAAACAAGTGATCCCACACTCGGATATTTCGAGGAGCTTTTTCAGCGCCATTACTTGATTTGGCCCTCTCGCCAAGCACAATTCAAGAGGGACATGAGATCTTGTGCCCTGATTCCCAATCTCTTGAGCATCCACAGTAACAAGAACACAACGGTGGTAAATTGCAATTAAAGTTTAATGAGGTGGATGCCAATGAGTCAACCGCAATTACTATCTCAAGAGGTTGATGAAGAGCATGAGACACAGTTAGTAATCACTAAGGTTGTGGTTAGGTCAACAAATCAGGAGGATGATCAGAGTGAAGAAGTGGAGGAGGAGGTGGTGGCAGATGAGGTCAATGACCCAACCTGGGAAGGTGGCAAGCTGAGCGAGGAGAGCAGTACAGAGGGGAGGGATCGGCAGCACTGCAACAGACTGGAAGAGGAATTGTGGAAAAGGAGAAGGCGGGCAACACTAAACAGGCCAGAAACTCTTCCACGGAGCACCCCCTTCTGGAAATCTACCTTGCCAAGGGGTAGATGCTTCGCAGTCTGGCGCTTGTTTGAAGAAAGTGCGAACAGCAAAAGATATTAGTAGTTTGCAACCTGTGCTATACGAAAATGAGCCAGGGCGTGAACACTAGCAACCTCACCACCACCAGCATGATCCGCCACATAGCATCCAAGCACCGTAATAAGTGGGATAAACGCCCGGGTCCACAATCTGTGTCTGCAGGTCACACCACTGCCTCCTGTTCTCCTATGTTACGTGCTGGCCAATCACTTGTCGAAGGCGCAGGCCGGGATGCCTCCCGCCCTGCACCTTCACCTTTTGAAGCACCATCAGCGACCACATCCACTTCCGTGTACCAGCGCAGCGTCCAAATGTCCTTATCCCAGTCCTTTAAACGCAAGTGAAAAAATGCCCAGCCACCCACCCACAGGCCATAGCACTAAATGCACAGCTTTCCAAAGTGAGTCATGAACAGCGCCATGTATTGGTTTCATCATCTTATGACAAGACTATGAATCCAATAGATGGCGCTGTTTGTAGATCGCAAATATTGTAATCGTGAATATTTTAACAAATTTTTCATGCAAATAGTTTTTCAGCTGAAAAACAAGGCTGATTCTGCTTACTTGCATGTTTTTCCTATATGCCCATGTTTATGCAAGTTTACATGACAAAACTGTATAGAAAGGTTATTGAAAATTATGTTAGGGCAATCAGAAAACTTTTTGTCACCCTAATGATATTGAGCTAGGTGCGCAGGCCCACCCAAGCCATCCAACAGATATGAAGCAACTTTGAGTCTTACTGGCTCTCAGTCAGATGAGAGCTGGTTTGGAATGTATCATAGTGCACAAGGCTGCCATTGTAAGGTATGCTGACCGTTATCCATCTCATGGATAGATTGTTGGCTTCCACATACTTGGTTTTTGTCATATAGCCTTTGTGTGGTTGTCTATTGTATGTCATAAGTAATGGGAGTACAAGATGCATCCAGGTATCCTCCTAATGCTGTTTCCAAACCATTTTGATGGGATTTCCATCAATTTCTAACTTTTTTTTTGTGAACAAAACACCCTCTCTTCTTCATTAAATTGTACTCAAACACACGCAATATTCGGCCAAACACTGCAATGTGCCGAGCATGGTCACTCAACACTAGTAACCATCCCACTTCTGTGTCTACTCAAACGCTCACTGCTCACAATTAAAGGACAACAATGCATGTGGAAGAGGTGGGAATGGGTGAAGACATTACACTGGGTGATAACGAGACCACCCTCAGTTCGTATTCTCAGCGCAAATTGGACGATGAAGAGGAGGAGGAGACGTTTGTCTCTGCTACAGAGGGTAGTACCCATGGAAGTTTAATTCCATCTGTTCAGCATGGGTGGGCAGAAGAGGAGGAAGAGAATGAGGAGATTGAGAGTGATGACGACAGCGAAGTCTTGCCTGTTGGTACTCTGGCACACATGGCTGACTTCATGATAGGCTGTCTTTCCCACGACCTGTGCGTTATACGCATTTTAGACAACACGGATTACTGGTTGTTCACCCTTCTCGACCCCCGCTACAAAGAGAACTTTTTATCTCTCATTCCTCTGGTGGAGAGCATGAGCAAAACGGTACAATACTAGAAGATCCTTGTTGAAAAATTGCTCCAAAAAATTCCATCTGACAAGGCTTGTGGCAGTTCGTAGTTCCTTGGCCAACCGAGGAGGGGAGACAAGGGGAACACACAGCAGTTACAACAGAGGCAGGACAACACTCTCCAAAGCCTGGGACAGTTTCATGGCAGCCCGCCAGCACCCTCACCCTGAAGCGCAACCTACTGTCACAAGGAGAGAAACATTTTTGGAAGATGGTGAAGGAGTACATAGCAGACCGTGTCAGCGTCCTCAATGATCCCTCAGTGCCTTACAACTACTGGGTGTCCAAGCTGGACATGTGGCACGAACTGGCACTCTACGCTTTGGAGGTGTTGACCTGCCTGCCGCCAGCGTTTTGTCTGAATGGGTATTAAGTGCTGCTGGTGGCATTATAACAGATAAGCGTATCCACCTGTCAACTGAAAATGCTGACAGGTTGACTCTTATAAAAATGAACAAGGCCTGGATTGACATGACTTCTCGACTCCACCAGAGGAAAGCGGCTGAACATAAAGGCACTTTAAAGGTGTTATTTATAATGTACTGAATACACTGTATTCCCATATACCCATATTCCATATAAATAACACATTTAAAGTGCCTTTATGTTCAGCCGCTTTCACCCCTTCCACCACAAACAAGGGTATATGGTTGAATCTACCTTTTCTCATCCTCCTCTTCCATCATATCAACATGCTTATTCGTCACATATAATGCCCTCGCATATATGCCCTTCAAATATGTTTTACAGGGTCATCTCACCTGCAGGCCCTTGCATATAATTTTTTAGAGGGTCAGCTCAGCTGCAGGCCTTCACCTACAATCTTTTACAGGGTCAGCTCAGCTGTAGGTTCTTGCATATAATTTTTTACAGGGTCAGCTCACCAGCAGGCCCGCACCTAAAATCTTTTACAGGGTGAGCTCACCTGCAGGCCTGCACCTAATTATACCTAATAGGTAATTTGTGCGTATGCTGCCTTGCTTGGATGTGGTAGCATAGTAGTAGTCGTTTCTCAGGCTTACTCTCCTGAATCAAACACTGATTCCCCGTTACCCATAGTTACAATTGTTTGCGCTGAAAACAACATTGAAAGTTGATAGGCCAGACATCCAACTAGATCGTCGCCATCACGGGACGTGCGATCGGCCGCAGGTAAACTAGAGTCACCAAGGCGGCAGCAGGCCCTCACCCATAATGTTTTAGAGGGTCAACAGCAGGCCATCAATCATAATTTTTCAAGGGCGTGTATGATGCCCTCCTTAATGCCCTCCTTTATGTTTAATAAAGGGTGTATTGGAGTGCCGGTTCCTTGCAATTTATGGCAGCCCTTTCACTTAGTGCATAGGCTTTATGAGTGTAGGAGTCCCACTACATGAACAATTGTGCCACAATGTGAATGAGGCCCTCCTTTATACGATATACAAGTTGCATCGGAGTGCCTATAAAGAATGTTTCCTATAAATTTTTCCCCTAAAATCAATTCTTTTCATCACTTTTGTGCGTAACTTTGACAGTCTGTAAAATTGGCGTACTATTCGGACAACATCATTCCCACCAGCGACCTGCGAGTCCAAGATGCATCTAGACATCGTCCCCATGCTGTTACAGAACCATTTTGGTGGGGTTCCCAAACATTTCTGCCATTATCCTAAGAACCAGGCACCTTCCCTTCTTCAGAGCGGGGGGGGGGGGGGTACCTGGTTTAATGCTCGGGTTCTCCCATTGACTTCAATTATACTCTGGTGCTCGGTCGAGCACCCGAGCACTACGGTGCTCGATCAACACTAGTCCCAGGCCTCTGTTGGAACTGCTGTGTGCTCCCCTCGTCTCCCCTCCTCGGTTGCCCAAGGAACTACGTACTCTGCTGCCAGTGTTGTCAGTTGGAAATTTTGGGAGCAATTTTCCACAAGGACCTTCTGGTATTTCACCATTTTACTTGTCCTCTCCACAGGAATGAGAGATTAGAAGTTCTTTTTGTAGCGGGGGTCAAGAAGGGTGAACAACCAGTAATCAGTGTTGGCCTGAATGTGTATAACTCAAGGGTCAGGGGAAAGGCAGCATAACAAAGTCAGCCATGTGTGCCAGGGTCCCAACAGACAAGGCTTCGCTGTCCTCATCAGGAGGATGACTCTCAATCTCCTCATCCTCTTCAGCCCATCCACATTGAACAGATGGAATAAACCTGTTATGGGTACTACCGTCTGTAGCGGAGGCAACCGTCTCCTGCTCCTCCTCATCATCATCCAATTTGTGCTGAGAATACGAACTGAGAGTGGTCTGGCTATCACACTATGTACTGTCTTCCCCCATTTCCACCTCTTGCACATGCAAAGCGTCCGCCTTCATTGTGAGCAGCGAGCGTTTCAGTAGACACAGAAGTGAGATGGTTACGCTGATAATAGCGGCATCACCGCTCACCATCTGTGTTTATTCCTCAGACATCCATACCCACTTATCGCTTGTGAAGAGCGGAAGCTGACTGGAAAGACGACGACCATGTTGCAGCTGGTATTCTACTACTGCCCTCTGCTGCTCACAAAGCCTGGCCAACATGTGGAACGTGGAGTTCCAGTGCGTGCTCACGTGGCACAAAAGTCGGTGAGCTGGCAGTTGCAAGCGCTGGTGCAGCGTTGCCAGACCAGTGGCAGCTGTAGACTACTTTTGGAAATGGGCACACAAGCGGCGCACCTTCACCAGTAGCTCAGGCAAATTGGGGTAGGTTTTGAGAAACTGCTGAACCACAAAGTTGAACATGTGGGCTAGGCATGGTATGTGTGTGAGCTTGCTTAGCTCCAAAGCCTCCACTAAGTTACGGCCATTATCAGACACAACCATGCCTGGTTGTAGGTTGAGTGGAGAGAGCCACAGATCAGTCTGAACCCTTATACCCTGCCACAGCTCTGCAACGGTGTGCTGTTTGTCACCTAAGCAAATTAGTTTCAGCACGGCCTGTTGGCATTTCCCAACTGCAGTGCGACACTGCTTCCAACTACTGACTGATGGCTGACTGGTGCTGTAAGATGAGAATTCAGAAGTGGAAGTGGAGGAGTAGGGGGGTTGCAGCCACTGATGTAGGTGGTGGCGGAAATCCTGATGGAATTAGGGCCTGCAATCCTTGGCGTCAGTAGCACCTGTGCTATCCCAGGGTAGAACTAGCTCTCGCGAGAACGAGAACCATCTATTTCGACAATCATCTTGTAGTAATTTTTGGATTATATTGTACGACCCGGGTATCCATAAGGGTCCGTTGTGTTGTAGGGGTGTTTTAAGGACAGACAGGTTAGGTACGGGGACAGAGTGCTCCCACCATCTGGGTGCATCTCTGGGCAGAGAACAGGCAAGGATACCCTAGGGATATACTAGGGACCCCCATGGCCTTGCCCCCATTCTATCACCATTATACATCTTTCGGTCCTGAATTAAGACCCTTATTGTCTGTTTGTATATTAGTCCCCGTGTGAGGAGCTCATTGTGATTTTTTTTTGTATTTTTATATTAAAAGTTATATTTTAGGTAGTTGACTAGCTCCCGGCCTCAACAAAAATAAATAGAACTAGCTCCCGGCCTCAACAACGCTCACCCAGTGTGTCGTCAGGGAAATGTAGCGTTCCTGGCCAAAAGCACTTGTCCATGTGTCAGTTGTTAAGTGAACCTTCCCAATAACTGCGTTGGTCAGGGCACGGGTGATGTTATGGGACACATGCTGGTGTAAGGCGGGGACGGCACAACGTGAAAAATAGTGGCGGCTGGGAACTGAGTAACGAGGGACCGCCACCGCCATCAGGCTGCGGAAAGCCTCAGTGTCCACAATCCTAAATTGCAACATTTCAAGGGCCAGCAATTTGGAAAGGTGCACATTTAGTGCTATGGCCTGTGGGTGGGTGGCTGGGTATTTGTGCTTTCGTTCAAAAGGCCTGGGGTATGGACATCAGTATGCTGTGCTGGGACATAGAAGTGGATGTGCTAGCTGATGGTGCTTGCGAAAGTCTAGGTGCAGGGCAGGAGGCATCCGGGCCTGTGCCTTCGACAGGGGATTGTCCAGCACGTAACAAAGGAACTAGGCGTTCGGCCCACCTATTAGGGTGCATTGATGTCATGTGGCGTATTCTGCTGGTAGTGGTGAGCTTGCTAGTGTTCACGCCCCTGCAAATCTGACATCTCACTTTATGCGGTGATAACTTTGGAATGCTTTTACTTATCCAAGCCATTCAGAGATTGTTTTCTCATGACACATTGTACTTCATGCGCGTCATAAATTTGAGTCAATATATTTCACCATAATTTATGAAAAAATCCCAAATTTACCCAAAATGTTAAAAAATTTGCAATTTTCAAAATTTTTATTTTCTGCTTTTAAAACAGCAATACCTTATAAAATATTTATTACTTAACATTCCCCATATGTCTACTTTATGTTGGCATCATTTTGTAAAGGTAATTTTATTTTTTTAGGAGGTTAGAAGGCTTAGAGGTTTTAAGGACCAGTTCAGGTCTGAGGTCACCATTGTAGAAACTACACCCCTCAAGTTACTTAAAACCAATTTTACAAACTTTGTTAACGCTTTAGGCGTTCCACAAGAATTAAAGGAAAATGGAGATAAGAAATTTTAATTTCACTTTTTTGGCAGATTTTCCATTTTAATCCAATTTTTTCTTTAACACATCAATGGTTAACAGCAAAATAAAACTCTATATTTATTACCCAGATTCTGAGGTTTACAGAAACACCCCACATGTGGTCATAAACTGCTGTATGGGCACATGGCAGGGCGCAGAAGAAAAGGAGCGCCACATGGTTTTTAGATGCCATGTCCCATTTGAAGCCCCCCTGATGCACCCTTACAGTAGAAACTCCCAAGAAGTGACACCCCATTTTGGAAACTAGGGGAAAAGGTGCAAGTTTTATTGGTACCATTTTTGATCACTCATTATAAGACTTTATGGGGCAAGGTGACCAAAAAATTTGTTGGTTTAGCACAGTTTTTATTTATTTAATTTTACAGAACAGATCGTTATGGACGTGGCGACACCTAATATGTATACTTTTTCTTATTTATTTAAGTTTCACACAATATTAGCATTTTTTAAACAAAAAAAATATGTTTTAATGTGTCCATGTTCTGAGAGCTGAGAGTTTTTTTTATTTTTTGAGCGATGTAGGGGCTCATTTTTTGTGGAATGAGGTGATGGGGTACTATTTTGTTTGACGTGCCTTTTTGATCGCTCGGTGTTGAGCTTTTTGTGATGTAAGGTGACAATTGTGTTTATCGGACTGGGTCGTTCATGTGATATATTTATAGAGCCGACTGTCACGGACGCAGCAATCCCAAATATGTCTATTTTATTTATTTCTATTTTTAACATTTTTTTTTTATTCCTTACTTGGGGAATTTTGCTTTTTACATGTAAAACCTTTTTATTTATTTTTATTTTTAAACGTTATTTTTTATAAAAATTTTTTACACTTTGCGTCCCCCATAAGGTCATACAAGACCTCTGGGGGACATTTAACTTCACTTTTTATTTAATTTTTTCACTGTTGATTTATCCTGTAACTGGGGCTGTCATAGTAGCCCTAATTACAGAGGAAATACACCCCTCAGAGAGGCTGTACAGCGCAGTACAGCACTGTACAGCCTCAGTGCAGGGCTGATCGAGGTCTCTGAAAGACCTCACAGCTCCTGCACTCTCCCGGCACTTCCTGCACTGTATACACGGCGCTCGGTGAGCGCCGTGTATACAGCGATCTAAAAGGCAGGGTCACCTGGGCACTGTCCCTTCCTTCTCTAAGGGTTGCCCTGCTGTCACTGACAGCGGGCAACCTGATTTGCAGCTGCGTGATTAGTGTACAGCTGCAGTTTCTGAATGGACGTTCAGGAACGTCCATTCAGAAATATAGAACCACCTCCCGGATGTTTTTAGTCTATGGGTGGACGGGAGGTGGTTAAAGGAGTTTAGGAGCTGTATTGGTGAACACATCAATGACATCAAGAATGAGGAGGATACCGCAGTGGCAAGACATGTGGCAGAATGCCACGCGAATGATCTTAAAGTCATTTGCTTTCAGGGGATTGAGATTATCAGACCCTCTCCAAGAGGGGGAGATTTTGATAAACAGGTACTACAGAAGGAGGCACAGTGGATTTTTTTTTTTGCTGGACACTGTGCGACCCGGGGGTCTCAATGATTATATATCCTATTTGTGTTTTCTGTAGGATCACCCCTAACCAACCCAAAGCCAACTATATCCTATTTATATGCATGTATCCGAGGGGGGTATTCCAGGTTTTTGTCATTTATTGGTCTGCTATTAGTTTGGCTCAGTTTTTTTGTTTTATTGGTTTTGAGCATTGTGCATATACTGTATATCTACTGTCCTAATTAAAAATTCTAATTTTCTATTATTAGTTCCAGTTGATATCCGCCTTTGGTCCCTGTACCATTCTTGGAGCGCTGTCTCCCAGTGGACCTCCCTCTTTCTGTGACAGCACAGTGTTCCATGCGGGGCACGTGACTTTCAGTGCTCGACTTGTCATGGACACGAATGACTGAGGGTGGTCCGCTCCTGACGTAGGGGTCGGTGGAGCTATGCCTCTTAAATAGATGGACTTCTGGCGGCCATTTCACGGCCATCATAGCGCCGGAGCGCTGCCCCGTTAGAGAGGGGCTACGCATTGCTGCTGCCTATTTACACTCAGAATTGGCTCTTAACATTAGATTAAATTTTAGGCTCCTGATGAGGCATCAGTAATGATGTAGAAACGCGTTGAGCCATGGATACAAATTGATATGTAGCCTTGTGAGAGTGTCGAGGGCAAATTATTACATTATACAGCAACATTTCATTGTGGGGATGTTGTGGTTAATTACCAGCTGCTTAATTTTCAGCAAGAGTAGATAATGGCCGAATGCTTATGAATGAGAGGGAATAGTTAGAGCATGATTAACAACAGTCCCCACTGAAATAGTTTGTATTTTGGTAGTGGGTTGGGACGTCTGAACAGTTGTCCTCATGTTAGCTATTTATGCCCACCTACCAGTATTATTGCCCCATAGGTAGGGCCTGAGAGGGGGAGCTGAGGTATTAAGTTTAATTAGGGGGTGCAGAGATGCACACCAGAAATTTCTGTTCACCTTAGAGTAATTTTTTTTATGGCCCTGTGTATTCAGGTTTATGGTCCTAGGCATAAATCCCAAAACTCACCAGCAAACCCATCAGTTTTGACTGACAAACTAATCACTGGCAGGTGCTGAGTAAATTGTGGAAGATAGTTCAGTAAGTACTGAAAAATACAGTTTATTCTGCAGTACAGAGTGAACACTGTCAAGTTTACCAGTTGTCATGGATAGAGATAGAGAAATTAGATAGAGATAGAAATTAGATTCAAACGATTTACCGAAGTACTTCAAGAAATTTGGTTTGTTATGAATTAGTCACAAATCACAATAAATCTGGTAAACCCAGGCCACTCTGCCTAATCCTAGGCATCCCACTTGGTGGCCCAATTTCAGTGTGAAGGCTTTGAACTTAAACTGCAAGGACAGTGCAGGGAGAGTTGTATCGCTGTGTGCATTACGTTTAGGGATGAGCGAACTCGAACTGTATAGTTCGGGTTCGTACCGAATTTTGGGGTGTCCGTGACACGGACCCGAACCCGGACATTTTCGTAAAAGTCCGGGTTCGGGTTCGGTGTTCGTCGCTTTCTTGGCGCTTTTGTGACGCTTTCTTGGCGCTTTTTGAAAGGCTGCAAAGCAGCCAATCAACAAGCGTCATACTACTTGCCCCAAGAGGCCATCACAGCCATGCCTACTATTGGCATGGCTGTGATTGGCCAGAGCACCATGTGACCCAGCCTCTATTTAAGCTGGAGTCACATAGCGCCGCCCGTCACTCTGCTCTGATTAGCGTAGGGAGAGGTTGCGGCTGCGACAGTAGGGCGAGATTAGGCAGATTAACTCCTCCAAAGGACTTGATTAACTGATCGATCTGCAGCTGTGGATCATTGAGCTGCTGATCCTCAATTGCTCACTGTTTTTAGGCTGCCCAGACCGTTTGTCAGTCACATTTTTCTGGGGTGATCGGCGGCCATTTTGTGTCTTGTGGTGCGCCAGCACAAGCTGCGACCAAGTGCATTTAACCCTCAATGGTGTGGTTGTTTTTTGGCTAAAGCCTACATCAGGGTGAAGCTGTCACACCAAGTGCATTTAACCAGCAATAGTCTGTTCATTTTTTGGCCATATACAAAATCAGGGGCAAGCTGCGCCTGTCACCAAGTGCATTTAACCCTCAATGGTGTGGTTGTTTTTTGGCTAAAGCCTACATCAGGGTGAAGCTGTCACACCAAGTGCATTTAACCAGCAATAGTCTGTTCATTTTTTGGCCATATACAAAATCAGGGGCAAGCTGCGCCTGTCACCAAGTGCATTTAACCCTCAATGGTGTGGTTGTTTTTTGGCTAAAGCCTACATCAGGGTGAAGCTGTCACACCAAGTGCATTTAACCAGCAATAGTCTGTTCATTTTTTGGCCATATACAAAATCAGGGGCAAGCTGCGCCTGTCACCAAGTGCATTTAACCCTCAATGGTGTGGTTGTTTTTTGGCTAAAGCCTACATCAGGGTGAAGCTGTCACACCAAGTGCATTTAACCAGCAATAGTCTGTTCATTTTTTGGCCATATACAAAATCAGGGGCAAGCTGCGCCTGTCACCAAGTGCATTTAACCCTCAATGGTGTGGTTGTTTTCTGGCTAAAGCCTACATCAGGGTGAAGCTGTCACACCAAGTGCATTTAACCAGCAATAGTCTGTTTATTTTTTGGCCATATACTACATCAGGGGCAAGCTGCGCCCGTCACCAAGTGCATTTAACCCTCAGTAGTGTGGTTGGTCAAGCTGTGACACCAAGTGCATTTAACCAGCAATAGTCTGTTCATTTTTTGGCCATATACTACATCAGGGGCAAGCTGCGCCCGTCACCAAGTGCATTTAACCAGCAATAGTGTGGTTATTTTTTGGCCATATCCCAGTCTAATTCTGTCACTAAATCCATACCGGTCACCCAGCGCCTAAATACTAGGCCTCAAATTTATATCCCGCTAAATCTCTCGTTACCGCTGTCCTGTTGTAGCTGGGAAAGTTATTTAGTGTCCGTCAAAGCACATTTTTTGTTCTGGGTTGAAGTACAATTCCCAATTTAGCAATTTCATAATTTAGTGGTTTCTGCTATATCAGAGCTATTTGAAATCTATCCCTAAAAGGGTATATAATATTCAAGGTGCACATTGGGTCATTCAGAATAACTTCACACACACCCGCTACTGTGTATTTTCAAGTCTAATTCTGTCACTAAACCCATACCTGTCACCCAGCGCCTAAATACTAGGCCTCAAATTTATATCCTGCTAAATCTCTCGTTACCGCTGTCCTGTTGTAGCTGGGAAAGTTATTTAGTGTCCGTCAAAGCACATTTTTTGTTCTGGGTTGAAGTACAATTCCCAATTTAGCAATTTCATAATTTAGTGGTTTCTGCTATATCAGAGCTATTTGAAATCTATCCCTAAAAGGGTATATAATATTCAAGGTGCACATTGGGTCATTCAGAATAACTTCACACACACCCGCTACTGTGTATTTTCAAGTCTAATTCTGTCACTAAACCCATACCTGTCACCCAGCGCCTAAATACTAGGCCTCAAATTTATATCCTGCTAAATCTCTCGTTACCGCTGTCCTGTTGTAGCTGGGAAAGTTATTTAGTGTCCGTCAAAGCACATTTTTTGTTCTGGGTTGAAATACAATTCCCAATTTAGCAATTTCATAATTTAGTGGTTTCTGCTATATCAGAGCTATTTGAAATCTATCCCTAAAAGGGTAGATCATATTGAAGGTGCACATAGGGTCATTCAGAATAACTTCACACACACCCGCTACTGTGTATTTCCAAGTCTAATTCTGTCACTAAACCCATACCTGTCACCCAGCGCCTAAATACTAGGCCTCAAATTTATATCCCGCTAAATCTCTCGTTACCGCTGTCCTGTTGTAGCTGGGAAAGTTATTTAGTGTCCGTCAAAGCACATTTTTTGTTCTGGGTTGAAGTACAATTCCCAATTTAGCAATTTCATAATTTAGTGGTTTCTGCTATATCAGAGCTATTTGAAATCTATCCCTAAAAGGGTATATAATATTCAAGGTGCACATTGGGTCATTCAGAATAACTTCACACACACCCGCTACTGTGTATTTCCAAGTCTAATTCTGTCACTAAACCCATACCTGTCACCCAGCGCCTAAATACTAGGCCTCAAATTTATATCCTGCTAAATCTCTCGTTACCGCTGTACTGTTGTTGCTTGGAAAGATATTTAGTGTCCGTCAAAGCACATTTTTTGTTCTGGGTTGAAGTACAATTCCCAATTTAGCAATTTCATAATTTAGTGGTTTCTGCTATATCAGAGCTATTTGAAATCTATCCCTAAAAGGGTATATAATATTCAAGGTGCACATTGGGTCATTCAGAATAACTTCACACACACCCGCTACTGTGTATTTCCAAGTCTAATTCTGTCACTAAACCCATACCTGTCACCCAGCGCCTAAATACTAGGCCTCAAATTCATATCCAGCTAAATCTGTCGTTAGTGCTGTAGCTGGGCGAGTTATTTAGTGTCCGTTCAAGCACATTTCTTGTTCTGGGTTGAAATACAATTCCCAATTTAGCAATTTCATAATTTAGTGGTTTCTGCTATATCAGAGCTATTTGAAATCTATCCCTAAAAGGGTATATAATATTCAAGGTGCACATTGGGTCATTCAGAATAACTTCACACACACACACGCTTCTGTGCATTTCCAAGTCTAATTCTGTCACTAAATCCATACCGGTCACCCAGCGCCTAAATACTAGGCCTCAAATTTATATCCCGCTGAATTTGAATACAATACATTGGGCCAAATAATATATTTGTTGTTGTGGTGAACCATAACAATGAGAAAAACATCTAGTAAGGGACGCGGACGTGGACATGGTCGTGGTGGTGTTAGTGGACCCTCTGGTGCTGGGAGAGGACGTGGCCGTTCTGCCACATCCACACGTCCTAGTGTACCAACTACCTCAGGTCCCAGTAGCCGCCAGAATTTACAGCGATATATGGTGGGGCCCAATGCCGTTCTAAGGATGGTAAGGCCTGAGCAGGTACAGGCATTAGTCAATTGGGTGGCCGACAGTGGATCCAGCACGTTCACATTATCTCCCACCCAGTCTTCTGCAGAAAGCGCACAGATGGCGCCTGAAAACCAACCCCATCAGTCTGTCACATCACCCCCATGCATACCAGGGAAACTGTCTCAGCCTCAAGTTATGCAGCAGTCTCTTATGCTGTTTGAAGACTCCGCTGGCAGGGTTTCCCAAGGGCATCCACCTAGCCCTTCCCCAGCGGTGAAAGACATAGAATGCACTGACGCACAACCACTTATGTTTCCTGATGATGAGGACATGGGAATACCACCTCAGCATGTCTCTGATGATGACGAAACACAGGTGCCAACTGCTGCGTCTTTCTGCAGTGTGCAGACTGAACAGGAGGTCAGGGATCAAGACTGGGTGGAAGACGATGCAGGGGACGATGAGGTCCTAGACCCCACATGGAATGAAGGTCGTGCCACTGACTTTCACAGTTCGGAGGAAGAGGCAGTGGTGAGACCGAGCCAACAGCGTAGCAAAAGAGGGAGCAGTGGGCAAAAGCAGAACACCCGCCGCCAAGAGACTCCGCCTGCTACTGACCGCCGCCATCTGGGACCGAGCACCCCAAAGGCAGCTTCAAGGAGTTCCCTGGCATGGCACTTCTTCAAACAATGTGCTGACGACAAGACCCGAGTGGTTTGCACGCTGTGCCATCAGAGCCTGAAGCGAGGCATTAACGTTCTGAACCTGAGCACAACCTGCATGACCAGGCACCTGCATGCAAAGCATGAACTGCAGTGGAGTAAACACCTTAAAACCAAGGAAGTCACTCAGGCTCCCCCTGCTACCTCTTCTGCTGCTGCCGCCTCGGCCTATTCTGCTGCTGCCGCCTCGGCCTCTTCCTCCGCCTCTGGAGGAACGTTGGCACCTGCCGCCCAGCAAACAGGGGATGTACCACCAACACCACCACCACCACCTCCGTCACCAAGCGTCTCAACCATGTCACACGCCAGCGTTCAGCTCTCCATCTCACAAACATTTGATAGAAAGCGTAAATTCCCACCTAGCCACCCTCGATCCCTGGCCCTGAATGCCAGCATTTCTAAACTACTGGCCTATGAAATGCTGTCATTTAGGCTGGTGGACACAGACAGCTTCAAACAGCTCATGTCGCTTGCTGTCCCACAGTATGTTGTTCCCAGCCGGCACTACTTCTCCAAGAGAGCCGTGCCTTCCCTGCACAACCAAGTATCCGATAAAATCAAGTGTGCACTGCGCAACGCCATCTGTAGCAAGGTCCACCTAACCACAGATACGTGGACCAGTAAGCACGGCCAGGGACGCTATATCTCCCTAACTGCACACTGGGTAAATGTAGTGGCAGCTGGGCCCCAGGCGGAGAGCTGTTTGGCGCACGTCCTTCCGCCGCCAAGG
The DNA here is from genome assembly GCF_014858855.1 of Bufo gargarizans. Taxonomy (NCBI): domain Eukaryota; kingdom Metazoa; phylum Chordata; class Amphibia; order Anura; family Bufonidae; genus Bufo; species Bufo gargarizans. Next base: position 73,913,174 of record NC_058085.1, on the reverse strand, counting down.
ATCGCAGGGCAACATTCTTTGCCTCCTGTTGCCACCTCCTCCTTCTCGGCTTCCTCCTCCTCTTCTTCCACCTGCTCATCCAGTCAGCCACACACCTTCACCACCAACTTCAGCACAGCCCGGGGTAAACGTCAGCAGGCCATTCTGAAACTCATATGTTTGGGGGACAGGCCCCACACCGCACAGGAGTTGTGGCGGGGTATTGAACAACAGACCGACGAGTGGTTGCTGCCGGTGAGCCTCAAGCCCGGCCTGGTGGTGTGTGATAATGGGCGAAATCTCGTTGCAGCTCTGGGACTAGCCAATTTGACGCACATCCCTTGCTTGGCGCATGTGCTGAATTTGGTGGTGCAGAAGTTCATTCACAACTACCCCGACATGTCAGAGCTGCTGCATAAAGTGCGGGCCGTCTGTTCGCGCTTCCGGCGTTCACATCCTGCCGCTGCTCGCCTGTCTGCGCTACAGCGTAACTTCGGCCTTCCCGCTCACCGCCTCATATGCGACGTGCCCACCAGGTGGAACTCCACCTTGCACATGCTGGACAGACTGTGCGAGCAGCAGCAGGCCATAGTGGAGTTTCAGCTGCAGCACGCACGGGTCAGTCGCACTACAGAACAGCACCACTTCACCACCAATGACTGGGCCTCCATGCGAGACCTGTGTGCCCTGTTGCGCTGTTTCGAGTACTCCACCAACATGGCCAGTGGCGATGACACCGTTATCAGCGTTACAATACCACTTCTATGTCTCCTTGAGAAAACACTTAGGGCGATGATGGAAGAGGAGGTGGCCCAGGAGGAGGAGGAGGAGGAGGAGGAAGAGGGGTCATTTTTAGCACTTTCAGGCCAGTCTCTTCGAAGTGACTCAGAGGGAGGTTTTTGGCAACAGCAGAGGCCAGGTACAAATGTGGCCAGCCAGGGCCCACTACTGGAGGACGAGGAGGACGAGGATGAGGAGGAGGTGGAGGAGGATGAGGATGAAGCATGGTCACAGCGGGGTGGCACCCAACGCAGCTCGGGTCCATCACTGGTGCGTGGCTGGGGGGAAAGGCAGGACGATGACGATACGCCTCCCACAGAGGACAGCTTGTCCTTACCCCTGGGCAGCCTGGCACACATGAGCGACTACATGCTGCAGTGCCTGCGCAACGACAGCAGAGTTGCCCACATTTTAACCTGTGCGGACTACTGGGTTGCCACCCTGCTGGATCCACGCTACAAAGACAATGTGCCCACCTTACTTCCTGCACTGGAGCGTGATAGGAAGATGCGCGAGTACAAGCGCACGTTGGTAGACGCGCTACTGAGAGCATTCCCAAATGTCACAGGGGAACAAGTGGAAGCCCAAGGCCAAGGCAGAGGAGGAGCAAGAGGTCGCCAAGGCAGCTGTGTCACGGCCAGCTCCTCTGAGGGCAGGGTTAGCATGGCAGAGATGTGGAAAACTTTTGTCAACACGCCACAGCTAACTGCACCACCACCTGATACGCAACGTGTTAGCAGGAGGCAACATTTCACTAACATGGTGGAACAGTACGTGTGCACACCCCTCCACGTACTGACTGATGGTTCGGCCCCATTCAACTTCTGGGTCTCTAAATTGTCCACGTGGCCAGAGCTAGCCTTTTATGCCTTGGAGGTGCTGGCCTGCCCGGCAGCCAGCGTTTTGTCTGAACGTGTATTCAGCACGGCAGGGGGCGTCATTACAGACAAACGCAGCCGCCTGTCTACAGCCAATGTGGACAAGCTGACGTTCATAAAAATGAACCAGGCATGGATCCCACAGGACCTGTCAGTCCCTTGTCCAGATTAGACATTAACTACCTCCCCATAACCATATATTATTGGACTCCAGGGCACTTCCTCATTCAATCCTATTTTTATTTTCATTTTACCATTATATTGCAAGGCTACCCAAAGTTGAATGAACCTCTCCTCTGCCTGTGTGCTAGGCCTAAATATATGCCAATGGATTGTTGCAGTGGTGGCTGACGTGAAGCCTCATTCTCTGCTATGACATGCAGACTGATTCTCTGGTGACATGAAGCCAGATTGTCTGTTACGGGACCTCTCTCCTCTGCCTGGGTGCTGGGCCTGAATTTATGACAATGGACTGTTGCAGTGGTGGGTGACGTGAAGCCTGATTCTCTGCTATGACATGCAGACTGATTCTCTGGTGACATGAAGCCAGATCCTCTGTTACGGGACCTCTCTCCTCTGCCTGGGTGCTGGGCCTAAATTTATGAAAATGGACTGTTGCAGTGGTGGGTGACGTGAAGCCTCATTCTCTGCTATGACATGCAGACTGATTCTCTGCTGACATGAAGCCAGATTGTCTGTTACGGGACCTCTCTCCTCTGCCTGTGTGCTAGGCCTAAATATATGCCAATGGATTGTTGCAGTGGTGGCTGACGTGAAGCCTGATTCTCTGCTATGACATGCAGACTGATTCTCTGGTGACATGAAGCCAGATCCTCTGTTACGGGACCTCTCTCCTCTGCCTGGGTGCTGGGCCTAAATTTATGAAAATGGACTGTTGCAGTGGTGGGTGACGTGAAGCCTGATTCTCTGCTATGATATGAAGACTGATTCTCTGCTGACATGAAGCCAGATTGTCTGTTACGGGACCTCTCTCCTCTGCCTGTGTGCTAGGCCTAAATATATGCCAATGGATTGTTGCAGTGGTGGCTGACGTGAAGCCTGATTCTCTGCTATGACATGCAGACTGATTCTCTGGTGACATGAAGCCAGATCCTCTGTTACGGGACCTCTCTCCTCTGCCTGGGTGCTGGGCCTAAATATATGAAAATGGACTGTTGCAGTGGTGGGTGACGTGAAGCCTGATTCTCTGCTATGACATGCAGACTGATTCTCTGGTGACATGAAGCCAGATCCTCTGTTACGGGACCTCTCTCCTCTGCCTGGGTGCTGGGCCTAAATTTATGAAAATGGACTGTTGCAGTGGTGGGTGACGTGAAGCCTCATTCTCTGCTATGACATGCAGACTGATTCTCTGCTGACATGAAGCCAGATTGTCTGTTACGGGACCTCTCTCCTCTGCCTGTGTGCTAGGCCTAAATATATGCCAATGGATTGTTGCAGTGGTGGCTGACGTGAAGCCTGATTCTCTGCTATGACATGCAGACTGATTCTCTGGTGACATGAAGCCAGATCCTCTGTTACGGGACCTCTCTCCTCTGCCTGGGTGCTGGGCCTAAATATCTGACAATGGACTGTTGCATTGGTGGCTGACGTGAAGCCTGATTCTCTGCTATGATATGAAGACTGATTCTCTGCTGACATGAAGCCAGATTGTCTGTTACGGGACCTCTCTCCTCTGCCTGTGTGCTAGGCCTAAATATATGCCAATGGATTGTTGCAGTGGTGGCTGACGTGAAGCCTGATTCTCTGCTATGACATGCAGACTGATTCTCTGGTGACATGAAGCCAGATCCTCTGTTACGGGACCTCTCTCCTCTGCCTGGGTGCTGGGCCTAAATTTATGAAAATGGACTGTTGCAGTGGTGGGTGACGTGAAGCCTCATTCTCTGCTATGACATGCAGACTGATTCTCTGCTGACATGAAGCCAGATTGTCTGTTACGGGACCTCTCTCCTCTGCCTGGGTGCTGGGCCTGAATTTATGACAATGGACTGTTGCAGTGGTGGCTGACGTGAAGCCTGATTCTCTGCTATGATATGAAGACTGATTCTCTGCTGACATGAAGCCAGATTGTCTGTTACGGGACCTCTCTCCTCTGCCTGGGTGCCGGAGCCTAAATATCTGAGAATGGACTGTTCCAGTGGTGGGTAACGGGAAGCCAGATTCTCTGCTATGATATGAAGACTGATTCTCTGCTGACATGAAGCCAGATTGTCTGTTACGGGACCTCTCTCCTCTGCCTGGGTGCTGGGCCTAAATTTATGAAAATGGACTATTACAGTGGTGGGTGACGTGAAGCCTGATTCTCTGCTATGACATGAAGACTGATTCTCTGCTGACATGAAGCCAGATTGTCTGTTACGGGACCTCTCTCCTCTGCCTGGGTGCCGGGGCCTAAATATCTGAGAATGGACTGTTCCAGTGGTGGGTGACGGGAAGCCAGATTCTCTGCTATGGAACCTCTCTCCAATTGATTTTGGTTAATTTTTATTTATTTAATTTTTATTTTAATTAATTTCCCTATCCACATTTGTTTGCAGGGGATTTACCTACATGTTGCTGCCTTTTGCAGCCCTCTAGCCCTTTCCTGGGCTGTTTTACAGCCGTTTTAGTGCCGAAAAGTTCGGGTCCCCATTGACTTCAATGGGGTTCGGGTTCGGGACGAAGTTCGGATCGGGTTCGGATCCCGAACCCGAACATTTCCGGGATGTTCGGCCGAACTTCTCGAACCCGAACATCCAGGTGTTCGCTCAACTCTAATTACGTTCTAGTACACCCAAAGTCATAGTTAATCCGTTCTGTAGGTACTGTGCCGTTAGTATTAGGGTACTTTCACACTAGCGTTTTTCTTTTCCGGTATTAAATTCCATCCTAGGGGCTCAATACCAGAAAAAAAAAAAACTGATCAGTTTTATCCTAATGCATTCTGAATGGAGAGCAATCCGTTCAGTATGCATCAGTTCAGCCCCTCTTACGTTTTTTGGCCGGAGAAAATACCGCAGCAGGCCAAAAATCCTAAACACTTGCCGGATCCGGCATTAATTTCCATTGAAATATATTAGTGCCGGATCCGGTATTAAAATTTCCGCATTGACGGATCCGTTCTTCCGGTCCGCGCATGCACAGACCTTTAAATAAAAATAAATACCGGATCCGTTTTTCCGGATGACATCAGAAAGACGGATCCTGTATTTCAATGCATTTGTCAGATGGATCCGCATATGGATCCGTCTAACAATTACATCCGTTTGCTTCTGGATTTCCGGATCTGGCAGACAGTTCAAGCGAGGGAACTGCCTGCTGGAATTCTCTGCCGCAAGTGTGAAAGTACCCTTACAGGCAGGTTATCACAGTCTACATCACTGTGCAGGGCAGCAATATTCATAGCTAATCCCTTCTGTTAGCTGTCGAAATACTGTGCGTCAGTATTACAGGTTAATAAAAGCATCAGGTCTAATTTATCTCCTTGGAAATCATGCAGTGCCCCAAGATTCACATAGTGGCCATGTGACAGAGTGAGGACAGTGGCGGCAGCAGCAGCGGTGGCAGTAACCATGACAAAGTTAGCCCCATGAGTGGGGAGGGTGGAAGCAGCAGTGGCAATAAGACTGTGTAGACATCACTGTTTAGGCTTCCGTTCTTCCGATTGGTCAGGAGTACATAAAACAAAAAAACAAAAAACAAGCCTGTATTTTGAGCATTCATAAAGCCTCTTTCAGACAGTCATTCATTATTTTGCATTAGTATTTGATCAGTAATTGTAAGCGAAAAAAAGGGGCATGTAAGCTAGGAATAATGAATTTGGGTCCAGTTGGTGGAGTGATTTGTCTGGTAATACCGTCCTAGTTCAGACCATAAATGATTGCAATAACGATGCAGACTCATTTTTTTTGCTAAAAGAACGTATTAGCTACAATGAATTTGGGTCAAGTTGGTGGAGCGATTTGTGTGGTTCATTTCAATACCCAACGACAATCCTTCCTTATGGCAATAATCCAACTGCTATGTTTGATCCATCCATCAAGTTCGGCCCATTTGGTTTTAACCCAAATACAAGGAGTTATTTGACCCCAAGCGATTCGCATCCAACTTCCTGAAGGGCCAAGTCTTCTGTGATGCCCTTCAGTGGTGGATTATTATTGGGGCATTTGGGTCTGTAGCCCTGGGCCCAGCATCGCTGGGGGGGGGGGGGGCAAACGCCAACCCAAATGCCCACAAACTACAGCGGGGCACGGGAGCGCATAGTTCCTTGCCCCGCCGCCTATCACCACCATAGGCTTCAAGCCTGAGGCCCATGTGGTGGTAAAAGCCCGGCGCGGTGTACGCGGTGAAGTCATTGCGCGCCTGCTTCACAATTCTGGACACAGGCAAGTATAAGCCTTTTTTTGTTGTTGTGTGTGTGCCAAATTTGGGGGGCAGAGGAGGACATATTACTACAGGGACAGTGGGGGCAAATGTTTCAATGGGGCCAAATTACTTAAATGGGGGCAGTGTGGGGGAAAACTACTTAATGAAGGGCAGTGTGGGGGCAATTTACTTAATGTGGCAGTGTGGTGGGTTATTACTTGATGGGGCAGTGTGGGGGCAAACTACTACATGGGCAACTATGTGGGGGAAATTACTATATGGGGCAGTGTGGGTAAAATTACTGTATGGAGCAGTTTGGGGGAAATTACTATATGGGGCAGTGTGGGGAAAATTACTATATGGAGCAGTGTGGGGGAAATTACTATATGGGGGCAGTGTGGGGGAAATTACTATATGGAGCAGTGTGGGGAAAATTACTATATGGGGGCAGTGTGGGGGAAATTACTATATGGGGCAGTGTGGGGAAATTACTATATGGGGGCAGTGTGGGGAAAATTACTATATGGAGCAGTGTGGGGAAAATTACTATATGGGGGCAGTGTGGGGGAAATTACTATATGGGGCAGTGTAGGGAAAATTACTATATGGGGTAGTGTAGGGGTGTTGCTATTAGGGCATATTATTTTGGGGGACACTATACAGGCATTTGTACCTGGAGCACAATATTATTACTGGAGGCACTCTAGGGGACATTATAATTGCTGTAGACACTATAGGGACCTTTGGGGGGTAATTTATCAAACTGGTATAAAGTAGAACTGGGTTAGTTACCCATAGCAACATATTCCACCTTTCATTTTTGACAGCTCCTTTGGAAAATGAAAGGTGGAATCTGATTGATTACTATGGGCACCTAACCTAGTTCTACTTTATACCAGTTTGATAAATGACCCCAATCATGAGAAATCTAATGTGTCTGTGTAACAAACTCTGTAGAGACGAGATGCGGCTGAAAGAATTTGTTATGGCGTTCTGGGTCAAAAGGAAGAGAAGAGGAAAGAGAAGGTCTACATGACAGGAGATGTCACTGGATGTAAGCGGTATGTGATGTTGTATCCCCCTATATGTAGAGCTGGCTTACTACTGTGGACTGCGCCTCATCTTCTCCTCCAAGTATTTTTTTATCATAATCATATGCATTTTAAATTTGGCAACAACATTTTTAATTTGTCACCTGCAGTCCTATGTAACAGCCCAGATAACAGTGATAACTTTCTGTGTGCAGATAATGTAGTAGATGTTCCATGCAGTTCTGTGTAACACCCCACATAACAATAGTGGAGAAGGCTTTAACCAGTAGAATAACAAAGATAAATAATCACAGGACTAGATGTGTGTTTGTGCCCTGGGTCTTCATATACAGAGCCTACATGGGAGGTCTCAGGATTTAACTTTCTGATATCATACAAAGTTAGGCCTCATGCACACGACAGTATTTTTTCACGGTCCGCAAAAACGGGGTCCGTAGGTCCGTGACCGTTTTTTCGTCCGTGGGTCTTCCTTGATCTTTGGAGGATCCACGGACATGAAAAAAAGTTGTTTTGGTGTCCGCCTGGCCGTGCGGAGCCAAATGGATCTGTCCTGAATTACAATGCAAGTCAATGGGGACGGATCCGTTTGACGTTGACACAATATGGTGCCATTTCAAACGGATCCGTCCCCATTGACTTTCAATGTAAAGTCTGGAGTTCTTTTATACCATCGGATTGAAGTTTTCTCCAATCCGATGGTATATTTTAACTTGAAGCGTCCCCATCACCATGGGAATGCCTCTATGTTAGAATATACTGTCGGATATGAGCTACATCGTGAAACTCAGATCCGACAGTATATTCTAACACAGAGGCGTTCCCATGGTGATGGTCCCCAGAGGCTTCAGGTTAGAATATACAAAAAAACTGTGTACATGACTGCCCCCTGCTGCCTGGCAGGTGCTGTCAGGCAGCAGGGGGCAGACCCCCCCCCCTGTTTTTAACTCATTGGTGGCCAGTGGGCCCCCCTCCCTCCCCTGTAGTTAACTGGTTGGTGGCCAGTGTGCGCCCCCCCCGCCCCCCCTCCCTCCCTCTATTGTAATAATAGCATTGGTGGCAGTGTGCGCCCCCCCCACCCCCCCTCCCTCCCTCTATATTTTAATAATAGCATTGGTGGCAGTGTGCGCCCCGCCCCCTCCTCCCTCCCTCTTTTGTAATAATAGCATTGGTGGCAGTGTGCGCCCCCCCTCCCTCCCTCTATTGTAATAGCATTGGTGGCAGTGTGCGCCCCCCTCTCCCTCCCTCTATTGTAATAATAGCATTGGTGGCAGTGTGCGCCCCCCCCGCCCCCTCCTCCCTCCCTCTTTTGTAATAATAGCATTGGTGGCAGTGTGCGCCCCCCCCCACCCCCCCTCCCTCCCTCTATTGTAATAATAGCATTGGTGGCAGTGTGCGCCCCGCCCCCTCCTCCCTCCCTCTTTTGTAATAATAGCATTGGTGGCAGTGTGCGCCCCCCCTCCCTCCCTCTATTGTAATAGCATTGGTGGCAGTGTGCGCCCCCCTCTCCCTCCCTCTATTGTAATAATAGCATTGGTGGCAGTGTGCGCCCCCCCCGCCCCCTCCTCCCTCCCTCTTTTGTAATAATAGCATTGGTGGCAGTGTGCGCCCCCCCGCCCTCCCTCTATTGTAATAGCATTGGTGGCAGTGTGCGCGCCCCCTCCCTCCCTCTATTGTAATAATCGCATTGGTGGCAGTGTGCGCCCCCCCCTCCCTCCCTCTATTGTAATAATAGCATTGGTGGCAGTGTGCGCCCCCCCCCCCCCCGATCATTGGTGGCAGCGGAGTAGAAGCATCATACTTACCTGGCTGCTGCGATCTCTGTGTCCGGCCGGGAGCTCCTCCTACTGGTAAGTGACAGGTCTGTGCGGCGCATTGCTGTCACTTACCAGTAGGAGGAGCTCCCGGCCGGACGCAGACATCGCAGCAGCCAGCAGGTAAGTATGAATCTTCTACTATTGCTAAGGCTAAGTAACCATGGCAACCAGGACTGCAGTAGCGTCCTCGTTGCCATAGTTACTGATCGGAGCCCCAGCGATTAAACTGGGACTCCGATCGGAACTCCGCTGCCACCAATGTATTGGGGGGGGGGGGGGGCGCACACTGCCACCAATGTATTAAAACAATAGAGGGAGGAAGGGGGGGGGGGCGCACACTGCCACCAATGTACAAACCGGATTCCAAAAAAGTTGGGACACTATACAAATCGTGAATAAAAACTGAATGCAATTATGTGGAGGTGCCAACTTCTAATATTTTATTCAGAATAGAACATAAATCACGGAACAAAAGTTTAAACTGAGAAAATGTACCATTTTAAGGGAAAAATATGTTGAATCAGAATTTCATGGTGTCAACAAATCCCCAAAAAGTTGGGACAAGGCCATTTTCACCACTGCGTGGCATCTTCCCTTCTTCTTACAACACTCAACAGACGTCTGGGGACCGAGGAGACCAGTTTCTCAAGTTTAGAAATAGGAATGCTCTCCCATTCTTGTCTAATACAGGCCTCTAACTGTTCAATCGTCTTGGGCCTTCTTTGTTGCACCTTCCTCTTTATGATGCGCCAAATGTTCTCTATAGGTGAAAGATTTGGACTGCAGACTGGCCATTTCAGTACCCGGATCTTTCTCCTACGCAGCCATGATGTTGTGATTGATGCAGAATGTGGTCTGGCATTATCTTGTTGAAAAATACAGGGTCTTCCCTGAAAGAGATGACGTCTGGATGGGAGCATATGTTGTTCTAGAACCTGAATATATTTTTCTGCATTGATGGTGCCTTTCCAGACATGCAAGCTGCCCATGCCACACGCACTCATGCAACCCCATACCATCAGAGATGCAGGCTTCTGAACTGAGCGTTGATAACAACTTGGGTTGTCCTTGTCCTCTTTGGTCCGGATGACATGGCGTCCCAGATTTCCAAAAAGAACTTAGAATCATGACTCGTCTGACCACAGAACAGTCTTCCATTTTGCCACACTCCATTTTAAATGATCCCTGGCCCAGTGAAAACGCCTGAGCTTGTGGATCTTGCTTAGAAATGGCATCTTCTGTGCACTGTAGAGTTTCAGCTGGCAACGGCGGATGGCACGGTGGATTGTGTTCACTGACAATGGTTTCTGGAAGTATTCCTGAGCCCATTCTGCGATTTCCTTTACAGTAGCATTCCTGTTTGTGGCGCAGTGTCGTTTAAGGGCCCGGAGATCACGGGCATCCAGTATGGTTTTACGGCCTTGACCCTTACGCACAGAGATTGTTCCAGATTCTCTGAATCTTCGGATGATGTTATGCACAATTGATGATGATAGATGCAAAGTCTTTGCAATTTTTCGCTGGGTAACACCTTTCTGATATTGCTCCACTATCTTTCTGCGCAACATTGTGGGAATTGGTGATCCTCTACCCATGAGTTACTGAGTGAAACTAGAGGTTATAGAAGTATCACCGATATTTCAAGAAACAAAATTTACCAGGGACCCACAGAAGAATCGTGGGGAAATATCCTTTTCTAAAATTTAACTTTTATGAGGTATACAATAAAAATTACAATACACCAAAGGATGTAACAAATTGACAGACGTACATACATATAAGGGGTTCAAGAATAGATACCCCAATGCTGGTGGTGAGGCAAAAGGTAATGAATTGAACTGCTGCGCCTGGGTGGACACCAGCAGCCTTACCTGACCAACCAAGTAGCTCAGATCAGCAGACGTATTGCCTGGGTCAGACGGAGTCCTGTGTAGGCGTGCAGTCAGGGAGGAGGTTCTGTGCCCTATCTCACCCTAAACTTGGGGGAAGGGGTCTGCTCCCATGCTGCCTGTCTACACAGAGCACTCGCCCTTAGAAGGGCGACCCCGTCAGGATACCTGTCCCTAGTTATGGACCTGATCGCTGGCACTAGAATTACTTATTTACTACAGACCTCCCGACGTGGCACGTTTCTGTCGTGTCGACTCCTCAAGGGAAAGCAAGTACATGTAGAAAAAGACTCACTAGATACCAATTGTATCCGCAGGTAAAAAGATGCAGACTCTGCGGTCAAATGGTACTAGAAAGAAAAAAGGGGGGCTCAGATGGTTTAGATCTCAGCCTAGACTATATGACATCCGTGGTGCAGGACTGCCATGTTGCGGAGGGAGTGATAACCCTCTGCTCTTAGGTGTGTAAGGATATGGTGGTCCTCTCTCAAGGTAATGTCCCTATGATTTAGGGGGTTCCTCAGCCAATACGTGTCTTGTGTGCATCCGTGTTCCTTCACGGACCCATTGACTTGAATGGGTCCGTGAACCGTTGTCCGTCAAAAAAATAGGACAGGTCATATTTTTTTGATGGACAGGATACACGGATCACGGTCTCAGCTGCAAAACGGAGCATTTTCCGATTTTTCCACGGACCCATTGAAAGTCAATGGGTCAGCGAAAAAAAAACTGAAAACGGCACAACGGCCACGGATGCACACAACGGTCGTGTGCATGAGGCCTTAACAACACAATTCTACAAATAAAGTGACCTGTTTCAAAGTTAAAAACACAGTAAAGTGTTCCAGATCCCATTGCCCCATTACTCATGAAGACACAAGTTCACAACCAATGGTCCTGTTGAACTAGCTGATAAGCATTTACCATTCATATGCATAAATATACATTGAACAAAAATATAAATGCAACACTTTTGGTTTTGCTCCCATTTTGCATGAGCTCAACTCAAAGATCTGAAACATTTTCTACAAACACAAAAGACCCTTTACTCTCGAATATTGTTCACAAATCTGTCTAAATCTGTGTTAGTGAGCACTTCTCCTTTGCCGAGATAATCCATCCCACCTCACAGGTGTGGCATATCAAGGTGCTGATTAGACAGCATGAATATCGCACAGGTGTGCCTTAGACTGCCCACAATAAAAGGCCACTCTGAAATGTGCAGTTTGATCACACAGCACAATGCCACAGATGTCACAACGTTTGAGGGAGCGTGCAATTGGCATGCGGACTGCAGGAATGTCTACCAGAGCTGTTACCCATGCAATGAACGTTACCACGGACTGTAATGCAATTCTATTTACTCCATCATCATAGAAGTATATGCCCTGCAAAACGGATCCGTCCCGTTTCTTTTAGGCAGGGGAGGACTCCCCTGCATAACGGAAATTGGACGGATCCGTTTTGCAGCTCATAGACTTCTATTATGACGGAATGAATAACGGAATGCCTCTAAAGGCATTCCGTTATGCATTCAGTCATAGAATTGCGTTATGGTCCGTGGTAACGGAATCCATAACGCAATTCACCTTTTACCAACAAAGTGTTAACGAATTTCATAAGCAGAAATACGCTCATCTCTATTCCTCACTTCTTTTGAAATTAGTAATATAGCTTTCACATACTGGGGATGATTTATCAAAACTGGTGTAAAGCAGAACTGGCTTAGTTGTCCACAGCAACCAAATAGGTTTCACCTTTCATTTTTCAGAGCTTCTTTGGAAAATGAAAGGTGGAATCTGATTGATTGCTATGTACAAGTTAGTTTTCCTTTGCACTGGTTGTGTTCAGCTCTTTATGTTCCTCTAAGGCTATGTTCATACATAGCGAATACACTGCTGATTATCTGTCTAGAATTGCAGGTAGAAAATCTGCAGTGTAATACAGCAGCAGCAAAGTGAATGAGGGTTTAACAAAATTCATCTACACGCCATGAAAAAAAAAAAATATTCCTGCGGAGACGGACATTGGCATTTTAAATCCACAGCTCTTCAATTCTTTCTTTTGCATTTTCGTTGCAGATTTCCCCACTGTCAATGTTACAGATTCACCATGGATTTCTCGCTGCTTCAAAATATACATGTATTGTAATGTATATGAATTCTGCCATGGATTTCAACAAAGAATTTGCAGCAAAATCCGCTACATATTTTTTTCTAGTAAATGTGGGAATATCCTAATAATTTGCTAATAATTTTAAGCAATGAAATTATCTTAGTCTCTCACATGCAATCTAATAGTCAGTTAAAGGAGTTTTTAAGATAACAGTGAGTCCTTATCATCTAGGTCACAAACTTACCTATCTGGGCTCCAGCGCTAAGCCACGCAACAACATCCTTAACAACAGGATGCAATGCTCTGTCCCCACAGCGGGCATGTTCTGGAGGAGATTAGCAGTGGGCTGATTTCTCAGCAGCTCTATTCCCATTTGCTAATGCTTCTGTCTGATGGATTGCAGAGTCATTAACGCATCAGGTTCTGATCCTGGGACTCGGTGCTCTATTTAAACCCATTCCTGACCATATAACAGTGCCAATGACAAGTCGTGTTCCCGATTCCTGTGTTTATTGGATTGCTCATTCCTCTGACCCCAGACTTGTTTTCTGACCACTCTGTCTCTCATTTGGAACTGAATTGTCCATCTAGTTCTGATCTCAGCTTGTGTCCTGAACCCTCTGTCTCTTGTTTGGTACTGCATAGCTTGTCTGGTTCTGACCGATTTATGCACGATCATGTTTTTGTGTTCTTTTTTCTCTTGGCGTTTGTCTGTCTCTACACATAAGTAGCGCAGGGGCTGTTGACCAGTTTCGGTCTTGCTACCTATGGCTTGTACTGCAAGTAGGTAGGAAAAGTGGGCTAGGTACTAGGTCAGAGCTCAATGTCTGTCCCTACCTACAGGCGTTACAATCTACTTAGCCTCTGTATAACATCAGAATACAGTGGGAGAGATTTATCAAAATTGGTCCAAAGGAAAACTGGCTTAGTTGTCCATGACAACCAATTTGCTTGATCCTTTCATTTTCCAAAGAAGCTCTGAAAAATGAAAAGTGAAAGCTGAATGGTTGCTATGGGCAACTAAGCCAGTTTTCCTTTGCACCACTCTTGATAAATCTCCCCTTATTGCAATAAGAAATTGGTCAAAAATAGACAGCAACTCAATAGAGCTCTTCATGGGGTGTGTTAATAATATAAAGTCAATTTTTTGCAAATTTATCATTGCTTCAAATTTCAAGGTCAACTTTTAAAATCTGAAATTGTCCTGTAGTGGTTCAGTTCCCACCACCTGAGGCAGCAGGAACTTGAACAAGTGTGTTCTAGATGTCCCATATGTCTATGTATGTGCATGTACAGTATATATGGATTTTAATAACCTCCTTTGTCTTTTAAAAAACCATGTCATACTTTATAAGAAAATTAAGTAATGAATGTGTTATATAAAGGCATGTGTAGCTTTAGCATTGCACGTCGGTGTGAATGATGGAACTGGTTAGTTCTGACTATAATAAATAATGGCTGCAACACAATTTGCTGAACACTATAATATTCTGCAGAAACATAGGATTCTGACAGCAGGTAAAGATTGATCCATGCGTCAAGCCCGCACATGTTATTTATTAATGACTGTCTGGCAGGGGTTGATTCTGTCACTCAATCTACTTTGGTCAAAGTCCAGCAATTCAGCTTCCCAGCCAGTGTAACGTAGAACCTTGTTACTGACTTGGAAATAGCCACATGTACAGTCCTATAGGACAACTCACAAACCATGTTAGAAAATATCATTTTCCAATCTGTCAGGTAATAATCCTCATCCTGATTGTGAAATTATTTATCACGTAAAGGAATATTATACAAGATACTCAACGTGTAAAGGCTGTATGAGGTATCATGCGGCACTGTTGACCATGGTCTGTGGCTTTAATTCCAACTCAGTCCCATGTACTTTCCTTTTGTATGGACGAATATGAGTGAATTGCAATTAAGGGGGGTATTTTTTTAAAGAAATTGTCTAGAACTTTAATAAAGAAATTTGATTCACCTCTACCAATCCCCACCACTGTCGTTGCACCACATCTTTGGTCCTCACTAAGGCCAGTGATTGGCTGAGCAGGCCTTCATTAGAGTTTTAGGCATATTGAGCCAGGACAGGAAGTGTTGCGCAGTGGGGAATGGAGCAGCATGAGATTGGTGGAGCAATGCTTCTGTTATTGCTGTGGTCCATTCCCACCTCTACTCTACTCCACTTGGTAGGCATAACTGCCACTCTGCTCACCCACTCCGCTGCTCCAGATTCTCAGTGGTTCAGACCTGTTGGTATCCCTTTCTTCCTGCAAGGGGGCCTGGCCGCTGGAGTAGCTCTGACCCTCCCTTCCACACAGGCCGAAGCCTGGTTCCTGTATGTGCTCTGGTCTATGCCCATATGGCTCTTAAAGGGCCAGCATGCACCATAAATTTCCCCAACAATGGCTGACCACTTTAGCCTGAGGTACTTTAGCCTTTTTTTATGTGATGTTGCCTAGGCAATATGTTCTAGTTCTCTAGGTTCCTGCAAAGGCGCGCCACTTGTCTTATTTCACTCTCCTGTGTACCAAGTTCTGCCTGAATCTGGATTTGACCCTTCACTGCCTGACCTGACTTCTGCCTGATGTTTGTACTGACCCTGGACTGCCTCCCCTGACCCTTAGACTGACCTTGAATTGCATGAATTTTTCTTGCCCTGACCTTGGCTTGTCCATAACAACGGCTTTTGCCTGTTCCCCAACAGTTTCTCTTGACCCCTGTGGATCAGTTGTTAACCAAAGATACTCTAAGAGGCAGCAGCCTGGTGGATCCCCTGCAAAAGAGTCCAGATAGCTGAAAAGGGTACAGACATGGGGAACCTTTTAGATCAACTTCATAGTTGCTTGTTTGTTACTTTTAACATGTTCTGGCCTCTTTGTTTTCAAATCTTCTCTCAAAACTCCCTTTAAAACGTCTAAATACTGGAAGGAAAATGCCCACAAACCTCTTTTCTTTAAGAGGCATTCACATGACTGTATCCGATTTGCAGATCTACAAAACACAGATACGGTCACGTGCGTTCCACATTTTGTGGATAAGCACGTTCTGCCCTTTGTTAGAATTGCCTATTCTTGTCCGCAAAACAAACAAGAATTGGACATGTTCAAATTTTTTTTATTGCTGGGCCGAGGAATGGACATATGGATGATTAAAATGAATGGGTCCACATCCGATCAACAAAACGTTGCTCTGTCTTGGTCATGGAGGGGTGTGTGAAAAGGGAAACAAGTACGAAAGTATAGTCCGACAGTTACTCATACAAACCAATCAGATTCCTCCTTCATATCTGGTATCTCATTGCAGTACTTAACAATGCCTCCTTATGCTCTCTCATGAGTAGCTTATCCAATAATCTTGTGTTCCAGTAATAATTTTATGTTAAGGGCAAGCCAAGAGGAATATGGAGGAGGCGAGGATACTTGACTTTGTTTCTTTGTGCTCAAGAGCTAAGAAGATGAAACTCTGCAGTCATTAGACAATGGTATTGCACTTAGCAAATGACCTGTAGCTCCATGCATACAGAAACAATTACTGTATGTGCTTGGTTTTACAAGGATTACTTAGTATGGTTATGGGTTTATGAAAAGAAAATCAGGTCAGATGGTTACTAATGGCTGCCTTAGCCTTAATGGCACTACTGTACTTTAGATAATATTAGAAGTATGATTTGAGCATATGATTCCTAGAAATGAGCAGCATCTCACGTTCCTTGACCCATATGGACTAGAACATGGGCCACTTCCCTTTATCCCATTTAGACTGTCAGATGCAACTGATTGTAGAGTAACACAGGGTGCATCTAAAAAGTGCACTGCTAGTCCTCATGGCCTGGGTATTACCACACGTAAAGGCAGATGCTTTGAACTTCATTCCATACATCAATGATTGTATTATTTAGGCACCATTTGGTAACCATAAGAGGGGAAGGCCCATAGAAGTTATTGCACAGGGCACAAGCCAACCTAAGGCTTGCTTTGGCCACATTATGCCTGTTATTGTTGAGGGGTCCTGTCATATTGGTGGCCTATCCTAAGAATAGGACAACGACATCTAAATGGCGTGGGTACAACATCCTGCACTCCTGTCAATCAGCTGTTCTGCAGTATCTCCGGCTATGGAGATAGGCACCAGAACTATAGCTCCATCCATTGTGCAGTGGATGGAGCTGGTTACAGCAGTGCTGTCCACCCTTTCACTACACGCAATAGATAGAGCTCTACTTTCAGTGCCAATGCTACTGGAGCACAGAGAGACCTGTCCTTGGTGCTGAAATTTCAAAGACATTCTAGCGCTTAAGCAGTCAGAGAACTGGTGTCATCAGAGCACAGAATTAGTTTCTTCCAATTTCTATGTAATTCATACATGTGAACATTTTTCTTCAGCTTGGCAGCATCAGTTATGTCATAAAACCATAATGTATGCAACTTCAAAAAGAAATAAGGGGTATGCTTGTGGCTTGAGTTAAAGGGGTTGGCTCATACTCAACCTAGAGATATGTCGCCAATGTAATGTTATCAATGTCAGATAGATGCAGGTCCTACCTCTGAGACCAGCTCCTATCTACAGAAGCACCCAAAGTGAAGCAGAGCACACCGCGGATGCACAGCATGCTCTTCATTCATTGCTATGGGAGTTTCAAAAAGTGAGCTCCGCTATTTTCAGCAGCCCCATGGCAGTGAATGGAGGGTAGTTGCACATGCTTGGCTGCCCTCCGTTCACTTTGTGGGTCCTGTTCTGGAGAAAGCAGTGGGACCCGCACCTATCTTACATTGATGGCATATCTGAGCGATATACCATCCATGTATGAGAGGAGAGAACCTCTTTAACTGCGAAGCTCTGAACACACTTGTACTAGTTCTTTTGTACCAATTTTCCATCGCTTTTTCATGGTCAGAATAGTGTAGCATGCCCCAATCCAGTACAATAAATGGTGACAGACAGATCCATTATGTGTCACACTACAAGTGAAGTAACAGATCCATAATTTCCGTAAAATAAAAGCAATGATCTTGTGAGAACAGATCCTTAATGCTAAATCTAAATTTAAAACTTAAATGATAATATGAAACATGTATCCGCTTTAACATTTTAAGAGGTTCATGTGGGAATATAAAAATCCAGTTTCCTAATATTTTCTGATAGCTGATGTGGGGGACTGGAGATTTAGATTTGTCTCATGCACCTCTTTCATAGATGTCGGATCTTTCAACATCCATAGGAACAATATATAGAAAGTCAAACAGTGCTGGAGCACCTCCTCCCTCCCTCTCACATCTGCAGTCCCAGAGATCAGAGCTCAAAACCATAGAATTGTAGCACAAAGCAATATAAGATAGATATTTTCATTCTTAATTCAGATGTAGAATATGCAAGTTTAGTATTCACAACTGTTTCCTGGGATCTATATTGCCTTTAGCCTTCTACAAGAGACAGTCATATATAAAAGTAGGAATTTTATTGCTGGCACCATGGATAGACTCTAACCTTATCTACCTAAACTTACAGATAACTTTTCAGAATAAGATGCCATATGTGTATAAATGATTTAGCACTGCATTCTTACATGACTTTGCAATATTACAGGACTTGTATCTGGCATTTTTAGCAGTTTCCTATTTTGCACCTGCATCTCAAATGAGACTAGTTGTAATTATGTCTACCCATAGACTGTACATAGAGACAGCAGATTCTAATCCCTAGCTTTCTGCCTTTCGCATTCACCATATAGGACATTATACAAGTACTGAGCAGTATAGATGTGAATAAAGCACTTGGGGTGATGTAACACTTGCTATCAGCTGCTGAACCATGTTTATCTCAGTTTTTCTCTACACTTCCTCCTCCCCCTCCATAGGACTTCTATAGGATGATATAATCTAATCCTTCACTGAGCAGGCAGCACAAGAAGGGATTCACATGAATTTCAGAGACAGCGTTGGTTTAGAAATGGAGGGGACAGCTGATAACTCTGAAATAAGCCATTTTTATTTGATAAGATATATTATAAAGTTCCTTATATTCACCTGTACTAATGATTTTATTCAACGTTGTGTAAATAATACTCAAGTAGTTTTATTTGACTACACTACTGTGTAAATCATATAACTTTACATGATGCACAAAAAGCCCCCCAGAAAACAAATAAGGGCCTCACAGCAAATTGTTTGCAAGCAATGACCCTTGCCCCGGGAGCCCAAATATCAGACATTACCTGCAATCCATCTGGCTGGTAGACAAACATGTTCAAATTGAATTTGTATATGAAAATGTGACTTCAATGGAGAGGGGATTTTAAGCTGCACTTGATTGCAATGCAAATTCACTAAGCAAATTTTCCAGACTTTGATGGAGAAAAGAGACGGCAACAAAATCCATGAAATTGAAATGGAATATATGATGTGAATGTTCTCTCGTGCTTTTAATGACTAGACCTCTATTACTCCTAGCAGCGTGATTACCCTGAGGTATAACATGTCTCAGGTTTTTCCTCTCAAACCTCATCTCGTGAGTATCACCTCTCAGTGTTTGATTCGCCCACGTGTTCCCCCCTCAGGCATTTGTCTCCGTCTACTCTCCCCCAGGCATTGACTTCTCCCTTGTGAGGACGCTGTGTCCTCCTTACGCTCTCTCCCCTTCAGGCACTGTTCTGCGAGTTTACCCTTTACAAGCAGCCCCCACCCCTGGTTCCTCTCTTACGTCTGAAGAGCTCTCGTCTTTGTCGCATGTCTCCTTACCTTCCCCACATAAAGTGGTTCTGTCCCTGTATATTCCTCCACCACAAAGAACTGATTCCACACCCAGCCACGCTTTACCCGTCCAGACACCTCTAACGACAATCCTGTCTCCATGGAAACCATTCCCAAGAGCTTCTGGCTGCAGAAAATCAGCACCACAGTCCAGGCAAAGCCTTGTGCAGCCATCCCAAGTCCACAGGATCCTTGGGGCCTCACATCACGCAGGGAGGATAGGTACACCAGGTGCCATAGTGGAGCATAGGAACTTCATTCTTCTTTCACTGGTTCGTAGAGGTTCTCTCAAGACATTGTCCAAGAATGTGAAGCCACTAGTTGCTGCAACAGGTCAACGATCCAAAGCTGGAGGTATAACCGAAAGGACTCTGTCCGTCTATGATTATGCGATGACGAGCTGTATACCAGATGATCTATACGATGGCAAGCTGTATACCAGATGTTTCAGGATTTTGCATGGGATGGAGAAGATTTTCTACAGAAAATACCATGCTGCCTTAGGATACTTTTGTCTATACTTTGATTTCCTGCGGCACAGCGGAGGCATTCATTGTGCATTTGCACACAGTAGGCACGTAGGATGTCTACTACAATACACCAATGATAATGAACTTCTGCAGGTACTGTAATGAACTTGCACTACGAGCTGTCCTCCACTGTCGTGTAATAGACTGAAGTTCCTCTTTTGAACAGCTAGACCCAGCTGTTCTGTGATAAAATGTTCCTCTGTACAATACGAGGCTGGAATGTGCTGCGCGGTATTAAAAGCCACTCAGCTGGTGTGTACAGTGCGTCCAGGTAATTAAGATATCTCAGGAAATTCAGATTGCACTAATAGGATAGGCACAGCTGTTTTCAGAATATTCCCTTACAAACCACAAGACAAGGCTAGTCAACAATGCAACGCACTGGAGTGCGCCACCATCTATAAAAGTAAAGTGGTCCTACAGAAACTTATGTAGGATTCTAGTAGGGATTGTAATCCCTATGGCTGGTGGTTAAAATAACATTGTGATGGATTTATGTAAGATAGTGGTCCTGTACATAGCTTATCTGACACATTATAATTTACTGGAAGGAGGCCACACGGGAAGGATGTGAAGCTTGGGATCCTTGGCTTGGATGGGAATATACTAAAAATAGAAGGATGGAAGTATCAAGTGCCTTACGAAGAAGTGGAAGCTGAGTTTTAGGGTTCTCCAGGCCACTCGTCGTTCTCTGCTGAGGGTTTTACATTGAGCCATCCATGTTGCTTCCCTTAGAACGTTTAGGAAGATATCTCATAGAGGTTTGAGGTTGGCCTTGTCCCTCGTTGGAGAGTTTGAGACGTTAATTGCCCATTCGTAAGAAGACAGGGGCAGATCTGTCCTTGGTGCTGAAATTGCATGAAAATGCTCTGGTGGCAGATGAGCAGACAGAGACCTGATGAGAAAAACACAAAAAAATACAAAATCAATTCTCTTTAATAGCAATTATCTTAGGTCATCGTACCACATTAATACAAGCGATGCCACATCTGTTCTAATTAAAATCATGGAAATGTATATGAGGAAACCCGCAGTTTTTGTATCTCCAGTAGTGTAATTAGATATGGAAACAATGCTTTATTAATTTAATATGGAAATTATTTTTTTCAAGGCACACTAGAATAAGACCAAGTGCTCATATTTATAGAAAATGGCTAAGTGCCATAGAGGATGCCCCTGTAGGCCCAAGGAGAATATTTAATATATCTGCTATTCTGAAATATCTTAAAAAGACTTGTGTTTTTCATGAAGTAACAATCCAGGAGCATCTTTTCTTAGAACTCTGTACTGACCCTCTGTTATTCCTCCTAGAAATTTAATAAACCGAGTGTTACCATTACCACTGTTAAAATATGTAAGGACACACTCCTAGCTGACAAAACCTGGTTGTCATTTTCATTTTACATGACAGAGGAATGGCACAACACAGAGCTGAAAAAGATATGTATAGAATTGTTATTTTCCATTTTCTAAAACATACTTGACAGATGAGGTGACAGGTCCTCTTTTAAAGAGGTTTTCCGGGTGTTTGATATTGATGATCTACTTCCAGAATAGATCACGATAATAGACAACCGACACACTAACCAATAAGCTGTTTGAGGAGGCTGCGGCTCCCCCCGCATCTTACCAAACACAGTGCCATCTATTGTATAGTGGCTGTGCTTGGTATTACAGCTCAGGTCCATTCATTTGAATGGGACTGAGCTGCACATAGGCTATGTGACCAATGAACGAAACGTCACTGGCCTAGGAAGAGGCTGCTGTGCTCTCCAAAATGCCACGGTTTCTTCAAACAGCTGATCGGTGGAGGTGCCAGGAGTAGGACCCCCACTGATCAGATGTTGATCACTCCTCCTGAGCATAGGCCATCGATATCAAAATCTTGTAAAACTCCTTTGAGTGGAAAGAAACCTGCACAGGGATTTTACCCCTCACCCAAAAGGAACCCACATCATGATCTGAGATGAGAATGGCCACACAAGAGCAGTGTCTGGATGTTCCACAGTTAGGGTGTGCGGTTGAGTGAGCCACCTCCAGAAGGAAAGACCTATTTTGGTTCCATTATCATGACCTCTTTCCTATGCAATACCTTGTGAAAAAAAACTTATAGGAACATACAGGGGGACATTTATCATCTCTTGTACACCCAAAAACAGACACCAAAACAGACATCAAAAAGTTTGTAAAGTTTGATGCACTCCCTGCTTGGGCAACATTTTGCAATATTTTGGAGGTTTTCAGCCATGTTTGGCACTTTTTGAAACAGGAGGCAGAATGGGTGTTCCCCACAGTGATCAAAATGGGCATGAGAGATCCGTTTTGCAGCCAACAGACTTCTATTATGACGGAAGGAATAACGGAATGCCTCCAAAGGCATTCTATTATGCATTCCATCAAAGCATTGCGTTATGATCCGTGGTAACCGAATCCATAACACAATTCTGCTTTTACCTCCAAACGAAGCGTGAACGAATTTCAAAAATTCGCTCATCTCTAATCATTAGCATATTATAATAAAGGAGCAGCAATTTATAGGGGTTCTCCAGGCTACAGATATTGATCCTCCAGATAGGTCATGAATATTAGATGGACACCCGGCACCCCCATTAATCAGCCATTTCAGGCTGCTGTGGTACTGGAAACGATACAGTGTATGGAGCTGTAGGCAGACTGCGCCATACACTGTGTAGTGGCAATGCCTGGGTACTGCAGTTTAACTCCCATTCAGATGAATGGGAACTGAGTGTCAGTACGCCAGTGCTGGAAACTACACAGTCTACGGAGTCTTCCGTTACTGCTCCATACACTGTTAGTTTCCCTGAAACGTCTGATCGGTGGGCATGTCGGCGGTTAGACTCTCACCAATCTGATATTGATGACCTATCCGGAGGTTAGGTTATCAATACCTGTAGCCCAAACAGCCCCTTGAAGCATGTGTAAAGTGTAAGTTATGTACAAGGTTACTTCTTGAAGGAGTTTTCACCCATAATGTATCTAGAAGTAGCATCTTCATTGCCGGCACCTGCTGTTCAGCTATGTCCTATCTCTGCGGTGTAGCCTCGGATGGATATCTTAATGTAATTGATTTAACTCTTTATTTGCACTGATCATACAGACTGGCAGCACGGCAGGATTAGAAAGATCTACAGAACATACAAGGGATTGCAGGGGGGATCTGGCTCTGCTTTTCCTCTCTAAGCCTAGCCGTCTAGCTAAAATGCTGTATGTTCGGCTGAGCTCTACTGTACATCATGTTGACAATAAAAATTACATCCCAGCCTCCGATTCACACAGACTCCTGTCAGAAAGACTGCGAGCCACTGATCAGGACAAATTGAATACATCCAGACCGTATCAATATTTATTTCATTCCGCAAATGGGGATGACGTGGGCAGATACGAACAAGGGAAAAATAACGGGAGATTGACTAACACTCTACCCAACCGAGGTAATACATTTCACGATGAAGGAAGCTCCAAACCACTCAGCCTCCCTAATACATAGCACACACACCCTGTGGACATCAGTAAAAAATATAGATAGCCGCCGTGCATTAACCCCTTCAGCGATACCACATTTATATGGTTTTCCCTGTGTTTTAATACTGAAAAAATAAACTTTGGAAAAATATATGGTTTATTTTCGTTGCCATATTCTGACTAGTGATGAGCGGCAGGGGCAATATTCGAATTCGTGATATTTCACAAATATTTGGGCGAATATTCACCATATATTCGAGAATTCGTTATCTCCAGTCATTATTTTCTTGATTGCGGAAATCGGCAATTAAAAATTTGCAATAAAAATTTGCATAGCGAAAATTCGCAATCAACACTACATCTAAAGTCAAAGATATTCCAGCCTTCTTATTAGCCCACAAGCTAGAAGCAGGGAGGGATCATGTGCACTGATTTAAAAAATAATAATAATATTCGAAATTACGAATATATACCGTATATACTCGAGTATAAGACGAGTTTTTGGGCACATATTTTTGTGCTCAAAAAGCCCCCTCGTCTTATACTAGAGTCTCGATTTGGCCAACACGAAAATGCCGCGATGAATGCACTGCAGCGAGCAGCCCGGCCGGCGCGTGACTGACCTCACTTAGTAATGCCCCTGCTTCCTGAAGTGGGAGGAGCGTTACTTAGTGACGTCAGTCACACGCCGGCCGGCCAGCTCGCTGCAGTGCATTCTTCGTGACAGTGAGTACAGAGGCCGGACCTGTTATCAATAGGAGAGAGCTTGTTTTACACACAAAGTATTTTATGTGCGCAGTTTAGGACACCTGAGGGGACACATAGGGCCATGAGGGGGACCAGCATAACATGCTATATGTCTTATGCTGCCCCCCCCTCATGGCCCTATGTGTCATAGCACATATCCCCTATAACAGCGTCCTCCACAGATCCACCCCATAACAGCGTCCTCCACAGATCCACCCCATAACAGCGTCCTCCACAGATCCACCCCATAACAGCGTCCTCCACAGATCCACCCCATAACAGCGCCATCCACAGGTCCCCATAAGTGTCCTCCACAGATCCCCCACATAACAGCGTCCTCCACAGATCCCCCACATATGCTGCATTTCCCACCCTAGTCTTATACTCGAGTCAATAATTTTTCCCATTTTTTGGGGGGTAAAATTAGGGGCCTCGGCTTATATTCGGGTCGGCTTATACTCGAGTATATACGGTAATCACTATTTTCTAAATATTCGCGAATTCACGAAGTGCCGATATTCGCAATTCGAATATTCCTGATCAACACTAATTATGATCCCAATAACTAACGTCTACGGAGCTATGTAAGGGCAAACTTTTTTGCGGGGTGATCTGTAGTTTTTATTAGTACTATTTTGGAGTGTGCATGGTTTATTGATTACTTTTTTTTTTTTTTTTTTTTAAGGGGGGGAGGTTTAAATACCTTTATATTTTAATAGTTCAGGCATTTTTAGATTCAGCTATGTCTCTGATGTGTATTTGATATTGTTTATTTTTATCCTATTTACAGGAAAATATGGAGGCAATTAGAATTTTTATATTGTTAAACACTTTTTTTTTTATGTCACCCCAAGTGACTATAAAAAGCACTTGTTAGATTGCAATGAACTGAAAAGGCAATTCATTGCAATGTAAAGGAGAAGCAAATTAACTATGTTCTTATGGCACCCTAACACCTGCAGGCCTCCATAGGAACTACAACTGCAGTAGCATAGGTTTCTTCAGGGAGACCCACGCTATCACAGACAGTGAACTGATTCCCTGATTGCCGCTCAGCGCTCCCAGGTTTTCTGTTCTCAGATGCCCTCATCACATTTGCTTATGACATCTGAGGGGTTATACCGTAGGTCTATGATCTGTTTTATTGCCAATGACAGACATTAGCCACAGGTGTCTGCTCAGGGTTGCCCAGAACTTTACCTGATGGCTTATTATCAATGACTGATCAGCTGGGGGTCTGGCACCTGGCTGATCTGCTGCTCTGCAGTAACTGGCACTTAAAATCTGCACAGCTCCACCCATTGAATGGAATGGGAGCAACTTTACAGTAACCAGCAACGTCCACTACGCAATGCATGGAACGGTGTAGTTCTGGTGCCAACCGTGAATGAGCTAATGGGTGAGGGTACGGAATGTTTCCCCCCTGCGTATCAAATTTTAATTAGCTATACTGAGGATGGCCATCAATACTAAAATCTTGGAATATCCCTTTAAGACCTATCCAGAGGATGGATCATAAATGTCTAATTGCTATGTATCCAACCACTGGGGCATGGCACTCAGCTATCTTCATCAGTCCCATAGACTTTGAATGGTGCAACAGCATGACTGCTTCACCACCTCTCCGTTCATGCGACCTCACTCTAATAATTGCATAGCAACCTGTGGAGAGGTTCACATGTTACTGTCAGAGAATGTATGAGAATAGACAAATCTTATGGAAACTTTGGGGTTCATTTACTACTACTATATAGGGTTTCTTATATAGTAGTAGTAAATGAACTACTATTTCAGGCGCAGGTGGTGGTGCAATGGTTAGTTGTGCCACAATCTGCAACTTTTCCCCTCTCACGCCAAGTCTAAAATTGTGGGCGTGGTGGGGAAGGCGACGAGCCGACAGGCCCATCTCATTTACCATTTTATACGCCCGTTTAGGTGTAGAAAATTGTCTAAATGTAAGATAGCAAGGAAGCAGTCTTACATTTAGAACTGGCGCTGAATGCACCAAAGTTATGGAGAGGCCGGTGGCTCTTCCTAACTTCGGCGGATCCACCGCCAGGTATGGGCCTTTATTAAGACCGGCATTAAAAAGTCAATATGGAGGTGGTGGACAGGATAATAACATATATATATATATATATATATATATATATATATATATATATAGATATAGAGCTAAACAAAACTCGGCTGCAATAAGCCTAAACCAAAATAAAAGAACAGCATATAACATCGTACTCAAGTATAGGGTGAACAAACCTCTACAGATATGACATACAAAACACTATCGGTACCAACCCTCCTGTGGCATTTAATGGATGAAGTTCTCTCCATTCCCCACCTTCTTACTGCAGCTAATAACTTTCTTTTCAGCACCCTAAATCTTATCTTCTATCAGGTAAGATAATTTTCTATTGTTAAACTTTAACAATGAGCAGGCAAATATAATTAATGAGGGAATTATTGCTGTGAAGATAATTTTTTGGGGGACTGGTTTCATTTATTTGCTTCCGTTTTATTTTCTAAATTATAATTAAGTAAATAGAAAAAATGTTAAATTACCAAGTTCAGCTTGGCTGAGCCGTAATAAGTAGTCAGGGCTACCCCTTTTCACATGCTCCTGCCTGTTGGTCACTTTGTTCTCTGCTTCGGACCGTCTGCAACCTTTCCTGCGCCTTAAAGGGAGTTTGTCAGCAGTTTTGGCCATATGGATCTGCTGCCAGAAGTGGGTAAGGGTTGAGGAGAGCAGTACAACATTTTGAGGAGCTATTTTCTCATCAGGAGTAATGTGAATATGAGGTTTTATTCTTCAAGATTTTACTCCAGCAAGTGTCTAGGAGGCAGAGTTTCATTGTGAAGTGCTCTCTTTTTACTGCTTTGAGCTGCTTTATGTACCCTCTGCTCTGAGTGAGAGCTGTAGCATCCAACCATGAGACCATTATAGCCACCAATGTAGAGGGCACTGCTCCAGCTCCATCTCCTTGGTACTTTCTGGGGTACAATCTTGCAGAATAAAAAAACTTCACATTCACACTACTCCTGAGGAGAAAACTTCACAAAAGGTACATTTATACCGCTCTCTAGCCCCAACCTGCTGCTGCCAGAAGTTTAGCATAGTCAGAACTGCTCACCGACTCCCTTTAATGTGGATTTGCTAATCAATAGTTTCAAAATTGCTGAACATTTCAATCAGTACCTCCTTTGCAATTGGACAATAAATTCCTTCCCTGGTTCAGAAGCATCCATGTTACATAAAGATGTTTCTTTGTCCCACTTCATACACTTACAGCATAGCCACAAAAAAAAGACAGTTGAAAAGTGTGTGAAAAAGTGAGAACAAATAAAGTTGTTGTTTCTACCACATATGTGTCCACCTGTTTTCTAGAGATCCCACTTGAGTGGGGAGCCATATACACCAAAAAAACTCTAGTAAGGTAGGTATATCACAATTTCTCATAGGAGAGACAGTCAACATATGGAGGAGAGGCCAAATGGACAAATGGCTGCGTTTTACCCCAAAACGCTATGGAAGCAGAGGAGTACAGTATGCTGTGAGTGGCCACCACACTTTTGGTCTTCTCTTATCTGTAGCCATGTTGCTTGGCTTGTCATCAGATAATAGTCAGGAGACCAATGTTCTCGAGAAGTGGTTGTTTTGAAGGTTTACAAATCCATGATGGAAATATAGAAAGTAATTTTCTAAATTGGATCATGTCTTTATATAATTTCTGTTAGTAAAGGGAAAAATATAGTTTGGGAAAATGCTATTCATTCAAGTTCCTAAAGGTTCTTAAACGTAGATCCAAACTGAAGCCCCTTAATTTTACATACATTCAATGCACAATCCTCTATTTTTGTCACATTGCTAACAGTATCTTGCAACGTATATTTATTTGTATGTTTTCTAGGTCAGAAGATAGTATTATCTGATGAACTGAATAACCAAGCGGTAACAGGCTAACAAGCTCTAGACACAGGCTGATTATTGGTTACCAGAGGACGAAAAACCAGGGAATTGTGATTCTACCGCATAACAGATTTTTACACTTTTGTTTCCCTTGTTAAAAGGGAAATTAATATGTATGGAGGGATCAGGAGTGGAAGAACGAGCATTCAGCTCATGTGTATAGCCAACAAATGCACAAAGGTTCTGTGTGAAACCATAAAAAAAATATAATTGTAACATGTTTACATTCAGTGATAGCATGAGCAGTTTTGGACAATTTAGAAATATTTTTTTCAGTAAGAAAGTTGCAGAATAAAAGTTTTATACTATACATAAGAATTGTATGCTAATTACGACACAATATTATCATGACCACAGCATGTGCTGGAAGGAGTCACATCCACTGCACAAATTGGGCTACAGGCTACAGATATTGAT
The DNA here is from genome assembly GCF_014858855.1 of Bufo gargarizans. Classification (NCBI taxonomy): domain Eukaryota; kingdom Metazoa; phylum Chordata; class Amphibia; order Anura; family Bufonidae; genus Bufo; species Bufo gargarizans. The sequence goes on along the minus strand of NC_058085.1, from coordinate 73,884,406 downwards.
TACCTTTCCTCTGAATAATATTCAATAATATATAATTTGGGGTCTGACATCTGCCACCCCATTCATGGTACGGAAAACTATATAGTGTACAGAGCTGGAGACAGCTCAGCTCCATACACCGTGTAGTGGCTGTGCTGGGGTACTGCAGCTCAGCTCTCATTCATTATGTTGCGGAACACAGTTCTCACACCTTTCCACTCTATACAATGGCAGTGTCCAGCGCCACAGCAGCCCAAAACAGCTGATCGGTGTAAGTGCTTTGCATCAGACTGCACCAATATGATATTGATTATCAACTGTATCGGAATGAACCCAGAGAACACCTTTAAAGGGTTTTTCCTATATCAACATTTGGGATATATTGCAAGAATATCAGACAGTAGCAAGTCTGAGAGGTGGTACCGGCACCTATTACCAGAACGGGCAAGCTGAAGTGAAGGAGTTTGCCATTTTTGGAAGTTCTAGAGCAGTGATCGTAGAGAAAGCTGTAAAAGTGTGGCCACCTTTCCATTCCAGCAATTGCGTTGCAAAACAAGAAATATTTTAATTGGAATTTGCGGCTGTGTACAGTTTTTGACGTTTCGACCACACATTGGCCTTCATCAGACTTCTGCCGCTTGTAAGGGTAAATCCACAGGATGCGGGCATCGGGATAATTAGTGCATTCACACTATCTGGAAGGCGCAGAAGTCTGATGAAGGCCAATGTGTGGCCGAAACTTCAAAAACTGTACACAGCCGCAAATACCAATTAAAATATTCCTTGTTTTGCAACGCAATTGCTTGTTTTTATATCTTCACTGAAACTGGGTGGGAACCCAACTTCCAGCGGCAAACGGACGGCCGAGTGCCACGAAGTTTTGCTTATATACACATTTCCATTCACCGCTACAGGACTGTTGAAACTAACTGAGCTAACACAGTTTTTTTGGGGGAACTCTGATAGTGGCAAATGGAGGATGGCGACACATGAACAGCTGCTCTCTACTACACCTCGGAGACGAAATTCTGGAAATGGGAGATAGAACCCACACCTGTCTTGCCTTTGTGTCAATCCTATAGATATTCCTTAAATCCTGCGATGAGAAAACCCCTTTAACTACACTTGATGCTTTTGAGCAGCTCTCCAAATGGGAATTTGCCTGGTCATTCAGCATCTGCTAAAGCCCAACTCTGTGAGCATCATAAATATTCTCTTTAGGTTAGGCCTGGGTTCACATCACCGCTATTTTGTTTTCTGTTGTTCTGCTCAATTAGAGGAGCAGTACAAGGGAAATAACGCAAGTGCCAAAAAGGGCACATACTGTAACTGACCTGGACAGAGCTGAACAGACGCCATTGACTACAATGGAGCCCATTTAGTTCACGTTTGGAATCCTGTCTTTTTACTGGACAAAAAAGTCCTGTCGGCAGAACTTTTTTGTCTGGTCTTTTTAATAGAATCTGAGGTAGGGGCCCCAAACAGAGCATAAAATGCAGATGTGAACTCACCCTTAGCGGGCTGTCTCATGACACATTTTTTTAACCTTAACTCTTCTGTAATCTTAGCTGAGTAGAGTAGCAGTAATCAAAGAGAATCAACAGAAATACTGCATATGATAAGAACCTTTTTGGAGAAGCTCATCAATGCCACAGCATAGGGTCAATCATTTCTCTTAGATATACAGTGATCTACAGGGCAGTTTATTAGCCATAAGATAAACAAGAATTGCTAAGTGTCTGCAAAAATAAAGCCCCCCTGGGGGAAAAAAGAGGAGTCTTCTTCCTCTAATTGTGAGTGCGTGAGGAAGAGGTTACCTTCTAGCATCACATATGCTCGTCTAATTGCTCTTCTTGGCTATGCAAAATGAAAAATATAACAAAATATTGGAATCCCCTGATGCTTTAATGTAAATGCTCCATTTTATTAAATTCAATCCGATCATTAAATGAACAGTTACGTGATTTAATGTCGCTAGAATGAACATCAACAAGTGGGTTCATTACCGTAGCTCACCACAGCTAATTGAATTTCCTTGAAATCTACTGTGATGATTCTGGATTATTTTAAATGCGGTAACTTTCGGATGATCTCCAATGGACTGTTTACCATTGGGATTAGATGTTTGCTGTGTATAACAGCTTCATCTACATGCATCTTACACTGGTCTCCAGGGAACCGATCCTACCATGGAATTTACAAAAGCAAGCCATTACAGATCCCAGTTATGTGCAATGAATTCACAGCGAGCATCGGGAGTAGACATGAACATCCACACAGACTCACATCCTGCTGCTTGGCCTCGAGGTATTAATAGATAAGATAAATGGTGGAAAAGAGGTAAATTGGATTAAGAATTGAATAAAAATTTCCATCTGGGGATAAGTATTCCTGAGCTAAAGCTAACAAATCTATACATTTGTTTGTAATATCAGAAATATATAGATTTCTAAGGCGTCCACTTTTGATCGTATGAAATGTAATTTTATTTTAGTGATTTTTTTCATTAAAAAAAACATTCCATGTGTAGAAGAACTTCATTCAAAATGTTTGGAGGCTATATGAAACATTATTATTCCATTTTTTTCCCATTTCCACATGAAATAGAGGCAATGTTGCAGAATATCTTGATTAAAAAATTCATACCGTTTGTATCTAACAGCTCCTTAGCAGACCTAGGTGTCATCCTGGTTAGACCACTGTGTGTCTGATCTTCTAGTATTACTTGCTTGATTCTATCTCCAGCATCTTGTAACCTAGTAAATGTACATTTGTAAGTGTATAGGCTCCATTCATATACCTATGAAGTGCTGCATTTTTGGTATTACATATAGTTATATGGAGCATAACTACCAAGCATGTTATGCCTCTCACACTTAGCAGCCAAGATGTGGCCAAGGACCCTGCAGATATGAATGTCAGAGCAATTCTCTGCTTGTTAAGAATTGATCATTGATTGTTAATGGCTAAGGTTTAGCAGGTAGATCTTGAACATCAGTGTGGTTTTTGGCTGCATTGTGACCACATCTTGTCCCTTAGCTACTATGTGGAATGACTATCCTTTCAAACTTACCACCAACCCAATAATAATTCAGTTCACTAAAGAGCTTGTCAGTAGAGATGAGCAAATCAAAGTTGACAAAGTGGAATTCGATACTAATTTTAGGAAAAATTCGATTCTCACCGAATCCAAATTTCCTCATGCTTCGTGGTAACAAATCACATTTTTTTTCTAAAATGGCTGCTGTACATGTTAGGACATGGAGAAAAAAATTTCTGGGAACGAGGGATCACCCACAAGCCATGCATGCAGACAATTAACAGCCAGCCAGCCCTGTGATGTCACAGCCATTTTCCAGTGTACTTCGTGCAGGAAGAGACATCAGCATGTGCTAGGGACAATGCTAGAAAAGACTTGAAAACTTATATTTTGCTGAATAGAAGTTCAGGGAATGAGCACTAGAAGTGTAGGGAAAGGATAGGGAGGAATTATTCCACAGTATTGAAGCAGAACAGGGTCCAATAGGGGAGGTTAAAGCCTGGGTAATAGGAACAATCCTATTACACCTTGCTGCACTTACTGGGGATCCAAATGGCCATTATACTGCTGCTTTCAGGTTTGCAATATATGATACCTCTGTAATTCCAGCAAACCGTTCTTTCTATTGGGGTGCAAGTGCTGTGTGATACAGCCATTAACAGGGTGTATTACTAGGAAATATTTATACATCTTATTAGCCCTTGTGCGGTGCAGCTATATGTTCTAAAGCCTTTTTTGTTGTGTATTAGTGGCAAAAAAGTTTTATTTGCCGTTCAACGATGCAGTTATATGTTTTGGCATGTATTAGTGGCAAAAAAATGTATTTGCTGTTTAGCAGTGCAGCGGTGTTCTAAAGCCTTTTTTGGCGTGTATTAGTGGGGGAAAAAAAGGCTTATTAGCTGTTGTTCTAAAGCTTTTTGGGCCGTTCAACGGTGCAGATATATGTTCTAAACCATTTTTGGTGTCTATACGTGGGGAAAAAAGGGCTCATTAGACATTGTGTGGTGAAGTGAGAAAATTACAGCCCTTTTTGGCGTGTATTAGTGGCAAAAAAAAGGTATTTGCTGTTGTATGGTGAAGTGACAAAATTAAAGCTTTTTTTGGGGTGTATTAATTTCCTTTTTATTTCCTTATTTGATCTAACAGTATGTCAGACAGAGAAGTGATAGGTTTCTATTTCCTCGGTCCAGAGACCTCCCAAGCAGGCTATCATAGAGAATGCAATCTTGGAGTTTATATCAATGGCTGCCGTGGAACCAGTTCCCATTCCGGAGGAAGGAAGGGGGGTTTATTCCCCTGTCTTCCTAGTCCCCAAACCAGGAGGCAAATAGAGACTCATAATAGATCTCCGCTACCTCAACCAGCATTTGGTGAAAAGAAGGTTTTGCATGGAGACAATAAGGTCAGTAAAATCCATTATTATGGCAGACGATCCCATGGCATCATTAGACCTAAAGAATGCCTATTTTCACATTCCCATCCTAGAAGCCCACCGAAAATTTCTTCGGATAGCCGTGAAAATAGGTGGAAGGTTACACCACCTTCAGTTCAGGGTGCTTCCATTTGGGATCACATCGGCCCCCTTTGTATTTACAAAGGTGGTCTCAGCCATGTTCGTGGTTTTAAGGGTCCAAGGGATCCGTATAATTCCATATCTAGACGACTGGATGATCCTGGGAAGATCTGTTGACAACCTGGAGGTTCAGGTCAGCACCATGTTGACCTTACTTCAGGATCTGTGATGGATTATTAATTGGCAAAATTCCCACTTAATTCCATCCACGAGGATAACTTTTCTGGGATTCATCATAGATTCCCACAACATGCGTTTGTACCTCTCACCTGCAAGGAAGGACAGGATATCCAGGAGATATCAGTTCCTCAGAGTTCCAAGGAGAGTAACCTTAAGAGTCCTCATGAAGTTCCTGGGTCTACTCTCCTCCTCTGTAGAGGCAATCCCATGGGCATTATGGCATCTGAGAACTCTTCAGGTGGAGGTTCTCCAGTCATGGGACAGAAGAGTGTCATCCTTGGAGAATCTTCACACTATCAACCAGAGTGCGTCTCTCATTGTCTTGGTGGGCTACTCCCCCGGACGGTTGGTCTCTCCAGTAACCCAGGTGGATTCTATTGACAACCGATGCTTCTGGTTCGGGAGGCCATTTTCTAGGGAGAACAATAACTGGAACTTGGAGCAAGGAAGAGTTGTCCCTCTCCTCCAATATGAAGGAACTCAGAGGTATCTTCTATGCCATGCGCCATTTTTACCCTCTTCTGACTGGAGAAGCGGTAAAAATAAAGACAGACAACATGCCCTCAGTTTAATACATAAACAGGGGGGTACCAGATCTGTAACTCTTCTTCAGGAAGTAGGGAAGATTTTTCGTTGGGCAGAAACCAGGGTAACCAGTGTTACATCAGGAGAGCAAGTGCCATGGTTGTGTGTCATAAACTGTGCAGAAATCCTATAATCTCTTCCCCTATGCAGAATAAGGTCTGTAACTGTGTCCACCATCCCCTGTGGAGACTCTTCCCGGAAACAACAGATTAACAGCTGTACTTAAGGTTGTTTACCTGTAAAGCCTTATAAGGGCAATGGAATGTGATAATGTCATGTGACCTGCCATGAGAGAGGGGGATTCAAAACAGTTTTTATCCCTCACATCTTGGGGAGGGGGATAGGAAAACTGTTGTTTTACCTAAATAAATCAGTTGATGTTCTGAGTTCACATGAACCAGAGGTGTGTGGTGTCTTCTCTGAGGAAAAGGGGACATTAGGATCGCATGGTTCTGGATGTCCGAATGGCATGATCTTGGGACAGTACGGAACTACTCATTTGGGATATAAGGGCCCTGTTACAACCAGGTTACTTGCTGTCCACATAAATGGAGCAAGGAATGTATTGGCAGACCGACTGAGTTGAAACCTTACTATTCCAGGAGAATGGTCTATGAATCAAGAAATTTTCTGTCAACTAGTGGATTGTTGGGGACTTCCACAAATAGACCTTATAGCAACAAGAGACCATGCTAAACTGAGGATTTTTTGCTCCCTTTACACGGCAGACAATCCTCTGGTAGTAGACGCATTGTCCTTCCAGTGGAATTTCAGGCTGGCTTATATCTTTCCGCCAATTTCCATGATACCCAGGGTATTGATGAATGGCGAGACAGGGTCAGGCCTCGGTCATAGAAATCATACCTTTCTGGCCCAAGAAATCCTGGTTTTCCCAGTTAATGACTATGAGTCAAGGGAATTATTAGAAACTCCCCCCGCCCTTCCTATGCAGAATCTTGTGACCCAGAGCATGCAGATCTTCCACAATCTGAAGGCACTCAACCTTACAGCCTGGAGATTGACAGGTCCTTATTAAAAGCCAAGGGTTTTTCGGACCATATATTGGACACGCTTTCTCACTTTAGAAGTGAGGCAACTAATAGGACTTACGCCAGAGTCAATAAGATTTTCTACAACTGGTGTTCTTCTAAGATGATAGATCCTTCTACCTTCTATACCTATCCTTACCTCAAATCCTGGATTTTCTACTAGACGGTTTTGATAGACAACTTGCTCCAAATTCCTTAAAGGTTCTGATAGCAGCACTTTCTGCTTTTCTTCACAGGAAGTACTTTCAAGAGCCGGTGGTCAAGTCTTTTGATAAAGCCATTTCAAGAATGCGCCCTAGGTTAACAGAACCTATTGCTTCATGGGATCTGGCCAGCCAGCCGTTTGAACCTTTAGAGGATGTGGAACTTAGGTTAATGTGTTTTCCCTTAGTCTCCTCAGCAGCACAAGCTTCCCACCCTTTAGTTTGTTTATTATTACTTTATAAATACTCAATGTCCTTGTGTGGGTTAGACCCTATATACTGTATTTTTCGCTTTATAAGATGCACTTTTTCCCCCCCAAAAGTGGGGGTGGGAAATGGCAGTGCATCTTGTAAAGCGAACACTACCATACATTGCGGCCTGTGATGTATCAGGGGGGTGGTGGGTGGTAGGAGAGGACGGAGGCTGGCAACACTCGCAGCTGGGCCCGATGCAGTCACTGAACTGTAATAGATCGGGGCCCCGTGCACAGGAATTTTCATATGTACAGTCTATAATCTTCAAGCAGTATCTCTGCTTTAAACTAGGGCAATTCTCTGTAGTAGTACAACTCACTATGAAAGTGGCAGGCAGGGCGGCAGCGTAACCTTGCGATTCTCACTCATTCACGCTCCTCCCACTTAATTCATGAAGGAGGAGCAGGAGCGTGAATGAGTGAGCATTGCAAGGTTACGCTGCCGCCCTCCCTGCCGCTTTCGTAGTGAGTTGTACTACTACAGAGAATCTACCAAATTTAAAGCAGAGACACTGCTTGAAGATTATAGACTTCACATATGAAAACTGCTTCATTACACTCTGTTTTCTTTTATAACAGTACTCACTATGAAAGCAGCAGTCCAGCCGGCGCGTGACGTCACTCACTCGGTCATGCTCCTCCCACTTCATTAATGAAGCTGGCATGAGCGTTATTGAGTGAGTGAGTGACGTCACATGCTGGCCGGACTGCTGCTTTTATAGTGAGTACTGTTATAGAAGAAAGCAGAACCATTAAAAGATTTTACATATAAAGTCTGTGTGCCCTGTGGTGTAATGGGGGTCATTATTCGCACAGGGACAATATACTGTGCCACATATGATACTGTGACCAGCATAAGATCATCTTATGCTGGTCACAGTATATTGTAGCTGTGTGAATAGTGACCCCCATTACATAAGATGCTATATGTGCGTCATCCACAGATCCCCCATAAAAGTGCATCATTCATAGATCCCCCATAAGAGTGCGTCATCCACCGGTCCCCCATAATAGTGTCATCCACAGGTCCCCCCAAAACAGTGCATCATCCACAGGTCCCCCCATAACAGTGCATCATCCACAGACCACCATTAGTTCAAAACCCACCAAAAGCACACCTTTTTGTTCAAAATATTTTTTTTCTTATTTTCCGCCTCAAAAATCTAGGTGCGTCTTATCATCAGGTGCGTCTTATCATCAGGTGCGTCTTATAAAGCGAAAAATACAGTAGGCACTTGGGGAGGTGCTTGCTTAATTGTTTAATTTTTTTTCATTAAAATATTCCCGGTCCTATTCGGTTCACAGTGGCGGAGACACCCCATATTGTGCTGCTGAAGAGACTAAGGGAAAACAAATAAACTACTTAAATTTAGTCTTATTTATGCAATCATGATTCTGGTATTTGCACATATGTTTTTATTTATGTAATCATTAGGTTATATTTCAAAACTCTAGGATTCAATTTGATTTTATGAATTTTGTATATTTATGGATGCACTTTTATAATACGAACCGGATTCCCAAAAAGTTGGGACACTATACAAATCGTGAATAAAAACTGAATGCAATGATGTGGAGGTGCCAACTTCTAATATTTTATTCAGAATAGAACATAAATCATGGAACAAAAAAGTTTAAACTGAGATGTACCATTTTAAGGGAAAAATATGTTGAATCAGAATTTCATGGTGTCAACAAATCCGAAAAAAGTTGGGACAAGGCCATTTTCACCACTGTGTGGCATCTCCCCTTCTTCTTACAACACTCAGACGTCTGGGGACCGAGGAGACCAGTTTCTCAAGTTTAGAAATAGGAATGCTCTCCCATTCTTGTCTAATACAGGCCTCTAACTGTTCAATCGTCTTGGGCCTTCTTTGTTGCACCTTACTCTTTATGATGCACAAAATGTTCTCTTTAGGTGAAAGATCTGGACTGCAGACTGGCCATTTCAGTACCCGGATCCTTCTCCTACGCAGCCATGATGTTGTGATTGATGCAGAATGTGGTCTGGCATTATCTTGTTGAAAAATGCAGGGTCTTCCCTGAAAGAGATGACGTCTGGATGGGAGCATATGTTGTTCTAGAACCTGAATATATTTTTCTGCATTGATGGTGCCTTTCCAGACATGTAAGCTGCCCATGCCACACGCACTCATGCAACCCCATACCATCAGAGATGCAGGCTTCTGAACTGAGCGTTGATAACAACTTGGGTTGTCCTTGTCCTCTTTGGTCCGGGTGACATGGCGTCCCAGATTTCCAAAAAGAACTTTGAATCGTGACTCGTCTGACCACAGAACAGTCTTCCATTTTGCCACACTCCATTTTAAATGATCCCTGGCCCAGTGAAAACGCCTGAGCTTGTGGATCTTGCTTAGAAATGGCCTCTTTGCACTGTAGAGTTTCAGCTGGCAACGGCGGATGGCACGGTGGATTGTGTTCACTGACAATGGTTTCTGGAAGTATTCCTGAGCCCATTCTGTGATTTCCTTTACAGTAGCATTCCTGTTTGTGCTGCAGTGTCGTTTAAGGGCCCGGAGATCACGGGCATCCAGTATGGTTTTACAGCCTTGACCCTTACGCACAGAGATTGTTCCAGATTCTCTGAATCTTCGGATGATGTTATGCACAGTTGATGATGATAGATGCAAAGTCTTTGCAATTTTTCGCTGGGTAACACCTTTCTGATATTGCTCCACTATCTTTCTGCGCAACATTGTGGGAATTGGTGATCCTCTACCCATCTTGGCTTCTGAGAGACACTGCCACTCTGAGAAGCTCTTTTTATACCCAATCATGTTACCAATTGACCCAATTAGTGTTAATTGGTCTTCCAGCTCTTCGTTATGCTCAAATTTACTTTTTCCAGCCTCTTACTGCTACTTGTCCCAACTTTTTGGGGATTTGTTGACACCGTGAAAATTTGAATCAACGTATTTTTCCTTTAAAATGATACATTTACTCGGATTAAACGTTTGATCTGTCATCTACGTTCTATTATAAATAAAATATTGACATTTGCCATCTCCACATCATTGCATTCAGTTTTTATTCACAATTTGTTTAGTGTCCCAACTTTTTTGGAATCCGGTTTGCAGATGGCTATACACAATATGAATTGTATTGATGTTTTTTGGGGATATTTAGACACTTTGTACGCAATTATTGATTAATTGGTCTTAATTACTTATGATCATGTGGACATGTATTTATACCTGCACTGAGCACTAGTTTATTGTCATCCCTGCTTGAGAAAGGTTCCATTGAGTGGACCGAAACGTTTCTGTCACTTGGTGAAAAAACACGTTTGATTTTGGAAGTGCTGTGGAGTTCAGTCAATTTATATCTATCTATCTATCTGTTTTCCATTCATCTATCCAGTCATTCACTACCTATTTGTCCATCCATCCAACAACCATCTATCTAGCCATGCATCCATCCATCTATCCATTCATGCATCCATCCATCTATATTCCTCTGCACTCTAGTGGTATAGCAGCTAATGAGGTAATAGCAGGACAATCGCGGAATCCTCGGCCTCTTTAGCTAGAATCCTGTTTGTCCCAGAGGCCTATGCTATAACTGCTGTGCTGAGAGAGGCTCAATCATTTGTTTCCTTCTGTATTGGATGATAAATAATTCAAGCTTAACACCAAATCTTTGATTAAAATCTCCTGTCCCGTGATAGAGAATTTCAGAAGGGTAACTTTTCTACTGAGACATAATTCACATTGAGCAGGAATAAAGGCCTTTATCTCATAATAGAGCATACAAGATATACAGATGTGCCTATAAGCTTACATATAATAGTATATAATGGTGATTTAGAGCCACTTGCCTGCCGAGGCATGGCACTTAAGAGATTTCAGTTTTTTTTGTTAGTTTTTTTTAGCTTGGGTATATCATTTCAGTGTCAGGACACCTTTTTCAGTCACTTTATGACTGTGTCATCTTTTTGACATTACATCGCTAAAGCCAATGCTGTGTCTGGCTTCTTATCTGTTCATCAAATGCTAGGTATATGCATCAGAGCAAGAGGTAAAAGTTCTGAAATAGTTCAAGGTCCAAAATTGCTTTCCTAAAGCCGTATGTACAGTTATAAAACTGGATTTTGGACTGGAATTATTGGCAGTTTTCACCAGGTAAGCCCCAAGCCAAGATGCTGCAACAAAATAACATGATGATTTTTTTGTGAGATGGACAACTCATCTCATGCTAATTCAATGCATATGACACCATGAGTGCTTCCACCGCCCTTCCTATAAAGATACATGTAATCTTGGGATCCTGTTGTACATTTCAGGGAAAAATTACAAAAGGAAACAGTTAAAAATACTATAAAAGCCCTGACAAAAGGTGAGAAGAGCTTTTTTTCCCCTAATGTGCTCCCCAGCCAGTAGGACCTGTGGATCAAACTATACTTGCATGGCCCTCTGGCTTCCAAGCTGTCTTCACTGCACTTCCGGTCCCAGTCTTTCAACTTCCTACATGAATGAGTTCATGTACACCATTGTAACGAATGATTGGCCCCAAGTAACATGTCACTGCCAGGTCATATGTTGCTTGGTGACATCACCGCTGAGGCCATTAATTGGCTGCAGTGGCGAGCAAGACCTTGTCCATGCAGGAGGTTGTACCAGAAGATGAAGTCAGAGGAGATCAGCAGATACCAGGTGAGTGTGGATTTCTCCCTGATGACTTGGGGGGGGGGGGGGGGAAATTTCAGCGGGAAAGAAACAGGATAACCCCAGGTGTCATTAAGAAAATTTGGTGTTTTGAGGGAAAATATCTGCTCAGCTAATCCGTGGCAGAGGTGGGTCACTGCTGGGCCAGTGATTTGCAGAGCGGGAAATTATTGCCATTTATTGTGTATTGAGATGGAGGTGGAGAGCAACGGGAAGTCATTAAGCATTAGAACGGCAGCCACAGAGGATCTGTGTACTGCTTGTTTTATTTTATTTTTAGTCCATTCTGCCTCTTTTCTAAAGTAAACCTGTCACACGCTTTGTTCCCAACAAACTAATTGCACTGTCACTTCCTTTCTTCATTGTACTGTTCATTTAATGTTAACCCTCTTTTGAACGGTCTTTGTACCTGTAAAGCATCCGTGTAAAGTTTTACTACGCGGTATGTCAATGAGAAAACATGAGCCAATAAACGCAACGTAAAGGAGTTGAGTCCATCGTCTTCAAGCTCATTATGCTAATCTCCTCCACTCTCTCTCTTGATTGACAGCTCTCTTGGTCTTTCTATTCACACCAAATTCCACGGCTCTGCTTTCTGACTTTCATCGTGCACCTACACAGTAGGCAAACTCTCTCTCTACTCTCAATATTATATTGCGCATATTTGAAGCAGAAGAGGGGCATTAAGAAAATGACAGAGTGCGCAGGTCAAAGGCTGAGCAGAAGACTGTGGGGTGATGATGCGAGAAAGCGAATTATAATAAACAGCGGGAAAATAGTTTTGCTGTGTAATAGAGGTAAAACATGGGAAATTTTTCAAAAAGAATAGGGTGTGAGAAAGATAATGCAAACAGAATTAGACTTATTTACAGTTTCTGTGGTCACATTCAGGTGACAGGTTGTATATGTTCTGAGTAACCTTCCAAAGTTAGTGTGTCCTCACTCAGGTCTACCAGGGTTTTATAACTCCTTTAATAAACTTTCTTTGTTTTACCTTCTTGATATCGTTAGCATTCAGGGATCTGCTTTCATTTTCTAAACTGCACTTGAAAAATGTGTTTTTCAGCTTTTGTTGTAGCCTTTAGCTTCTGCAGGAAGCCATATCTCATGTGTTTCCAAAAGATTCTGAGTCATAAAGTCTTCAGTAACTATTGTATAAAAAGTGCTCTACGAGCAGCAAGGGACCAGTCATGCTTGATACATGAGGTCCATCGTATTGATAGCAATATTTCTAATTAAATAACCCCTTTGAGCACATCTAGCATGGATTTATAAAGGATAAAGAGGTAACATCAAGATCAAGTAGAAACCTCCCAGTGGTTAACCAACATGCAAATGTAGCATTCTATATTGTGCTCCACAATTCAAAGATGGAGATCATACATATGGATGAGGCCATAGCAAGATGTAAATTAATTGTCAATTGAAAAATGCTAGCATACTGTGGGTCATAAGATTGAAAGCCTACATGCATCATTCAGGACAAGTGATTTTTTTTTTTATTTTTTTCGTGGCACCACAGAAGAGTTAGGCCTCTTCTCTATCAATAGACATTAAAGCTGACTCCTTTCAATTAGTTTTAGAAAGACTGACATACTACAAAGGCTTTACGCTCATGAGATGTCCACACTTTATAATAACTCACATTCCCAGCTAGTTTTTTTCTTTCTGGTGAACAGTAATCGGTGCCAGTATTGCACCCTTTTCTGCCGAGTAGAGCAAACTAGCGCCCTTCCAATAGTGAGTCACATCTCTCTCTTTAGTTAATATCCAATTCAGAAACAGATATTCTTTGCTATTTACAGAAGAAGGATAGGGCAACACATCATGTGTGAGCCCCGACTGGCACTGCTACCCAGAAGCAAATCAAAATTCTGCCCCATTGAGAAGATATGGCAGCTCCCTCCTGCTCCGGGTATTTAGAGAATCCTGCACCACAGTGGCAATAGACACTAGTTTTCAATGTTTATTAATGTAAAAATAAACAAAATGCTATCATATTGTGCAGCTAATTTCATTGGTGGTCTGCCAGCTTCATTGGGTGCATGTAGGAGTGCACCTTGATCTGCCTTTTTCTTCTGTCTATTGCCATTGTGCCCATTTACAGAGTATATCTCATCTGTAAGCATCTATCTCATCTTGGCTTGAGCAAGTCTCAACGGTCTTCAATTGTGATTTGGAGCAGAAATGATGATTGTGTGGTGGGGTAGTTGACAACCACATATGCATTATCCCAGATCAGGGGATACCTGCAAATTGTTTTCTGTTTAATACTTGTCATGCTATTTAATATCATTTTATGCTCTGCATTTGTGTTATCCTTAAACCTAACACTTATGTCTAGAAAATGTATTCAGTTTTCCTACTTTGACCTCCAACTGGAATGAGATGTTTCCTTTTTTGCAAATTTTTGAAAAAGTCATTAACATAGATAACTGTGCCCACTTTTTCCACCCATATTTTAAAACTGGAGTGAGTGGCATAAAAACACAAAAAGTCACACAATGTTTGCACAAGTGAGCCCACGAAGTCACAAATGTCTCATTTTGCAACCTTTGAAGACAGAATTCTAGAATAAAAGCATAAGTTCCAGAGCTGCAGAGAGGTAAGTAAAAAGGTAAAAATAGTGAAAGTTACTCTGAAGAGCAGTGTTTTTCCATTAATATAGTTGAAATAATGGTGTGCATGCTTTCAGATATATTTTATAGGATAACCCCTTTAAAGCAAACTTCCAGCCCACAATTAAAGTTAAGGTAGATATATCTGCCATTTTCTCTACCACTTTTGCCTCTACTTGTAGACCTCCAAACCACAGCCATTCTTCATTTAAGAAACAGCAGCTGCATTTGCGATATGTATGGGCCACTGGAAAAAAAATATAAAAAATGTATAATAAAATAAAATACAGGGGGCGTGGTTTTCGGCACTTCAACTGACGTGTCTTTCTTTAGCTTCTAACTTGTACTCGGCATTTAGTCTGAAATTTGCCATTTACAGCCCTGAACTATGTCACTTCCTGCTGCAAACTTTCACAATGGTTCTGGGCAAGATCCCAACTGGTCATCCTGCACAATAGCTAGCTGAGTTTTGTCACAGCCTACCACTTGCCATGCTTGTCTGCCTACATCCTCTTAACCACCTACAGAGTTTACCACACATTTAAGTGAAGGAGCTTGTGTCTCAGTCCTCTCCTTTCTACCTCAAAGATGTGTATATTACACCAATCACACAGCTTGAAGGGGCCAAAACCCTAAAACCCTCTTTAGGCTACCAAATAGGGTAGACATGATCTCCAATGTGGATATACTGCTCTTATGGGCAGTGTCGTTTTCATACTATGAACAATTTTTCAAATCCCCTATTGAGCCCCTTTAAGATGGCCTCAGCAAGATGACACACTGGGTTCTCCTCAATCCTGACTATGAGAGTCCCCCAAAGGCTCCCTACAAAATCTTCTATCAGGTAGAATATTGTTGCCCACCTGGTGCCCATGGTCCTCCCTCAGTCTAGTGGCTGGAATAAGGTGTATATGTCTCTTTACATTACTCTATCTTCTAATTCTTTTACCGGGTTGTGTTTTGATGATTTTGGGACAGTGAGCTTGGGCTCCCTGTTTACGGTAACACCCCAGTCCCATCACCTTGCAAATAAGGTTTTCCTTTAATAACACCTTTGATCATACATGCTCTATTTGGTCCTCTATTTTCCCTTAAGTCAGGCATTTAATGTTCCAAAGGATAGACCTATTATTGGTCCTTCAACAACTATGCTCATAACCATCTCCATGGATCTTTTGCCATACCTTACCTAAGTTAACTGAATTGTGTATCACACTAGCTGCACAGCTGAGCTTAGATATATTGTGATCGGTAGGGGCCTAACCTCACGAAGCATATGAACATTGATGCCTAAGGATAGACCATCAATGTTTTAGAAATAAATTCCTTGCTTGTGACTGAAAACTAGGGTTGGACATGCCCATAGGAGGAGAGGAAGAACCTCCAGTGGGCCAAGGTTCTTACACAATAATAAGGCCCATCCACATTAGGAACTATAAGGTTCAACACAGACAAACCCAAGGTCCTTTTACCTGTTGAAGGGGTTTCTCACTTTGTTGGGTTGTCTCAGAAATAAACTTTTACTCCTTCCTAGCAGTATGATCTATGAGTGCACGATTTACAATGCAATAGCAATGTAAACTGCTTCTATAGGGTTAATGGGTGCAACCTCAGAATAATTTAATGGTGGGTCTCCAATACTCCTGAGGACTCTTATCTGCACAGTGTCTGAAACTGAAATGTCTATGGTGAAGCCATCAACCTAGTCCACCCCCACGCTTATTACACACAACCTCCTATAAAGACAGAAAGCAGGTCAATTTGCCCTCCTATATATATATCAATACCCAGCTTGCCCTCCTATATAACAATACCTAGAGAAGGATGCAAGGGAAATAAGCTATGTTCATAATTACCATATTACCTCTTGGGGCTTAAGGCTACTTTCACACTCGTGTTTGGTGCGGATCCGTCTTGTATCGGCACGGACGAACCCGCACTAATAATGCAAACGCTTGTATCCGTTCATAACGGATCCGTTTGCATTATTCATTAAAAAAAATAGTGTTAGTCAAGACAAATCCATTTGGCTCCTCATAGTCAGACGGTCGCCAAAGTGCTGCAAGCTGCGTTTTAGTGACCGTCTAAAAAACTCAACGGAGGCCAAACGCAGCCAAATTGATGTATGCTGAACGGATGCTTATCGATTCAGAATGCATTGGGGCTTAACTGATCCGTTTTGGACCGCTTGTAAGAGCCCTGAAACTGATCTCACAAGCGGACCCAGAAACGCCAGTGTAAAAGTAGCCTTAGTCAAAGGCATTGCCATATTTTCCTGTATATAATAAGACCAAGCACATCAAAGCAAAAACAGCTTAATATAACCCAAACTTGATTCAATCTACCTCCTCCCTGCTAACCAAAGGGGCTGTCATCTAATGAATAACACTTAGTGCAGATCAATTTGGCTGTCCTCTGCTGCGCTGCACATCGCCAATCAGTCAGTCTCCCTCCAGATGAATGACACTCACCACTGATCAGGGGAGCCTGCCCTCCACTAAATAAAGCTCAATAGTAATCACAGAATCTGTCCCACACTAAATAATGTTCTATTGACTCCTTGAGAAAGGTTATGGCTTTGATATTAATAAGGATACTGTCACCAAGATGGAAATGTCATCCCCACAATGGTAGTTCTAAAAAAAAAAAATGAGATGAAAATCATTTAACCATACGCATCAAATTCTCAAGGGCTATTTACTTGATGGGGAATGATCAAATAATATCATTAAAGGATATTACGGGAAACTGGAAGCTGTTTACAGGAGGCATAATAATGGCGATGGCTATAAGCAAAGCATGGAGGAAGAATTCATTTCACTGCTTTATTTAAAACTGGTTTCTTAAAAGGGCAACTCCGGGAGATCGTATGTCATTAAAGGCCTCCTGTGACAAGTTCTGAATCCCCATGCCAACACCTTGTCTTCAGGGATAGGCTGCTTTCACAGTCAATGTTTGATCAGTGATTTTCATCACTGATAGTGAACCAAAACCAAGAGTGGCTCAAATACACATACAAGGTGCAAATCTTTCCATTCTACCATATTATGTGTAGGCTTCACTCTTTATTTTGGTTCACAAGCATTGATGGAAATTGGTGATCAAATACTGACTGTATGAAAGCGGCCCTATCATCGGGCTTCACAGCAACCAATGAGAATGAAGCTTCCACTGTTGCAGCTATTATACTGTCAGAACATAGAGACAGGGAGTGTTGTCATTAGCACGTTGGCGGGAACAACGCCTAACCTCAACTCAAAGGATATTTAAAGAGGTTCTCCAGTGCCCTAAGTACCCCTTCACACTTTTGCCTCATATACCAGTTTTTCATGTCAGCACTTCGCTTCCCCTGTTCTTGGCATCATTGTATCCTGGAAGGATGTTTACATGGCTTGCTTCCCATTTTTATTTGCTTCTTGCTGGGTTAGCTAGCCAAACCCATCATGCTTTGAACTGTAATGTTTCTCAGGCTTGCTCCACCAGCCAGACTGTTTCCTCTGCAGTAGTCACGACCCCTACAACGTCCTCTATACAGTTGCAATAAAAAGTATGTGAACCCTTTGAAATGATATTGATTTCTGCACAAATTGGTCATAAAATGTGATCTGATCTTCATCTAAGTCACAACAATAGACAATCACAGTCTGCTTAAACTAATAACACGCAAAGAATTAAATATTACCATGTTTTTACTGAACACACCATGTAAACATTCACAGTGCAGGTGGAAAAAGTATGTGAACCCTTGTATTTAATAACTGGTTGAACCTCCTTTGGCAGCAATAACTTCAACCAAACGTTTCCTGTAGTTGCAGATCTGACGTGCACAACGGTCAGGAATAATTCTTGACCATTCCTCCTTACAGAACTGTTTCAGTTCAGCAATATTCTTGGGATGTCTGGTTTGAATCGCTTTCTTGAGGTCATGCCACAGCATCTCAATCGGGTTGAGGTCAGGACTCTGACTGGGCCACTCCAGAAGGTGTATTTTCTTCTGTTTAAGCCATTCTGTTGTTGATTTACTTCTATGCTTTGGGTCGTTGTCCTGTTTCAACACCCATCTTCTGTTGAGCTTCAGCTGGTGGACAGATGGCGTTAAGTTCTCCTGCAAAATGTCTTGATAAACTTGGGAATTCATTTTTCCTTTAATGATAGAAATCCGTCCAGGCCCTGACGCAGCAAAGCAGCCCCAAACCATGATGCCCCACCACCATACATCACAGTTGGGATGAGGTTTTGATGTTGGTGTGCTGTGCCTCTTTTTCTCCACACATAGTGTTGTGTGTTTCTTCCAAACAACTCAACTTTGGTTTCATCTGTCCACAGAATATTTTGCCAGTACTGCTGTGGAACATCCAGATGCTCTTGTGCAAACTGTAAACGTGCAGCAATGATTTTTTTTGGACAGCAGTGGCTTCCTCTGTGGTATCCTCCCATGAAATCCATTCTTGTTTAGTGTTTTACGTATCGTAGATTCACTAACAGGGGTGTTAGCATATGCTAGAGACTTTTGTAAGTCTTTAGCTGACACTCTAGGATTCTTCTTCACCTCATTGAGCAGTCTGCGCTGTGCTTTTGCAGTCATCTTTACAGGACGGCCACTCCTAGGGAGAGTAGCAGCAGTGCTAAACTTTCTCCATTTATAGACAATTTGTCTTACCGTCGACTGATGAACCGCATGGCTTTTGGAGATACTTTTATAACCCTTTCCAGCTTTATGCAAGTCAACAATTCTTAATCGTAGGTCTTCTGAGTGCTCTTTTGTTGGAGGCATCATTCACATCAGGCAATGCTTCTTGTGAAAAGCAAACCCAGAACTGGTGTGTGTGTTTTATAGGGAAGGGCAGCTGTACCCAACACCTCCAATCTCATCTCATTGATTGGACTCCTGTTGGCTGGCACCTCACTCCAATTAGCTCTTGGAGATGTCATTATTCTAGGGGTTCACATACTTTTTCCACCTGCACTGTGAATGCTTACATGGCACGGTCAATAAAAACATGGTAACATTTAATTCTTTGTGTGTTATTAGATTAAGCAGACTGTGATTGTCTATTGTTGTGACTTAGACGAAGATCAGATCACATTTTATGACCAAATTAGGCAGAAATCCATATCATTCCAAAGGGTTCACATACTTTTTCTTGCAACTGTATATTGGCTAGGTGGAGCAAACCCTGTGAATCACTACAAAGCAAAGCATGCTAGGTATGGTTAGAAAACCCAGCAGATTTTGACAAGTTGGTTTTGGAACTATTCTTGAAAATCTGAAAAAATTGTAAGCCATCTAAAGTCTTAAAAAATAAAATGACAGTTGCAAAATGATGCCAATATAAGTAGACATATAGTGAAGGTTAATAACTATTATGCAAGTTAAAAGTAGAGAAATTTAAATGTAGAAAATTGCTCATTTTTACAATTTCAGCAAATTTGATATTTTTAATAAAAGTAAAATGTATTTGCCCATATTTATCAGTAACATGAAGTACAATGTGTCACAAGAAAATATTCTTAAAATCCCTTGGATAAGTAAGAACATTTCAAAGTTTCCCCATGAAGTAACACATGTCAGATTTGCAAAATTAGGTTTGGTCATAAATAACCAAGTCTGGAAGTTGTTTAAAAAATAAAATAAAAAATAAAAGCCATGGCTGCTATGTTTAGTAATATCATCCAGACTTCCTAACCTATGATGGGATAGTTTATCTAATTGCTAAATTTTGTGTAAAAAATAAAAATCAAGATAGTTATAGGCACCATACACTACCATAATGAGTTGTGCCAGGGAGGGTAAGATGGTAGAGTGGTCCTGATATCAACTTGTCTGATGCAACTAGGACATGTTGAATATCATTTAAATTTTACTGTCTTTATCCTATGTTCATTGATTTTATAAAAACATAGGGGGTCATTTATTATACTGAAATACGCCTATATTAGGTGTATTTCAGGTGCAGATGGGGCTATCTGCGACTTTCCCCCACTCACACCAGGTCCGAAATTGTTGGTGTGGTATGGGCGGGGAAGGGGGTGGGCCAGCTAGGAAGCGGTCTTACATTTAGAAGTGGCACTGGATGCACCAAAGTTAGAGGGGCTGGCGCAGGGGTCGAGTGGAGGGGGAACGCATGGGAACGGCGTTCCTGCACTTTTTTCATGGCAGGAACGCCGTTCCCTTTCAGCCTCAAGCCAGGAGAACACGGCTGAATCAGATTCACAGGGGGAGACGGAGCGCACTGTGCAGGGCAGGTTAAGGGAGGAGGGGCTGCTTCAGTTGAGAGGAAGCTGTCTGTGCGGTGCCGCTGCCTGCGACTCCTCTCATGGCGCCCCGCCCCCTAATGACATCATCTCCTTCACTACGAGATCATTTAGAATGTCTTTTAGAAAAGTTTGTCCTGGGATTCGAACTCACGACCTCTACACATCAGAGGAAGGCATTTACCCTCACAGCCATGAAAGCCGTCTAGGTAAATGCTTAAAAAAAAAAATAAAAATAAAAAAATATAAGACTTCTAATTATACCTAGTGTACTGATATCTAGTGTACAACCATACACATGACAGCTGCCCACTGTGTATGGATGTAGCAGAGCTGGGTGTGTTGGGGCAGCTGTCATGTGTATGGTTGTACACTAGGTATCAGTACACTAGGTATAAGTAGAAGTCTTAGTTTTTTTTTTTTAAGCAACTACCTCAACAGCTTTTATGGCTGTGAGTAGAGGTCATGAGTTCGAATCCCAGGACAAACTAAAAGTGTTTTTTTTTTTCTTTTTCTGATACTTCTACTGATACCTTGTGTACTGATACCTAGTGTACAACCATACACATGACAGCTGCCCCAACACACCCAGCCTGCTACATCCATACACAGTGGGCAAAGTTACCTACAGTAGAAGTCTTATATATATATTTTTTTAAGAAGCAAGCTAGACAGCTTTCATAGCTGTGAGGGCATATGCCTTGCTTCTGCTGTGTAGAGGTCACGAGATCGAATCCCAGGACAAACTTTTCTAAAAGTGCTATTTTTTTAATTTATTTTTTAGTCCGCAGCGACACAAATTACAGCATGCTAGATTTTCTGTGCTTTTTTATTTTTTGGAGGGGGGGGGGGGGGTTGCAGTGGATCTTGGGTGAGTTCCCACACTTTTTTTCCCAGGACTTGACCCCTGGGCTGGCGCCTCTTCATAACTTCATCAGATCCTCCACCAGCTATGGGGCTTTATTAATAAATGTGCCCCATAGTATCTGCTTAGACTTTGTAATATATTAATGCATTAGCTGTAATGGATTCTTTAATCCACTATTATGTGTTAGTAACATCTATCTGTACTCGTATAAGGATATGTAGACATCATAGAAGGAGGTCCCATGGTGTGGCTCTCACGCTTCTCTATTAGCCAAAATGAAGAGTTGAAACACAGAGTGACTGCCATATGGTAGACTAAGCATGAATATGACTGGGGTCAGTAACCTCCGGCACCTCGGTTGATGTGAAACTGCACTGTGAGTTCAATAAAGGAGATCCGCAATCATATGAACTGATTGTATAATAAACCACTAAAATACATTCAGTACAGAGGAGCCGTGGTTGGCCTGGGAGATCCAGCAGACACACAGACAGATCACAGTTGTATGCATGAGCCCTTACATTAATTTGGCTGGGAAACCAGTGGTACACCCATTTCTCCAAATTGTTGCAGGAGCCATTTTTCAACAGCACAACGACAAGACTGCATGTTGCTTGTGCCACTGTGAGCAGCCTGTGTGGCCTATACATGCTGCCATACCTTGCTGCATCTTCAGACTTGATAGGCAATTGCAAAGGGATCAGCTAGCAGGAGATCTTGACGATTTACGTGCCCAAGTGCATTCAGCATTGCAGAACAATTCTCAAACAACCGTTAATAGTGTTATTAATAGTATGCCAAGGTGTGCAAGTGCATATATTTCAGTGTTCACATTTTATTTCTTGTAATTTCAATGTTGAGGAATGTATTTACAAACCTACCTGGTGGCAGATATTAGAAGCTCTCTATATAAGCTGTGCGTTTAATGTTCCTTTAATGGTACTAAATGCTTTGTGTTACCTGTAACAAGTACATTATTTTGCGTACTTTTTTCTTCCAAGCAGTAAAGTGTCTCTCAGACATCTGAGCACCATTGTTATAGTCTTCAATAAGAGCCTTGAAGAACAGCTTTGAGTCTTAAAAGTGGCTGATGTTTCCATTGTGTCATATAATACTTCTAATATGCTGCTTTTTTTATTTCTACTTTTAATATCTTTAGAATTTCTAAAAGCAACGACAAAAGCTAAAAAAAAGAGTTGTTAATTGGCAAATAATTTGTGAAACACTTGTACCAATATGCCCAGGTCCTTGCAGGAAACAGCCTTATTTGTAGGCAATTTTTAGTAAAATATTCCTAATATACTGACTAATGAGTATGGTAGACAGTTGTGCTTGTGATATCTTTTGTAAAGGGGTTATCCATTTTCATAATATTGATGGCCATAATATTGAGCGCTCCGTACAGTATTAGAATGTATTGGCTCCGATGAGCCGAAGTTATTACTTTGCGAAGTTTCACGAGACTTCTCATAAAAATGTCAGAAATTTATACTGTAAAAAATAATTTCCCGAACTCTGGTTCGGTTCCAAGGTACCACTTGGAACCAAACCAGAGTTCGGAAAAATATTTTTTTTACAGGATAACTTCGGCTCATCAGAGCCAATACATTCTAATACTGTACGGAGAGCTCGGTCCATACAGTATTAAAAGGAAGTTTTGCAACAGCTGGAGGGCCGCAGGTTGAGCATGCCTGTATTAAACGCTTATACAAGTAGAGCCTTCCTGACAGAGTGGAGAGGGTGTCAGCAATAAGTTTGTGTTGACGTCACTGATTATTTTGTCCTTCCTCTGATCCATCAGAACAATAACCCCCCAAAAAATTAATCCTGTTTGTTGAGCATCTGCCTTCACTCTGTCAGCATTTGGTCAGTAATCCGCATTGGGGGCTGCCGTTCTGCCGCTGCAGCTCAAGGAGGGTGTGCTTTGTGGTGTACGAGTGGCTGAAGTGTATGCAAAGTTTCCTGGCGATTTTTATGATGTCTTGCAGATAGGTGGAATACTTCAGGAACCGCTTGACTACCAGATTGAACACGTGTGCCATGCAGGGCGCATGGCTCAGCCTTCCCTGACACAGCGCCCACACCATGTTCTTCCCATTGTCGGTCACCATGGTTCCGATTTTGAGTCGCAGAGAAAGCCAGGATTTGATTTCTTGATGAAGGACACTGAGCAGTTTCTCCCCTGTGTGACTCTGTTCGCCCAGGCAAACGAGGTGTAGAACAGCACATGTGGTATGCTAGAGGAACACTGTGAATTGTCCCTGTAGAGGAGGCTGAGGACACTGAGGATGAGGAGGTAGAGGAGGACATTGTCGCAAGACCAATGGCATGATAACGTGGAGGCGGAAGCGGTGTCACCTGGCCAAGTTGCTATTGTGGCTGGGCAGGAACCACATTTACACAGTGGGCCGTAAAGGAGCTTGACCAATTTTCCCAAAAAAGGCTGCATCACAAACAAATTTCACCACTGAATAGCTAATCGACGCAATTCAGTTCATACAGAAGAAAGTCTACAATTACCCATCAATTTTCCCCATAAAGGCTGTTTTAGAAAAAAAATGTCACCACTGAATGGCTAATCGACGTAATTTGGTTCATACAGAAGAAAGTCTACAATCACCCATCAATTTTCCCCATAAAGGCTATTTTAGAAAAAAATGTCACCACTGAATGGCTAATCGACGTTATTTGGTTCATACAGAAGGAAGTCTACAATCACCCATCAATTTTCACATATTTTTCCTATTAATAAACCCCAAAAAATAAATATAACAATCACAATTCACTGCAGAACGGCTAATAGGATGTACATATCTATTCTATTAATACAGCCTGTAAATGGCTGTAGTACAATGGAACTTCACCGTTGAATGGCAATTCATTTATTTTTTGCCACTGGTACACACCAAAAAGGACTTTAATTTTCTTACTTCAACACACAACGTCTAATAAGCCCTTTTTCTTCTTTCCCACTAACAAATGCCAAAAAGGGCTTTAGAACATATCCGCAGAACGGCAAATATATATATTTTTTGCCACTAATACACAACAAAAAGGGCTTTAGAACATAAGTGCACCGCTGATCGGCAAATATATTTTTCTTTTTTTCCCACTTATTTCCACTTATACACTCTATGTTCTAAAGCCTTTTGTAGAGTGTATAAGTGGAAAAATGAAAAATATATTTGCCGATCAGCGGTGCAGTTATGTTCTAAAGCCATTTTTATCATGTATTCGTGGCCAAAAATATATATATTTGCCGTTCAGCGGTAAAGTTCCATTGTACTACATCTATTTACAGGCTGTATTAATAGGATCGATATGTTAGACGTTCTGCAGTGAATTGTGATTGTTATATTTATTTTTTGGGGTTTATTAATAGGAAAAATATGTGAAAATTGATGGGCGATTGTAGATTTTCTTCTGTATGAACCAAATTAGCCATTCAGTGGTGACATTTTTTTCTAAAACAGCCTTTATGGGGAAAATTGATGGGTGATTGTAGACTTTCTTCTGTATGCACCGCTGAACGGCAAATATTTTTTTTCTTTTGCCACTAATACGCTCCAAAAAGGTCTTTAGAACATATAACTGCACTGCTGAACGGCAAACATATTTTTTTGTGATGAGCGAGCATGCTCAGCCGAATACCTGTTCGGCTCGAGCATCGCTATGCTCGGCACATGGCGGTACTCGGCCGAGTACCACATGTGCTCAAACGGCCTTGCTCGAAACTCTTACCCGCACGTTTCGCGGCTGATAAGCAGCCAATAAATGTGCAGGTAAGTACTGACATCACTAATGCCAGTAGCCATGTTGGCTGCTGGCATTACAGTGATTGGCTGGCGGGAACGCGCCATCGGTGCTATATAGCACCAGATGACGTGGTTCCAGCTCATTGTGAGTCAGGGAAAGCTGCGCTTAGGAAGGGACAGATAGTGTAGGCAGATTGTAATCACAATATATTTCAGTGAATAACGTTTCAAAGACCCAAAAGTCCTTTTAAGGACTATTGTGTGTGGTGGCAGCAATTTGATTGTGCAATGTTGTACTAAAAATATTTTTTTTTATACTTTGCAAAATAGCGATTTTATTTGCTATATAGAAGGTGTGTGCAGTGACTTGTGACATCTGTGCAGCATACCTTCTGTGTGTCAGAGGCAGAGATAGGAAAAATATTAGTGAAAACAATTATTTATTTCCCATAATCCACATTTTTGCTGTCAACGGTGTAATCCATGAATTGTGTAATCTGCGCTTCAACAGCTTGTGTGATTGTCAGGCCCAGATATAGGGAAAAATATAAATATAAACTACTTCAGAAAACAGTGTCTGCACCGCAGATTCCAATAATCTGGGCCTAAAATAGTGTCCATATTCTGTGGTGTTCTGTGACATATACAGTACGCCATCCAAAAACTGTTTCTTTAGGGCAAATTCCAATAATCTGGGCCTAATATAGTGTCCATATTCTGTGGGCTTCTGTGACATACTGTCCTGCATCAGAAAACTGTCTTTAGCAGACTGTAAAAAAATCTGTGCCACATCTAGTGACAAAACCATTAATATGAAGAAGGCAAGCACTAAGGGACAGGGAAGTGGGAGTGTTGCTGATGGTGCACGCAGAGACCGTGGCCCTGGCTCAATAAAACTGTGCCTGCTGCCAGTGCACCAGAAGAAAAAATAAAGCATCCACCGTACCCAGTGTCATGTCCAACATAGCTGGGCGGCGCAGGACAACACTGTCTAAGTTGGACCAGTGCGAACAGTTGGTCAGTTGGATTGCTGAATATAATGCTTCCAGTCGGTTAAGCACCACCCTCTCATCCATCAAGTCCAGTCTCTGTAGCCAAGAGTCTGGTCAACTGAATCCTCTCTCTGATCATCCTTCCTCCCACCATGGAGAGGCCAAAGGAGTGATCCCACACTCGGATATTCCGAGGAGCTCTTTCCAGCGCCCCTACATTTGGCCCTCGCGCCCAGCACGCTTCAAGAGGGACTTGAGATATTGTGCCCTTATTCCCAACCTCTTGAGCCTTCACAGTCTCAAAAAGATGACGTTCACAAGGTGGATGATTATGAGACACAGTTACCAATCACTGAGGTTGTGGTTAGGTCAAGTCAGGAGGATGAGCAAAATCAGGAAGTGGAAAAGGAGGTGGTTGACGATGAGGTCACTGACCCAACATGGGAAGGTGAAAAGCAGAGTGAGGACAGCAGTATAGAGGGGGAGGGATCCACAGCACCACAACAGGCTGGAAGAGGCAGTAGGATTGCAAAAGGTAGAAGTCGGCCCACACCAAACAGGCCGGTAACCATTACACCGAGCACCCCTATGTGTAAATCTACCTTGCCAAAGGGGTAGGTGTTCCACAGTATGGCGCTTTTTTGAGAAAAGTGCAGATGACAAGAGTGGTAGTTTGCAACCTGTGCCATAGCAAAATGAGCCGGAGCTTGAACACTAGCAACCTCACCACCACCAGCATGATCCGCCACATGGCATCCAAACACCCTAATAAGTGGGCCGAGCGCCTGGGTCCACAATCTAGGCCTGCGTCTCACACCACTGCCTCATCTTCCCCTGTGTTACGCACTGCTGGCCAATCCCCTGTTGAAAACGCATGCTCGCATGCCCCTCGCCCTGCACCTGGACCTTCGCATGAACCATCAGCAACAACATCCACTTCCCTGTCCCAGCGCAGCGTCCAAATGTCCATAACACAGTCATTTGAACTCAAGCGCAAATACCCGCCCACAGGCCATAGCACTAAATGCGCAACTTTCAAAATTACTGGCCCTTGAAATGTTGCCATTTAGGCTTGTGGACACTGAGGCCTTCCCTGCCGTGCCCGCCTTACACCAGCATGTGTCCCAGAACATCACCCGTGCCCTGACCAATGCAGTTACTGGGGAGGTCCACTTAACCATGGACACATGGACAAGTGCTGGTGGGCAGGGACGCTACATTTCCCTGACCGCACACTGGGTGAATGTTGTGGAGGCCGGGAGTGAGTCGTACCCTGGGATAGCACAGGTGCTACCTACGCCCAGGATTGCAGGCCCTACGTCCATCAGGGTCTCTGCCAGCAGCTATGTTGCTGGCTCCAACCCCCACTACTCCTCCTCCACCACTTCCACCTCCAGCAGCATGTTAGGCTGCCTTTCCCGCGAACCTCGCGTTATACACATTTTAGATTACACGGATTACTGGGTGTTCACCATTCTCGAACCCCGCTATAAAGGGAACTTCTCATCTCTCATTTCTGTGGTGGAGAGGACTAGTAAAATGGTGCAATACCAGCGTCCTAAATGATCCCTCAGTGCATGAACAAGGCCTGGATTGCGCCTGACTTCTCAACTCCATCAGAGGAGAGCTGAGCGGATGATGAACATAAAGGCAATTTAAATCTATAATTTATAATGTACTCAATCTACTGTAGTGTATTACCATGCACCTTTTCCACTACAAAAATAAATAAAAAGTATATGGTTGAATCTTGTTTTCTCCTCCTCCTCCTCCTCCTCCTCCTCCTCCTCCTCCAGATTGTATATATTCCCTCCACTCTATTAAATAAATAAATAAATAAGGTCAGCTCAACTGCAGGCCCTTACCTCAATTTTTTTTATTGGGTCAGCTGAACAGCATGCACCCGCATATAATGTTTTAGAGCGTCTGCTCACCAGCAGGCCCTCTCCCCTAATGTTTTACAGGGTCAGCTCAGCAGCAGGCCTTCGCATATAATGTTTTAGTGTGTAAGCTCACTAGCAGGCCCTCACCCCTAATGTTTTAGAGGGTCAGTTCAGCAGCAGGCCCTCCCCCAAATGTTTTAGAGGGTCAGCTCAGCAGCAGGCCATCGCATATAATGTTTTACAGGGTCAGCTCACCTGCAGGCCCGCAACTCATGCTGCCTTGCTTTGAAGCAGTAGCCGTAGATCAGGCTCCCTCTCCGGCATCAAACCCTGATTCCCCGTTATTCATAATCACCAACGTAGGCGCAGCAAAGAACATTGAAAGATGATAGGGCAAGAGCAGACATCCAAATGGATCGTCACAGTCACGGAGGGTGAGGTTATCTAGAGTCACCAATGCGGCAGCAGGCCCTCCCCCTAAGGTTTTAGATGGTCAGATCAGCAGGCCCTTGCTCCAAATGTTTTTGAGGGTCACCAGCAGGCCATCAATCATAATTTTTGAAGGGTGTGTATGATGCCCTCCTTTATGTGTAACAAAGGGTGTTTTGGAGTGCCGGTTCCTTGTAATTTTTGGCAGCCCTTTAACTTAGTGCACAGGCTTTATGAGTATAGGAGTCCCACTACCTGAACAATTGTACCACAATGTGAATGAGGCCCTCCTTTATGTGATATACAGGCTGTTTCGGAGTGCCTCTTGCTTGTAATTTTTTGCAGCACTTGCACTTTATATACCACACAATGGCAAATAAGACGTAAAAATATTTCCTTGTAATAAACCCTGATAATGGCTGTATCAAACAGCACTTGCACCCCCTAATAACAAGAACGGTTTGTGGAATAACATACCTGTATAATGGCAATTTGGGTCCCCAGTCAGTGCAGCAAGGTGTAATTGGATTGTTCCTATTACCCAGGCTGTAACCTCCCCTACTGAACCCTGTTCTACATAAATGCTGTGGAATGATTCCTCACTAATCTTTCCCTGAACTTGTAAATAATTTTTTTAGCACAATGAAGTCTTTCTTAGCACTGTCCCTAGCGCCTGCTGACGTACACTGAAAAATGGCAGAATCCAAGATGGCTGAGGCTATTTATAGGGCTGTGACATCACAGGGCTGGCTGGCTTCTGATTGGCTGCAAGCATGTCATTATGGATAATCACTCATTCCCAGAGTTCCTTGCTCCATGTCCTTACATGTGCAGCAGCCATTTTAGGAAAAAATGCGATTCGTTACCACAAAGTGTGAGGAAATTCAGATTCAAATTTTTCCTGAAATTCGGATCCAATTCCACTTTGTCAACTTCGATTCGCTCATCTCTAATTGCAGTCATCAGAGAAAGAGGATATGAAACTACAGCCAAGTTCCAGGATCAGACAGACACAGCTAATTGCTCAGGAAGCAGAAGAACTGTAACCTGTTGAACAACAAATCGAGAAAAGAGACACCATCTTTAAAGCAAAGGAGGAACTTCAGAGGGTTCTGTCGGGAGGAAAAGACCCACTTTAGAAAAGTGCAGCATTATAAATTATGGAGGCACAGATGATGCTGACAGGGCCAAGCACCAGCACACTTGCCTCTGAACAGGCATTTATCAAAGCATGGAAATGGGACAAAAAGCAGGGGCCGGTACATCACGAAGAGTTTATCCACCCAGTTTTATTTATCATATTAAAATGAAGAATACCATAAGTAAAGAGGCACAAGGGATTCTGCTGAAAGGAACAGCTGTCCAATGTGGGGGTATGCCGAGCTACAGTATCTCAGCGGACAGAGACCCGTGTGTGAATGAGACCCATAAATTCAAGCTTAAATGAAAAGCACACCCGGTTAACCCTTCCTGTGTCTGATTTCACATTGACTTGTATTGAAAGGTTCCCCCCCCCATTTTTGTAGCTAGCGTTCAGCATAAATCAACTACAATATCTGCAACATACTTGTTAAAATTGAATCCCTGAATTGATTGCAACAGGGTTGCCAACCGTTCATAAATTTCTGGACAGTCTGTAAAAATAGGCGATTTTTTTCCTGTGTCTGTAAAAAAAAAAAAAAAAAAAAGGTGTCCTTAATTTTTTGGGAGGCTGGTGGTACTTAGCTAGATTATTTTGATGGTAATTATTATCATTTTATAGTTCAGAGCAAATGGAGGTAATGAGTTCTTATGAGTATATTGAGCTATAGATGGGTACTACTTATAATCTTTATAGTTCATTATAGTTTTTCAATTTGTCCTTAAACATTTTTGGTTTTGGGATAAGTTGTCCAGAAAAAATTCTGGTTGGCAACCCTGGACTTCAATGACGGAGAATTGGCGCTGGGCGATGGGCTAATTCACACTGAACACTTCCACACAGCACCGTCTATAGACGCACTGCATATACTGAAATGGATGTAGGCAGCAGATCAATACACCTCTCAGGGAAAGGAAAGCTGAGTTTGTTGCCCCAAAAGGAGCTCTGAAAAATGAAAGGTGGAATCTGATTGGTTGCTAGGGGCAACTAAGCTAGTTTCCCTTTTTCTGATAAATCCCCCCCTCCCCTCCAACGTCTCCAGAATTTCAACGACTGAATTTAAATAGTTGAGAAGATGTCGGTTTTAGTGTTTTGTCAAGGACCCCTTCAAAAGAAGGGGTTGCACACAAAGATAAATGAAGGGAGGGCTACAGAGAGGACAGAGTGCCGTCTATGGTGGGCAAGGGAAACATTTCTGAATTTGTGCCTCAAGCTTCATTCATATGCATTTGCAGACCTATAAATCTTTGATGGAAGAAAGTGTATCCTTATTCATAGCTCTTGCAAGGACTGCTTGCTTAGCTGTCACTATTCCCTCCGCCTTCTCCCACTGTCCCTAGGGACATTCAGCTCCCCCACCTGCTGAATGCGAATATTAATGATGGGAGCATTAATTTCAAACAGGACGGGTGGGCACATAAACTCGGAGATCACAGTGAACAGGTCCCTTTGTATGATAATGTTATTCCCTTGTGCCAGAAAACCCCATCTGCACCATCTATGTTTTCGCTTGCTCAGACACCACATACTGTGGCATACAGCCAAGAGCTATGTACATGTGAAATCACAGCATTGAGGGACGTACGGTGATACTTAGCTGAATGGAGGAATATGTAATATCACAATCAGGTAAGATATGAATGGGTCTTCAGGTCCTGCGGGTGTCACAAGTTTACAGACAGACACACTTGCCTATGAGAGGATTATGAGGGTCAAGACTGAGTGTTACCAACTACTGAGACAAAAATAGCTAGGGGACTACATTTGGTAGATGCAGACAAACCATGTGTGAAGCCTCCGCAACTGTGCAAGGGCCCTGTGAGCAAAAGAAAATATGAGCGCTTCCTACTTTCTTCTAGATTCCATGTCTAGGCATGCTAATTACTGGTGATTTTCCATCTGACAGACTTGCTAAAAAGGTGCACTCATACAAGTACCTCACTAGCTGTTACATAGCTAGAGACCCAGATACTTTACACAGTGGTGCCATGCTCTCCGTGTCCATCCCAGAAATTTTAGAAGCTAGTACTCATCACTGTTTGTTAACGATGATCTGGCAGTATAAATGCACCACTGATTACCCGATGAACGAGCAAAGCGGTCGCTCATCAGGCAATCGTATCTTTTGAGCAGGACAAAAGATCATCATTTCCCAGTGGCAGATGGTGCTTTGTAAACATGTTCTGCTGCAGGGAAACAACGAGACAGTATGGTGAAGAGCAATGGCACTAGCGAATGCATTTAAATGCACCAGTCTCCTCCGCTAGCAATCAGAAGATTGTCAGGAAGTAACCCTTCCTTCCCGACAATCTGCTAGATCATCGCCCTGTGTAAAGGGATCATAAAAATAAATTAAATGTTTTCCCCTCTGTAATAAAAGAGTCGCAAGATATCTTCTAGACCACACCATTTGTGGCAGTCTAGTCGATGGTTGACAAACATTTTTGTAGTGGAGTGGAAGGCAGCAGTTGACTTGCGAGGAGAAGGAAGTGGAACCATGCCGTTACATCATTATGGCTCCCTCCTCCTCCGCTTATATGAAACTTTTCTTCCACTTTTAACTTCTCTACTTAAAAGGCTGTAGAAAATATGCCACTCACTTCCCTCCCTGCCACAGGTTGCCTGGGGTGGGAATCAACACTAATCATGGCTACTCATTGCTCCCTCAAATTTATGAATTGTCCTCCTTCACAATCTTGTCACAAGAGAGGTTGAGGGCAGATAACAAAGGTCACAGGCACATGGAGGTCAAGGTTTGGCGAGATGAAGAGCCATACTTTATTAAGAAGGAGAAATAAAAGCATGGTTTCTCAGCTCACAGAAAAAAAAAAAAACACCATTCCATTATTAAAACTTAAAGGGGTTGACCACTTTTTGGCTACTTATGACAAATGTGTAGGTAAGATGACCTACATGTGTAGGTAAGATAACCACCTCTTTCAAGCTTTTTAATGTCAATACATCATTAGTAATGTCAAAGTGACATTGACATATGAGTAAACAGTCGGTGGCCAGGGGTAAAAGCCTGTTTAATGACACACTGGACTGTTGACTTTTTTACTTAACAAACAGTCCAAAAATTATCCCTTTTTGTTGCCAGATGCTTTCTTCTCTGTTTTCTTTTTTTTTTTTTTATCGTGGATGTTATTTTTGAGTGATGACTAAGGAAATTCATTATGAGTTTGATTCATGCAGAATCGATTTACCCATCTCTAGTAGACATCAATTCTTTTGTGTATTGCATTGCATTTTGGAGTAGCTCCCTTTAAGAGTATGATTAAAAATACACCTGACTCTTTTAAGACAGTCTGTATTGACCGTGGTATGGATCGTATACACAGATCTGGGTCTCGCCATTTTCCATGGTGTGCGCTTTTCTCGGAAAGCTCTAGTTTTTAAGAGTAGGATTCCAATTATACTTTTATAAAAGTGAATTGGCATCTATTAAATTGACTAAGACGTATGTGTTATTTCTATAGGTATACTTATGTCGTTTTCTTAATACAAATTGTATGACATAAAGGCCGTTAAGAATTCCACTAATGGGGACACCATGGAGGTGAAAATTTTGTGTGTAATGTAGCCACAATAATGAAAACCAACTGAATATTCTTCTGCAAAACAGTCTATATCAGAGAAGAGAGAATCAATTTGGTTTGAGTAAAATTTTACCCAAATATTCCAATTTTTTTTTTGCTGCAACTGAATCTAAATTGTTGGGGATTCAATTTGGGCAAATTTCTCAAATTAGGTGTCAGCCATTTTTCAGATAAGAAGACAAAGGATAAAGACAGAAGATCATGTACCCCAAGAAGGTATCCAGGTATACGCACTGGCAGGCATTTGCAACCAAACAGCAAAAAATAAATAAATTAAATTAAAAAAAAAGAAAAAAAACTTACATTTTTTAAAAGTCCGTTTGTCATCACCTGCAGTTATGAGTTTACCCACAGTCATATATGCTGTAGTCAGTTTGTCTTGGCAGAGCTTGGAAGGGGTTGGATAGAGTCCCAGGTGACCCCAGAATGTCATCCACAACTTTTCAGGGCAACTGGGGCACTTTCAATTCAGGTTGAATTTATTCAGACCCCAAATCGAACTGGCCAAATTGGAATTTCAGGAGATTTGCTGATCACTAATCTATATTTTAATTGCCATTAAAGAGGTTGTCCACTGAGAAAAGCTGGGCAATGGCCACTAAGGAAGCTATAATGGAGGCCATATTAGCTGTTAATTAAAGAGATTAACCACTGAAAAGAGCTGTACGATGGCTGCTATGGAACCTATAATGGAGGCAACATTGGCTGCTACCAAACAGAAAGCAATTTTTATGACCAGTTGTCTCATCATAGATATCGATGACATTTCTCTAGGATATATCATCAATTTCTGATCAGCAGGGGTTCGGCTGCTGTGATCCTACTCCTAATGGGTGCATCAGCAGCCTTTGCAGTCCAAGGTGTTCCATGGGATTACTAGGAAAAAAACTGGTGGAGTTCATTCTAGCACTTTCAATCCATCCCTTGTAAATGGGGGATTTTTTCAGTGGCCCACCCTGAGTCGGTTGCCTATCCCTATGATTAGAGATAAGTGAATTTCATATTATCCACGCTTTGTTTGGTGGTAAAAGCAGAATTGCGGGACGGATCCGTTTTGCAGCCCATAGACTTCTATTATGATGGAATGAATAACGGAATGCCTCTAAAGGCATTCAGTCATAGAATTGTGTTATGGTCAGTGGAAACGGAATCCATAAACGCAATTCTGCTTTTACCACCAAATGAAGCGTGAACGAATTTCAAAATATGAAATTCGCTCATCTCTACCTATGATCCATCTCCAAGGTCTACGATAAGGCAACCCTTTTAACAGAGGTGGCTAATTTTTATTTATTTTTTCTATTTTAGAGGAAAACGCTCACTAAATAAAATATAATAGCACACAAATCGATGCTAATCTCGCAACGCATCTTACGATGAAAAAGAATTGTGACCTGGTTAAAATTGATGGCTGAATTGCTGCTTTAAACAGCCACCGATACATTTTTATGATTGCTATAGGACACTGAAGTCGAGCCATGGTTGTTAATTTTGCCATTTTGCAAACTCTACATGTCCTACATGACAAGTCTTTTCCTCTGGGAAGATAAATATACACACAGGGCCCTACGTGCTTTCTTTTAAAGCAGTCTACCTTATGCATTAATCAAATTTGTAATAACCTTGTTGAAGAAAACCACTGCATTTAGAGCAGGATGTGTCTGCATGATGTGTAATCTCTATACTGCAAGCACCACTGGACAGACAGTGTCCCTGCTAAGCAAAAAAAAAATAATGGAGACACACAGCTGCTGCAGAGACCCATCTGGAGGAAATCCCAGACTGGTATTTAAGTGTGTTCCATTGACCATCTGATATGCCTTCTATTTTTAAATGTAAAATATAAACTAATCCAATATAGAAACCATCCAATAAAACCCACAAATATATATTAAAAGTGCCCATAGCTTGTGCTACGGAAATAGCAATGCAGTTAAATGCCTGTTTATGTTTTTATCTACGTCTGACTGTAGCATAGAATTATAAAAATTGGAAGTCAGGTAAGCCTAAAAGAACTTTTCACACTGTCTTCGGCTTGTATAAAATGTCTCTAAAAACCAGGCTCACGTGGATCCCACATTTTTTGGAAATTTCTATGAACAAGAGCAGGGAAAAAAGGATTCATCATTGACATACAGCACATCAGTGTTTTTTTTTCTGGTGCATACTGGCCCACATTTAGTAACATGGATGCAACTAACTTTTGCTGAGATTGCACGTTTGGCACATCAACATTTATAGAAATTATCTGCTTCTGGACCAAGGGGTTGTGACTTACCAAAAAAAAATAAAAAAAAAAGGGTAGGGAAAGGGAGTGACCTAATAGGCCAGGGGTGGCCAACCTTATATACACAAAGAGCCAAAAAAGAACAACATATGACTACCAGGAGCCACAAGCTAAACAATTACATTCACCGTATTTTTCACCCTACAAGATGCACCTAGGTTTTCCCAAAGAAAAATAAGATAAAATAAAATATTTTTCATCCGATCTGAGGTCTGCTAAAATATTTTATTTTTATTTTTCGTTAGCAGAGAAAACAAAAAATATATATATTTTTCATCAGACCTCAGATCAGACTCCTAAATCAGATCCCCAATCCTGATCTGACCTACAATAAAATCCCCAAACCTCATCAGACCTCCAAATCAGACCCCAAAATAAGACCCCCAATGCTTGGATCAGGCAACACAAATCAGACTCTCAGTGTCAGACCCTCAGTGCTCAGATCTACTCCCCATGATCAGACCTGACCATCCATGCTCAAACAAGACCCCCATGATCAGATCTGCCCCCCATGCTCAAATCTGAACCCTCATGCTCAAATCGTCCCACTCATGCTCAGATCAGACCCCCATTGTCCAGATCAGGACCCTCCCCATGCTTGGATCAGAACCTCCCATGCTAAGATCAGACCCCCATGCTCAGTTCTATAATTAAAAAAATACTGGGCTCCTGCTACTCTGCAGGTCTGACACGCTCTCCACTATGACCTGATGAGCACAACGTCAGGTCATAGTGCGTGTCTTCACATACTACGTTCTCACGCTGTGTGCATCAGGACATAGTGAAGAGGGAGCTGGAGCTGCAAAGTAGTAACAGTGCCTTATCAGGAAAAGAGATCTGAGCATGGGGTGGAGAGTGAGCCGCCTGACTGCTTCCTGGCTTCACAGTTAGAGCCTCACTTGAAGAAGCAAAGAGCCGCATGTGGCTCAAGAGGCAGCTAAATAATCCTATATATTGTGCACAAGAATGTACAAAATAAAAATATTTATGCTCCTTTTGGTGTTATATTTGCATCCTCTTTTATCTGGTTCAATTACAGTTCAAAATTTATTATTTTCCAATGATGTTAGTCGATAAATTCTGCCTTAGAGCTTACTCACAGTATATTGTCTGTATTTACCGATCGTGGCATCCCACGTGGTAATCTAATGTTAGAGGCTTACCGCACTGCTTCCTTATGTGAGGGGATCGTAACTTACAGGTATGATGTAGCGGTTTCACAATCTCCAAGCCCGGCGTCCCACGTGATTGGGTTCTTTCATGCAGGGGGCGGTTTGTCCAACTCACCCTATCTCGCCTCTTCTTTCTCATATATGGAGATGGTGACTTGCCGATATGTTTTAGCAGCCTCACTATCTCCAAACCCAGCGCCCCATGTTTTCAGATTCTTGACTGTAGCTGGGCAATTCACTTGGAAACGAGAGTGCTATATTTCACAAAAACACTGGTACCACAGCATCTCTATCAGTTACCAGTTGTTAGTAGATGAATTATCATTTGTAGACAGGTTCTGAGTGTACACTCACTCCATCAGTGGTCTAAGGCAGATTTCATTGACTAACACCATTGAAAAATAATAAAATTTTGAACTGTAATTGAACCAGATATAAGAGGATGCAAATATAACACCAAAAGGAGCATAAATATTTTTATTTTGTACATTCTTGTGCACAATATATAGGATTATTTAGCTGCCTCTTGAGCCACATGCGGCTCTTTGCTTCTTCAAGTGAGGCTCTAACTGTGAAGCCAGGAAGCAGTCAGGCGGCTCACTCTCCACCCCATGCTCAGATCTCTTTTCCTGAAGGAGCATAAACATTTTTATTTTGTACATTTATGTGCACAATATTTAGGATTATTCCCTGAGACATTTTATTCAGAGTTTTTTTTCCCCACAGATTGTGTGCGTGGACATTTTAGCGACCTCTGTCATTTGTGTGTCCAGTATTGTTTTATGAAAAGTTATTAATATAGCCAATTATTTCTTTGTATGTGTAAGTGCTGGGTTGTTATTTTCTGTGTAGGCAGCAATGATTGCTCCGGCGGTCACACACTAAATAAATAAATATACCCATTTTATTGTGAGCAAGTCCTAACATATACAGCTAGTATGGTATAATCACTAGTGTTTTTTTTTAAACAATTCTATTATTAATTAAGTTTTATTATGAAGTATGTGTGATATATGGTTCATCAAATACATTTAAACACATGATGTCCAAGTGGTCCCAATTGTGTGAGTGCCTGTCTAAATTTTATTAATAATTTCTCAAACTAAGCCAACCAATAGTTGGTATACAGTGTCTAGCCCTGC
This sequence comes from Bufo gargarizans, assembly GCF_014858855.1. Taxonomy (NCBI): domain Eukaryota; kingdom Metazoa; phylum Chordata; class Amphibia; order Anura; family Bufonidae; genus Bufo; species Bufo gargarizans. The sequence goes on along the minus strand of NC_058085.1, from coordinate 73,846,717 downwards.
ACCAAAATTAGGGGCGGACTGACCATAGACACTACAGGGAAACGCCCAGTGGGCTGATACCCAGGGCGCCATCTAAGCCTTCCTCGTGACCATGGAAGGTAATAATCTGATGCTCCCCTCCTGACTTCTGAATTCTATTATATTGTCATCCTAAGACAACTGGAGTAGGATGACAGAACATGGCAGTTGGTGCTTGCCACCACAGAGGGGCAGTTTTTGGGGAGGTATTTTGTGCTGCTGGGGCATTGCTGGCCCCACCTACTTGTGTTGGCCCTGACTACAAAAGGGGCCGACTGTTAGTTTTTTTTCAGGGCCACTAAGTTCCCACTTTGCCCCTGGCCAAATTGATCAACCAGCCTGAGCCACTGTAAAAAATCTGAAACAGGTCTAGATTTCCCATGTTTACGCCATCTATAGGATTACCAACTTTGCCCTAGTGTTTTTATGGTAATTCCTTTTGGTGGCAAAAGCACACACACAATACAGAGACAGACTATGCAGCTGCCATGGGATCCTTGGAACAAGTGCCCCATCTTTATTAGTCCATCCAAAATAAAGAGTAGAATTAGGGAGCAGGAACCAAACCTGTTAGATCTTAACTTTAGCCCCCTCTCTTCCATATACATGCCACTCTTCAGTGATAATAATTTGTGTGTTTTTTTAATGTAAAGATCCTTTATTTTTTATGGATGATTAAGGTAATGAGTACTGTTTACTGTAACTTTTATGTTTTGGAATTGATACAGTATTGCATTTTCAAGCCCTGCAGAGAGATACATATATTATTGGGCTTGTTGACCTCATATGGCTGTTTTCACATCAGTTGTTTGTTTCACATTTAAAGGGCTTCTGTCACCCCACTAAACTCTTTTTTTTTGTGTACTTATAATCCCTATCCTGCGATATTGCCATACATTATGTTATTAATAATTTTCGTTCAGTAGATTTAGCAAAAAACGTACTTTTAAGATATGCAAATTACTTGTCTACCAGCAAGTAGGGCGTCTACTTGCTGGTAGCAGCCGCAGAAAACTGCCCCCTCCTTCTGTTGATTGACAGGGCCAGCCGCGATCTCCTCCTCTGGCCGGCCCTGTCAGCATTTAAAAAATTGCGCGCCTGTGTTGATTCGGCGCAGGTGCTCTGAGATGAATTCCCTCAGTGCGCCTGCTCTGATGACATCACCAAAAGAGAAGACGTCAGCGGCGCAGGCGCACTGAGGGAGTGCTGAGGAGACGAGCCTCCTTATCTCAGAGCGCCTGCGCCGAATCAACACAGGCGCGCGATTTTTGAAATGCTGACAGGGCCGGCTGGAGGAGGAAATCGCGGCTGGCCCTGTCAATCAACAGAAGGAGGGGGCGGTTTTCTGCGGCGGCTACCAACAAGTAGACGCCCTACTTGCTGGTAGACAGGTAATTAGCATATCTTAAAAGTATGTTTTTTGCTAAATCTACTGAACGAAAATTATTAATAACATAATGTATGGCAATATCGCAGGATAGAGATTATAAGTACACAAACAAAAAAAAAATTATGAGTTTAGTAAACAGAAGCCCTTTAATATATACACATGACAACATGTTAAAAAATTGTTCTGTTCATAGGGATTCTCTGGGATTTTCATAATGATGGCCTATCCAGGATAGGTCATCAGTATCAGATTAGCAGAGGCCCGACACCCAGCATCCCTGCCGATCAGCTTATGTAGAGGCAGTTGTCATGGATGATCCGCGAGAATATTGAACTGTCCTCCCAATATTATCAATATTACTCTGCCTTATTGATCAGTAGGTCTATTAAACAGTAATTATTTCCCTAGGCCCCAGAACCTACAATTTGATTATTCAGAGCGTCTCCTTCTGTCCTTCTGTTGTACCCTGAGAACAACATAGTCCTTTTGTTCAAGTCAGTCAATAGATGCCCAGCAGATAACGCAATTACAGCTGGCTTCCTCAGGTTGACAAAAGAACTTCCCTTTCTGAAGAGATATCACAGCTAGGTGTGAAGACTGCACCTGGGGGGAGCCATATGGTGTCGCTGCCATAAGGGTCTGTAAGCTAGCTTGCTGCAGACAGGCCGGCACCAAGGTTTCCCAGATTGCAACATGAATCTGAGATATGATTTTTACCTTTTTAAGAGAGACCATGCATCTTACGGACGTAAAAATTACATCATCGTGTTACTCAGAATTCACTGGACGTTTACATAGGACAAACATAACTCTAAGATGTGCCCAGGTAAAGTTATGGTGTTACCCCATCATAGAACCAGTTATAATAGTAATATTTGGTATCCCTGAACTCCATATTTTGTGGGGAATGTGAATATGTGCTTGTTACTTGTGTACAGCGGAGACATCCCGCGATATGGCACATGCCATATTTCAGAACTGACATTCACCTCAGGAATACAGCCTGCCCAGCAGGCGGACTCTCAATTCCCCGCCTTGATTCTGGGATCCTTTATAACAAAGACCTAGAATCTGCTAAAGGAGTTCTCCACTTTTAACAACTCCTAAAGAGGGCCTCAGCCAGAGAACCCGTGGGCTGTAGGCATATTACACTGGACAAAGGTTTCTTGGACTTTATCCCTGCAACGGACTATTTCACCAACTGACATCTTTTCTGCGGAAACTAAGTATTTTCTTCCTTTTCTCCCTTTTGTTTATTGGACTATACTTTCCTTTATTATTGTGTTAATAATTACTGTGCATCTTGATAATTTGTATTGTATATAGATATATAATAAATGACCTCCAAGTCATTTCTCTAGCCATATGCCTGTTTTCAAACACTGCAAAAACTTACCCTAGCCTCTCCGAAGGGAAAGCTACTCGGTTGTGTTATCTAGATAGTGGGTTCCTTGCTCCCATAAATTGCAAGGTTAAACTACCCTGTGTGTGGTTCGGGTCCAGTTTGTCACACGCTTACTTGCGGTCGGTCGGCGGTCCACTCCCTGCGCTTTCAGCCTATCGACTGTACGGACTCAAGTTAGACTGTCGGTTTGCTGAAAGTGGCTGGGAGGCCTGTTTGCGGATTGACCACTAGGGGCGCTGTGACGGTTTCGTGACGTATGGTGGCCGCGGCGGTCGCAGTTCGTCACAGCAGTAGTGCTGCATGAGTACCTAGGTCTCTTTGTAGGCCATGCGACATCATGTTCATCGGTCATATGGCCTATGCACAGCTCAGTCCCCTTCAAGCAAATGAAGCTGGGCTGCAGTACAAAGCACATCCACTACCCAATTGACGGCACTGTGCTTGATTAGTTGTGAAGAGGCCGCACACCAGTGCTCCGGTGCTCACTGCAGCTTCCCCAAATAGCTGATCAGTGGAGGTGCTGGATGACAGATCCTCGTCAATCTCAAATTGATGACCTATCCTGAGGATAGGCCATCAATATCAAAATTCCAGAAAACTCCTTTAATGTACTTTTTTTTCTGGATTCTGCAGGATGGAAAAAAGTATAGCATACTACATTTTTGCTTCTTTTTTTCCCAACGTATAGGTTACATGTGGGACAAAAACGCATGGGAATACAGCCGTAGAATGTGTACGGTTTAGAAGGAGAAATTGGTGGTGAGCCCAGATATAGGAATGGAACGGATTCAAACTACGCTACTATTGCCTCCAAAGAATGTAAAGATTTGAAACAATAGAGCTCTGTGCAAACAGCCCCATCCATTTGGCACATCCTCATTTGTTTGGAACTTCATCTGAACAAGCCCAACCAGTTTTAGGCTTGGGCATCATTATGGTCCAGAGAAGATCTGCCTTGTTGGATCAGTAAAATAAAATATTAAAAATGTTAAACTTATCATTACCTTACTTCTTTACTGAGATATTCTTGCTTAAATGTGCAGGACCAAAGTCTGAGCTGCAGTTAACATTTGCTGTATGTTAGATCATTGTACAGACTCAGATCACTATATATAGGAGGGGACATGTTTTCAGAATCCATAAAGAACATCTGTCAGCATAATCAAACCTATTCAACCAGAAATATTGTTTGGCGGGTCAGTGATACTGGTTATTATTTATGTACATCTAGAGGGGGTTACACATACATTATATGAGAATACAATAAAAAGAAACAGACTGGTACAGCGGAAGAGTACTCTGCCCACCAGAGCTTACAAATCTACAAGGGAAGAACAAAGTAGGTGAGGATAAAAATTGCTAATTTGGTTATGTGGTAGCAGCACCTCCTGAAGAGGTGGGGTTTCAGGTTAATTTTAAAGCTTTGGATGTTGGTGGAGCATCTGATGTGCTGGAGTACTGGGTTCCGGAGTACGGGGGATGGACGTGAGAAATCTTGTAGTCAGTTGTTTGAGGAATAGATGAGAGGAGAACAGAGAAGTAGGTCCAGTGAGAATCGGAGATTACGTGTATGAATATATCAAGAAAGCAGGTCAGAGATGTAAGGACGGGACAGATTGTAGATGACCTTGTATGTAGTAGTTTGTAGTTAAAACTGAATTTACTGGGCAATGGGGAGTCACAGAAGGGATTGTTAGAGGGGGAGGCAGAGAAGAAACGAGGGTAAAGGTGGATTAATTGGGCAGCAGAGTTGAGATTAGATAGGAGGGCAGTGAGTGCTAGATAGTTGGATTAAAATGATACCAGTCTTAGAAAAAAAATTTGTAGCATTCCCAAGCAAAAAATAAAAAAATACTTATTTCTGCAAATGAGGGCTTCAGTGCACTGAGGGGTGGGGCCTAGTCCCTCAGTGTAATTCAGCTCCTCTACTTTCCAGTGCTAGCCGCACTCCTCTCCCTCTGTGCACTAATGCCCTCATTTTTATAAAGAATATAAGTCTTCTCACAGAAATGCTGCAACTGATTTCACAAGACCCCCTGATGAATTTAATGTGGTCCTCAAACCTTACTTTCAATTGAGTGCAAACTTTTCCTTATGAGCTCAGCTGGTCAATCACCACATTTCCTTCTGTAGTGGCCCAGGCTGGGCACTACCATTCCTACACCCTGCTACTGTCTCTAATGGCTAACAATGTAATCTGTGTATTTATTCCAGGTCCTCCTCCACTGTGCATTCATAATATTGTTATGTAACTGCTATGTTCATGTAATGTGCCTGGTTCACCAGCAGGTGCAGTGTATCTGGCAGAGAGGGAAATCTTTAGATAGAATGGAACTTACCATTCCATTCTCCACCTTTTTGGGCAGAAGTGAGCTGGTCCTGCTTCCTACCAAGGGAGAGGTTGCAGGAAGCTATGTTCAGTTCAGTCTAGTTGAGTCTAGTGTTCTAAGCAGATGAGTCAAGTCATGGTCCAGTGAGGGGAATGGCCGCCACTCCTACTGCAGGAGTATCCCAAGGGAAGCAGCTCATAGAGCACCATGACTCCTTACAGATACAGACAGAGTATCATGAGTAGGTCAACAGCCAAAGGCACCCCACTCAAAAGGTACTAGAAAAGTGATAAAGTCAGCCTAACAGACTTAAGCCAGAGTCTAGAACAGCAGAGAAAGATAAAGCAAGGTATCCAAGTTTGCCTGCCAGTTTACGCCAAAGCCTGCTGGAGCCAGAGAAAGATCAAAGATTGTCTGGATGCAAGTTTATTCAAGTAAAGCTGTTGAACTTTATAATGTCTGGACTTGACTTCTTCTCCACCTCCAACTATTCCTCTCCCCTTTATTGCTACGGAGCCTAACCCTGGGGAGCAACAGTATCCAGGTAGGAACACCGTGACACACACAAAACTGTTAAGGCAGCATTACCATTTGGCATTCCTGAAAACCTGATATTGGACATGATTGGCCCTGGGGGGGCGGCATGTTGCACTTCAATATAATTTATAGCTGTCTGATTGCCACTGTCAGCCATATTATCTTTCTTGGGGCTCATCCGGTTACCCAGATGTTTCCATCCACCAGAGGCTATAGTGTCTGAGGAGGCCCCAAGTTTTTCTGACACATACTGTAAGAAGACATCATTATAATTGACACATGATGAGTGGAGTTTTATACAGCGCCCAAAAGCTGTAAGTTATTCCTCTGCTCTCCATTTGCATATCAGCAGTAGTGAAACTCAATTGTAGAAATAACCTCCTTTCTTGCCTGTGAAATCTAAGCTTAGTGAACTTTGTTATCAGGCATGTTCCTGCCAGACAAGGAATAACCTTCAACATAATTTATAGGTTACACAGTTTGAACACAAGGAACACTGTGGAGTGCAGATCAATAGTGCCATCAGTGAAAGGGGAGGAGTAGCCAACTTCTATTTAAGTGATTGTCACAAAAAAGTTGTGTGACAAATACATAAAAAGGTAAAGACATTTAGATGTACAATTAGAGATGAGTAAATTGATTCTAAACAAATCGGATTTGACCTAGATTCTGTAAAATTGTAAGGTGAAATAATCCAAATTTTTGGTTCTTTGATTCAGGTAAATTTTGAAGACCAAGAAGGAGAGAGAGAGAGAAATACATAGAAAGAAGGAAAGGGGGAGACAGGGAGATGGAGAGCGTGAGAACATTTTTTAAAAAATTTAAAAAATAAAAAAAAGTGGATGACAAGAGAAAAAAAAAAATGAGTTTTAGGAGAACTCAGAGGGTCTAATTTTGACAAATGTTTAGGCCAATTGGAGCATTTTCAATTCAGGTAGACTTGATTTGGGCCTGGATCAAATTGATCGACATTTCATGGAATTTTGAGCAGTTTGCTTATTTCTACGTACAATCATATGTAACATACAGCCTAAAATACACTTCATTATATAAATGCAAAGCCAACAAAATTCTCAGGCAACCTTAATTTAGCCTCCATTCAACACTATCAGCTAATTATGTAACCCATACACAACTGGACACAGTTAGAGAGCAGATGACCTCTGTTGGCAAAAATATGATCTGGAAATAATTCATAAATATAAAGCAGCCAAGATAGGCAACCTAAGAGAGATGCCAGATTAAAAAAGTGACCAGTTCCCCTAGCGAGCATCCAGTGCATTCCAAGCATTATAAATCAATAAAATAACCATTAAGAGTCAAAACCTCTTTATAATAGTATTTATAAAATAGGACCCCATCCCCCACATGGTTCGCTGTTTCCACTCTATGGTTTAATGTCTGACTACAAGTTTTTGGCGGTTGCATAAGATTATGAGCCATTTTGCAACTCTTAATGATCATGATACATTTGGGTGTGTGCGGGGGGGGGGGGGGGGTACTCTTTTCTATTATTCACAACTGGAGGTTGTGAATAACAGGCACCGTGCGCACAAAAGGTTGCTGATTGCCGTGGCTGGATTTGGCAGAGTTGCAATGTATTCATTTTTGTGTTTTGCTACACAGCATTAGACTTTTAGATGTCAAGGACAAGTGGGGAGATTATATGAATAAAACTAAACTACTCAGGCAGAGATTTGCCAGAAAAACAACCAAAGGAAGTAAAAAAGAGCAACTCTGACTAGATTGCATTACGCAGCTGTTTCTGTCCTGAAAATAATTAGCTGTTTATTAGTTATTAAAATTGGGGTAAGGTCAATTATACAAATATGCAAAATAGGTCTCTGTAGTGCATCCGCTCTTTGTGCCTTCTTTTACCAGCCTCGCATTCAGAAAATACATTAAAGTATCTTTTTTATCTGCATAAGAGGATATCACTAGAGAGGAGCAAATTTCTCAAAAATTCGATTTGTCCGGTTCGCCGAATTTTCCATAAAGATTCGATCCGAATTTATTCACAGTGAATGGCGTTAAAAAACAGCTATTTTCTGGCTGCAGAGAGCCTGTATAGTGGTGTAGAAAACTGTGCCTTGCAATAACATGCATAGGGAGTCTGCCGTGAAACAGTGAAGCAATACTGTGAGTCAGTATGACACGCACATGACAGGCTTCGCTCTTAGAATCACTGCACATTTAACTTATTTGGGCAGTTACGGGGCCCAAACTGACCAAATAACTGAAGTATGAACTCAGCCTTACAGGTCGATGTTAGCGCCAGGTATAAAGAACTGTGCAGAGGCCCAAGATCCTACTGTAGCGTGAAAGAGCGCACTTCTTTTACACCGTCATAAGCTGATTCCACACAGATGTCTACAGAACCTGTTCTATTAAACCCTTATACAAGTAGAGCCCCCCTGACAGAGTGGGGAGGGTGTCAGCAGTAAGTTTGTGTTGATGTCACTGATTGTTTTGCCCTTCCTCTGATCCATCAGGACAATAACCCCCAAAAAACAGATCCTGTCTGTTGAGCATCCACCTTCACTCTGTCAGCATTTGGTCAGTAAACCATCAGTATTGCTAAAGCCCCCAAAAAAACAGGAGTGGATCCAAATCAGAGATGACACGTGAATGGAATCTTTGCATGTCTTCTGTGTTTTGTACCCACTCCTGCTTTTGGCTACCAAATCATAGGCCAATTCTGATGCAAAATATGGACCATGTCATATAGGCCTTACAGCTGCTACATTGACAGGATATGTTGTGCGTCTCATTTTTCTTACTTCTAACAAATCAGAATGAGGATGTCAACCAGGTCAAAAAGGCAAACTAGTGGCCTAGTCATGGTGTGGGGAGGGAGAACAGCTTGAGAAGTCCACAGAGTGGCCCAATGACATAGTGTTGAGGTAGCAGCAGCATGAGGAGACCACAGAGTGGCCCATTTACATAGTGTTGAGGTGGCAGCAGCATGATGAAGCCACAGAGTGGCCCATTGACATAGTGTTGATTTAGCAGCAGCATGAGGAGGCCACAGAGTGGCACAATGACAGAGTGTGGAGGTAGCAGCAGCATCAGGAGACCACGGTGGGGAGGTGGGTGGAAATAACAGTAACCGCTGACTATGGTGGGTGGAAGAAGGAGATGTTGGCAACAGGCGAGTGGCAGCATCAGACTAGTAGTTGAGGCAGGTAGCCAGAAGAAACCGGTCTCTTTCATCAAGGTGTGGGTGAGGCAGCATAGATCTAATCTGATGCATCAGGCATTGGTGGGTGGAAATCCTGGCTGATCCACGCCTGATTCATTTTGACAAAGGTCAGTCTCTCCAAATTTTTGGTGGACAGGCGGGTTCTCCTTGGGGTAACTATGGCCTCCGTGGCACTAAACACCCCCTCTGATGCCACACTACTGGCTGGGCAGGACAGCTTTCCCAGGGCAAACTTGGCCAGTTGCGGCCATAAATGCAGTTTGGCTGCCCAGTAGTCCAGCGGATCTTCAATGTGGGGTGGCATGGTGCTGTCCAAGTATGCCACCACCTGCTAGTTCAGGTTCTGCTCCAGGTCTAGCTGCTGCTGCTGGTGAGTAGTTTCTTCACAAGGCGGGTTAAGAAAGCTGCTCATCAACTCTAGACTCAAGCTGCTGCTGATGGGGCTGGTACTGCTCCTACCCCCACACAGCAGTAGAATAATTGTGCAGAGAGCCCCCCGATCAGACCTGCGAGAGGATGGACAATGGTGCAAATAGGCAGGATATCTGACAACACAGGATATCTATAGTAGTTCAGTTTGTCCTCCCTCTCAGCGGTTGTAAAAAAAGGCCCCCATTTTGGACTGGTAGCAAGGGTTCAATAAGGTGGAGAGCCAGAAGTAATCCCTCTGCCGAATAGTGACAATTCGGCTAGCATTACCCAAGCAAGTGAGCATGCAGCCATTTGCGCAAGTGACTCGGAGGGATTCCCTTCCTCTATCTCCACTGCATACTGCCACGGTGTGCCTGGGTGATTTTTCTCATCTTCCTCATCTCCCTCTTGCTCCTCTGGCTGCTACTCTTCTGTCAACTGTGTATAAAAACCACCCATTTTCCTACACATTGGAGCACAAGCAATGTCCTCCTCCTCCAATTCAGTTCCCACACAGCTCATGTGGCCGTAAGATGTAGGCACCACGTCTCCAGTCCCCTGACCAGCCAGATGCACCAGCATCTGTTCCAGGATCTGAAGCAGTGGAATTGTTCATCCTGTAATCCTGGCGATTGACAAATAAGGGCCTGAGCAAACGGCAGGTGTCATGCATAAGTTGCCACTGGCTGACATCCAAGTTACACAGGGGAGTACTCCTGTCCGCTTGGATCATCAACAAATCGTTTATGGCCTTGCTCTGTATAGCCGGTCCAACATATAGAGGGTGGAATTCCAACGGATGGAAATGTCGCACATCAGCCTATGTTCGGGGACCATGTTCTGACGCTGCAGCTCAAGGAGGGCGTGCTTGGCGGTGTACGAGTTGCTGAAGTGCATGCAAAGTTTCCTGGCCATTTTTAGGATGTCTTGCAGACGGGTGGAAGACTTCAGGAACCGCTTCACAACCAGATTGAACACATGCGACATGCAGGGCGCATGGCTCAGGCCTCCTTGACGCAGCGCCAACACCATGTTCTTCCCGTTATCGGTCACCATGGTTCAGATTTTGAGTTGAGTTGTCGAGGAGAAAGCCAGGATTCGATTTCTTGATGAAGGATGGAGAAGTTCATCCCCTGTGTGACTCAGTTCGCCCAGGCAAACAAGGTGCAGAACACCTTGCCCTGCACATGTGGTATGCTGGAGGGGCACTGTGAATTATCTCTGCAGTGGAGGCTGAGGACACAGTGGAGGATGAGGATGCAGAGGCGGACATTGTCACAGGACCAACGGCGTGACAACGTGGAGGCAGAAGCCATGTCACCTGGCCAAGTTGCTGGTGCAGCTGTGCAGGAACCACATTCACCCAGTGTTCCGTATAGGACATGTATTGTCCCTGACCGTAGTTACAGCTCATGTTGGCACCGCTGAGCACTTTTGCAGACACCGATAGGCTCAAGGACTGGCCCACCTTCTGTTCTACATGTGCATGCAGGGCTGGTACTGCCTTTTTGGCAAAGAAATGAATGACGGCTTGGGACTCTCCACCTCGGCTCCGCACAAGCCATCAGTTCTCTAAAAGGTGCAGAGTCCACCACTTGGAAAAGGAGGGACTGCAGCACCCGCAACTTGGCCAGGAGCACGTTCATCTTCTGTGCCGTTGGATGGGTGGATGCATACTGTTGTCTCTTGGCAATTGCTTCGGTGATAGATTGCTGGTGGAATGACCGACGAGGAGTAGGAGGGCGAGGAGCAGGTGCATCAGGACCAGTAGATGATGGGAAGTACAGATAGCTCCCTTTGGCTGAGGTGTGAAGTGGAGCCTTGACTGCCTGAAATTGGATTCATGCCACTGGGTGATGCAGCGGTTGCTGTGGCAGGCTTGACCACCACATTGGAGCCACGGTTCTCCCAGGCCACTTTATGCTAATGCTGCATATTTTGATGCATGGCCGTGATGCCAACATTGGCACCCTGGCCATGCTTTACCTTCTGCACATAGATTCGGCAAATGGCCATGCTCACCTCCTCTGGTGGCTTAACAAAAACCTGCTCCATTGCAGAGTAGGTGATTTTATCCCCAACACTCTGCACTGACTGGCTGCTACATCCGCTGCCTCTGTGAACCTCTGCACCACTACTTTCCGGGCAGGTAGGCTTCTGCAAAGCGGGTCACATTTGGCTCTCGACCTCCCACTGCTGCAATCCTGTTGACTCCCGGCCATGCTACCGACTTGCTGGCTCCGCCGCATGCGCAAGCTGCCACCCTCTTCTCCCGATGATTATGAAGCCCCTTCGTCAGCTGGCTCACAATTGCGATTGGCTACATCATCATCGAGTACTGACTGCATGTCACTAACCGCTCGCAACATCAGCTCCCACACTACTCTCCTTATCACTACTTGCCCGGCTACCGGAGGAAGCGGCAGATGTCTCCTCCAGATCTTGGCTGGGCAGTAGCTGCTGACTTTCAACTTGTAGCTCGTTCTCACTGTATAGTGGAGCTCAGCCCACAGCATATAATTCTTCTCTCGCTGAGGGAACAGAAAAGGACAGAGGAAGGTTGAGGACAGGTGAGGGCACAGGGCCTGCTCCCAGGCCATGCCAACTAAGGGTTGTGTCTGATGAACCCACGACTCTTGGCTGGGGGTGTCTGATGTCACTTGGGACGAAGTGGATGACCGAGTCAACTATTCAAGAAATGCTGGGTTGCTGGTCCAGACACGACAGCTAGTTGACACTGGGAGCTCAGGCCTCTTGAAGTGACCCCTTTGGCCATGCCCCCTTACTCTGCTGTGACCTGTGCCTGCGCCAGAAACATTTAGGCCTCTGCCCCTCCCCCTTTGTCTGACAAACTGTTAGGTCAAATAAGTAAATAAAAAGGAAATTAATACACCACAAAAATAGGCTGTAATTTTGTCACTTTACCACACAACGGCAAATCCTTTTTTTTCCCCCACAAATAAACACCAAAAAGGGCTGTCATTTTCTCACTTCACCACACAACGGCTAATAACAACCCCCCCCCCCCCCCCACTTATACATGTAAAAAAAAAAGGCTTTAGAACATATAACAGCACAACAAGGGCTAAAAAGACGTAGAAATATTTCCTAGTAATACACTCTGTTAATGGCTGTATCACACAGCACTTGGACCGCAATAAAAATAATGTTTTTCTGGAATTACAGAGGTGTTATCTATTGCAAACCTGAAAGCAGCAGTATAATGGCAATTTGGATCCATAGTCAGTGCAGCAAGGTGTAATAGGATTGTTCCTATTATCAAGGCTGTAAACTCCCCTATTGAACCCAGTTCTGCTTTAATAATGTGTAATAATTCCTCCCTATCCTTTCCCTACACTTCTAATGCTTTCCCTGAACTTCTAGTCAGCAAAATAAAAGTTTTTAAGACTATCCTAGCATTTTCCATAGCACCTGCTGAGGTCTCTCCCTGCACTAATTACACTGGAAAATGGCTGAATCCAAGATGGCTGAGTCTATTTATAGGGCTGTGACATCACAGGGCTGACTGGCTGCTGATTGGCTGCATGCATGGCACTGTGGGTGATCCCATGTTCTTTGCACCATGTCCTAATATGTGCAGCAGCCATTTTAGGGAAAACTGCATTTAGTTACCACGAAGCGTGAGAAAATTCAGATTCGGTGCGAATCAAATTTTTCCTGAAATTCGGATCAAATTCCACTTCGTCAGCTTTGATTTGCTCATCTCTAGACATCACGTTTTAAAAGGTAAGCTACACAAAAAGATAAATCATTTTCCATTGAATAATCCTGAAATATTAATAGTTCTGTGCAGTGGCATACATAGAGAGGTAAGGGCCCCTTACAGGACAGAAGGGTTTCTGCCTAAACCCCTTTCAATGACCCTCGGGCCATTTTATTCACTGCCTCATTTGCTTTAAGTTGTTCTTTTAGAGGGTAGAGTCCTGACCAAGTTTTCACCCCCAGTAGAAGAGGAGATAATCCCAACTAAGGCCCCCTCTTTCCCTGGGCCCCATAGCAGTCGCATGGTCGGCCGCTATGGTAGTTACGCCCCTGGTTCTGTGATATATACAACTAGTAACCTTATATAGGTGTTTTCATGGTTACAGACTACAAATAAACCCTTGTGTAGTCAGATTCTTAAAGGGTTACATGCCTAGTTATTTTTGGAAATACTACAGAATTAAATGGAGAGCAGTCATCTTTTCATTCACAGTGGCCACTTTACCAATAGGGGCCATGAACAGAGGTTAGCTAATTAATTCTAAAGGAGTCAAATTCAACACAAATTTTCCTGAAGTTCGAGTCATATCCAAATTTTTGGCTATTCAATTTGGAAAGATTTTGCAAAATGACATCAGTTACAGATACGTCCAGCTTTAACTTACCTTGATTTTAGTTAAGGACTCCATTTTCAAATTAAACCAGTTCAATATAATATGCTAGCAAATGGTTGGCAAGCTTCAATTCACATGGCAACTACTGGGTGGACACAGGTTTACACATAGGATAGACGTCTCGTGGCACAGTGTCACAAAATCAAGTCAATTTGACAATCTGGTTATCTCATGATAACCATGTCAGGACTTTTCCAGCCAAGAGGAAATGTAAGGAAGGTCACATTTGTATTATTGAGATCAGAAGACAGGAAAGATGAAGGAGGATCACATTACCCCAGGTGGTGCGTGTATGTACACCTGAAGGCATTTGCTGTTAAAAAGCAAACATTTTTCAGACCATTTCTTTAAAACTTAAAAAAATCCTACATTCCAGTTTGTTTTTTTAAAAGGCGCTGTTTGTTACCACCTGCAGCCATATGTCACTGTTTCTTTAAGATTACTAATTCTCGCTTGCCGTTAAAGAGCTTGAAAATGGTTGGATACAGTCCCAGGAGACCTCCGAGTGTCATCCACAACTTTTTAGGGCAATTGGAGCACTTTCACTGTCAAAATTATTCAGAGCCAAATCAAATCGCCTGACCGATTTGGCTGAATCAAATTTCAAGAAATTTGCTGATCACTAGTCAGGGCATCCATTCTGGAAATAGGCGCGGGTCCCAGAGGTGCGACTTCACCTGCCAGACATTTAGGGCATATCCTGTGGTCTAAGAGGGAATGTCTTTTCCAGTCATGTGTTACTGCCTTCTATCTGCCAAGTGCTTTCTGCTATTGTACAGGTAGTAGAACAGAAGGGACATCTAGGTTTGTCTAGAAGCTGTACAGACAAAACAAAAGGATATTTTAATTAAGATTTATGTGCAATGTAGCAATTTTTTTTTTAATTTGGAAGCAATAGAGCATCTCTTGTTTCGGAGGATCAAGCTTGCCTGGATCCATCTGGACAGTCCTTTGATATAATTAGGCACAGTGCAATGCCACGTTTCTCCAGCGGTGGCACTGGCACCGAGATTTCCCCCGCAGATGATTGATGGGGATCCCAGCAGAAGCACACCATGAGATCAGCTTATTGGTGTGAACCTTGTTTTTTTTGTTTTTTTTAAGATTTTCTAAAGCGGAACATCCCTTTAACTTTGAGGAATATATGCTAATCCGACAAGCCAGCTTCTTTGAGTACAAAATATTTGGACTGTTACTCTATTGGTATCATGTTTTTAGCTAAATCTGTGCTGACAAAATAACTTTACACTGTGCAGCTATATGTGAAGAAAGAAAATTTTCTTTTATGTGACAAGCTACATTAAAATCAAGGAAAGATGGGTATAGTTATAAGGTATTAGCATGCAGCGACGGAGTTTCTTTTTCCCCGTGGAAGAATTGTTGCTTTATGACTAAATTTCAATGGAACAGCTTTTTTACTATCCAAATGTATTTCATAAAGGCAAATACACACATACATATATATATATATACATATATATATATATATATATATATATATATATATATATATATATATATATATATATATATATATATACACACACATACACACACACACATACATACATACACACATACACAAAAGTCAAACTACTTTGACCACTTCATATTGTGCCCCACTGCATCTCCCTCACATCCACTGCCTGCCCCAGGCGTATACGGAGATCAGTGAAGTCATTTTATTGTCATTGATTTATAAGGCCACCCGCCATGACTACTGGACTGTAACAGGGATAGCTCAGTTCATACTCATTATCATAGCGATAGTATTATTCATCAGCTTATCAGCAAGGGGTAATTACCGGGAGGATAATTATTAAAGTAGATCAGGAAGAGGTTAATAAGCAGGAAAGAGCAGGACCTCTGTGTAAAAATTCAATGAGGTGAAATTGTCAAGGAAATTTAAAGTGTCATCATAATTATCTTCCATTTTTAAAGCATAGAAATAGCTCCCTTTCAATAGAAGAATAGAAAACTGAAGTATCAATTACCCCCATCGTCTTCTTTTTGGAGGGAAGCTATTTGCATATTTTTCCCATAAAGCCATGTCTTCCACTTTTCTATCTTCCTGGCGATTCTCCCTAAGGAAAGCCAGAATTCCTTTAAGATTCCATTGATATTGTTAGTAACCTACAGATTTTATATATGGTCATAATTGGTGTTGAGCAAATTGAATCTAACGGAGTGGAATTCTTCACAAATCCGAATTTCTTGGGGCTCAATGGTAACAAATCAATTTTTCCTGAAATGGCGGTAAGAAAAAAAAAAAAAACCTACTCATCCCATTCATTTGTTTGCGAAGAGGTTATCACGTCAAAAATTGGCACGTTTTCTTCAATTACGATGGCTTTGACGGCCTGTCTACGATCAAAAGGATGAGGCGAGTATGTACGGTATTTTTTTGTTTAAACCCCAGATTAACACCCTGATAGGCTGACTGACTCTCAGATGCCGCAATCAGTGTTGAATGCAGCATCTGAGAGGCTAAATGACAGGGGCCTGCACAATCGCCGTTCCCTGTCATTGCACCAGCCCTATACAATGGAATGTGATTTACTAGATGGTAAAGATAGAAAATGAAGGGTTTGCAGGAATCTCTGATATGCACACTTTATTTACTCAAGACATGGAACTGAATCTTCTTATGAGGAAAAAATTGAACTCTCTCACTCACCCTATTTTTTTCTTTAATAATTCTTACTTTTCTTAAGGGAATGAATCATGAAAAGCAAGCTGTCATTTTTATTTAGAATCAATATGTAATAAAACACCTTCCCCTTAAATCTCCTCTTGAGGATTTACTTGTAGACCTAGGTTTGTGCAACTATAGTTTCTCTGAAAACTACAGTTGAACGTGGAGGCCAATCTACGGTGGTGTGATGTTCATTATGGTTTTGTAGCTGTTAATTTTGAAATAAATTCTCCTGGGGTTGCTAAGGCTCACAAGAGAGTTGTGGGTCAAAAATACAATCTTAACAAAAGGATCTAAGACATAAGTCAAGTATGTAAATATACTCAACACATCGAAGAAAAGGTCTTCAAGTATTATAACTACCTCAGAGCCTTGGAAAATATGCTAATATCTGAGATAGGGAACTTAATGTTCAGTCCTTAACACAGTAAAAGCTAAGGAAAAATATAAAATGATTCTATTTTTAGATTTTAAAAAGCACATAAAACACAAAGAAATAGCCTTCTAAAGCTCAAAGCTATAACCCATATGAAATAAAGCAATTTCTTCTTTTTCAGTTTTAAGTTTCAAAATAAGGTGCATAGAGGAAAAACACATAAAAAATAATATCACAATAGAAAGTATCAAAAAGGTTAACTATTATTGCATGAAGAAGGTAATAAAGAGGTTATCCCATGAATTTAAAACTTTTTATTTGCTCACTTATCTGTTAATATGGATGACTTGTCTGCCTTTCTGTGGTTGGGCAGTAGCTCACAAAGTAGCGTTGGGCGCGAGTATTCAAATTACGAATATTAATTGCAAAATATCTGCACTTCGTGAATTTGTGAATATTTAGAATATAGTGAAATATACAGGGAGTGCAGAATTATTAGGCAAGTTGTATTTTTGAGGATTCATTTTATTATTGAACAACCATGTTCTCAATGAACCCAAAAAACTCATTAATATCAATGCTGAATATTTTTGGAAGTAGTTTTTAGTTTGTTTTTAGTTTTAGCTATTTTAGGGGGATATCTGTGTGTGCAGGTGACTATTACTGTGCATAATTATTAGGCAACTTAACAAAAAACAAATATATACCCATTTCAATTATTTATTTTTACCAGTGAAACCAATATAACATCTCAACATTCACAAATATACATTTCTGACATTCAAAAACAAAACAAAAACAAATCAGTGACCAATATAGCCACCTTTCTTTGCAAGGACACTCAAAAGCCTGCCATCCATGGATTCTGTCAGTGTTTTGATCTGTTCACCATCAACATTGCGTGCAGCAGCAACCACAGCCTCCCAGACACTGTTCAGAGAGGTGTACTGTTTTCCCTCCTTGTAAATCTCACATTTGATGATGGACCACAGGTTCTCAATGGGGTTCAGATCAGGTGAACAAGGAGGTCATGTCATTAGATTTTCTTCTTTTATACCCTTTCTTGCCAGCCACGCTGTGGAGTACTTGGACGCGTGTGATGGAGCATTGTCCTGCATGAAAATCATGTTTTTCTTGAAGGATGCAGACTTCTTCCTGTACCACTGCTTGAAAAAGGTGTCTTCCAGAAACTGGCAGTAGGACTGGGAGTTGAGCTTGACTCCATCCTCAACCCAAAAAGGCCCCACAAGCTCATCTTTGATGATACCAGCCCAAACCAGTACTCCACCTCCACCTTGCTGGCGTCTGAGTCGGACTGGAGCTCTCTGACCTTTACCAATCCAGCCACGGGCCCATCCATCTGGCCCATCAAGACTCACTCTCATTTCATCAGTCCATAAAACCTTTGAAAAATCTGTCTTGAGATATTTCTTGGCCCAGTCTTGACGTTTCAGCTTGTGTGTCTTGTTCAGTGGTGGTCGTCTTTCAGCCTTTCTTACCTTGGCCATGTCTCTGAGTATTGCACACCTTGTGCTTTTGGGCACTCCAGTGATGTTGCAGCTCTGAAATATGGCCAAACTGGTGGCAAGTGGCATCTTGGCAGCTGCACGCTTGACTTTTCTCATTTAATGGGCAGTTATTTTGCGCCTTGGTTTTTCCACACGCTTCTTGCGACCCTGTTGACTATTTTGAATGAAACGCTTGATTGTTCGATGATCACGCTTCAGAAGCTTTGCAATTTTAAGAGTGCTGCATCCCTCTGCAAGATATCTCACTATTTTTGCCTTTTCTGAGCCTGTCAAGTCCTTCTTTTGACCCATTTTGCCAAAGGAAAGGAAGTTGCCTAATAATTATGCACACCTGATATAGGGTGTTGATGTCATTAGACCACACCCCTTCTCATTACAGAGATGCACATCACCTAATATGCTTAATTTGTAGGCTTTTGAGCCTATACAGCTTGGAGTAAGACAACATGCATAAAGAGGATGATATGGTCAAAATACTCATTTGCCTAATAATTCTGCACTCCCTGTACAGTGCCTTGCAAAAGTATTCACCCCCTTGAAATTTTTCGTGTTTTGTTACATTACAGCCTTAAATTCAATGTTTTGTTAATCTGAATTTTATATGTGATGGATCAGAACACAATAGTCTAAGTTGGTAAAGTGAAATGAGAAAATATATTAGAAATAGAAAACAGAAAATTAGCATGTGCGTATGTATTCACCCCCTTTGTTAGGAAGCCCGTAAAAAGCTGTGGTGCAACCAATTACCTTCAGAAGTCACATAATTAGTGAAATTATATTTACCTGTGTGCAATCTAAGTGTCACATGATCTGTCATTACATTTACACACCTTTTTTGAAAGATCCCAGAGGCTGCAACACCTAAGGCCGAATGCACATGGCCGAGAGCGGTCCGTGGTAACACGGGCTGGATTCCTGCTGAGAGCAGGAGCGCACGGCGTCATTGGTTGCTATGACGCCATGCGCTTCCCGCTGCCGCCGCAGTACAGTAATACACTGTTATAGATCATACCAGTGTATCACTGTACTGCGGCGGCAGCAGGAAGCACACGGTGTCATAGCAACCAATGACGCCATGCGCTCCTGCTCTCAGCAGGAATCCAGCCCGTGTTACCATGGACCACTCTCGGCCGCGGAACACGGCCGTGTGCATTCGGCCTAAGCAAGAGGCATCACTAACCGAACACTGCCATTAAGACAAAGGAACTCTCCAAACAAGTAAGGGACAATGTTGTTGAGAAGTATAAGTCAGGGTTAGGTTATTAAAAAATATCCAAATCTTTGATGATCCCCAGGAGCACCATCGAATCTATTATAACCAAATGGACAGAACATGGCACAACAGCAAACCTGCCAAGAGACGGCCGCCCACCAAAACTCTTGGACCGGCAAGGAGGGCATTAATCAGAGAGGCAGCACAAAGACCTAAGGTAACCCTGGAGAAGCTACAGAGTTCCACAGTAGAGACTGGAGTATCTGTACATAGGATGACAATAAGCCGTACACTCCATGGAGTTGGGTTTTATGGCAGAGTGGCCAGAAGAAAGTCATTACTTTCAGCTAAAAACAAAAAGGCACATTGTGAGTTTGCGATAAGGCATGAGGGAGATTGTTTTACAGTCCGCTAAAGACACCGTTTTCTGATGCAGGACAGTATATGTCACAGAAACTCACAGAATATGGATACTAGATTAGGCCCAGATTAGTTAAATATGCCCTAAAGAAACAGTTTGCGGATGGCGTACTGTATATATGTCACAGAAAGCCACACACTATGGACACTAGATTAGGTCCAGATTTTTGGAATTTGCAATACAGACACGGTTTTCAGATGCAGGACAGTATATGTGACAGAAACACACAGAATATGGACACTAGATTAGGCCCAGATTACTGGATTCTGCGGTACAGACACGGTTTTCTGATGTAGTTTATATTTATATTATTCCCTATATCTGGGCCTGAGAACCACACAAGGTGTTGAAGCGCAGATCACACAATTCACGGATTACACCGTTGACAGCAAAAATGTGGATTATGGGGGAACAAAAAAATCTTGTTTTCACTAATATTCTTCCTATCTCTGCCCCTGACACACAGAAGGTATTGCTGCACAGATGTCACAAGTCACTGCCGACACCTTCTATATAGCAAAAGAATCGCTATTTCGCAAAGTATATAAAAAAAACCCCCATAAAATTTAGTACTACTTTGCACAATTAAATTGCTGCCACCACACACAATAGTCCTTAAAAGGACTTTTGAGTCTTTGAAACATTATTCACTGGAATATATTGCGATTACAATCTGCCTACACTATCTGTCCCTTCCTAAGCGCAGCTCTCCCTGACTCGCAATGAGCCGAACCCGCACCATCGGGTGCTATATAGCACCCAATGACGCATTCCGACCAGCCAATCACTGTAATGCCAGTAGCCAACATGGCTACTGGCATTACAGTGGTGGCAGTACTTACCTGCACGTTTATTGGCTGCGTGCGGGGAGGAGACTCGAGCATGGCGCTCGAGCACATGTGGTACTCGGCCGAGTACCGCCATGTGCCGAGCATAGCACAGGTATTCGGCCGAGCATGCTCGCTCATCACTAATCTGCACCTGTTTTGGGTTTTTGGCCCACACCTGGTTTTGGCTCACAATTAGGCCTAATGCACAACGTTGTTGTGTTCTGTTCCGCAAAATGGGGTTCCGTTGTTCCGTGATCCGTTTCTGTTTCTGTGTGTCTTCCTTTATTTTTGGAGGATCACCAGACATGAAGGAAAGTAAAAAAGAGTCTAAGTCAAGTTTGCCATGCAAATGATAGGAAAAAAACTGACGTGGATGACAATCTTGTGGGCCGCTGCGTTTTTTCACGGACCCATTGACTTGAATGGGTCCGCGAACCGTTTTTCGTGAAAAAAATAGGGCAGGTTATATTTTTTTGACGGACTGAAACCACGGATCACGGACGCGGATGACAAACTGTGCACTAGCCGAGTTTTTAACGGACCCATTGAAAGTCAATGGGTCCGCGGAAAATCACGAAAAATGAAACAACGGACACGGAATGAAACAACGGTCATGTGCATGAGGCCTTACTGATGGAAATAACTGACTAGATAACTGAAGTATGAACTCAGCCTTACTTGAGCATGGCACCAGGGATTACACCGCCTGTTGGGAAGCAGTGGTCTAACAATCTAAAGAACTATTTTTATTAGACATTTCCCCTTTTCATACAAAGTTTACTTTTATACGCTTTTTTTTTTTATTATGCAGAAGTGTAAATTAAAATACAGAGGAGACCTTCTTGCTGCTTCTTCTCATCTCACACTTCTCAACATAGAGCTAAAGAGCCTGGAGTTTCTTCCCTGTTCCCTTTCCAAATTCTTTTTTAGGAGGACATCATTTCCATTTTCATTTGTTTACTAAAGTTGGGTTTGTGGAATATGGAGCAATCTGAGACGGATCATCTTCTACATCTACAAGGGACTATCACTGTGGCTATTATTCAGTATTTAATACGCCATGCTAAACTATATGCTAGGGACAGAAAAGACGACTTGGTGACATGAAGATTGCGAGTTCATGCTATTACACTAATGATAGCGAATGTAGTGGCTTTATATGTAAACCAGCAGCTTTGCATTTCTGACGTGTTGCAGTTGTGTTAACTTATCACAGTAGGACCACATTCTCCATCGTTAGTTGTGATTTAGCAGTGTGTCATTATTGTCCGGGCATTAAAGGCATACGTGTCATTAGAAAGGTTCATTAAACTGAATATTCACTAAAGCAATCCTTTACTATGAACACTATTATCGGTCATCGACATTGAAGTCCCCGCACTTCTCCTTCAAGATAAGGGGACTTAGCCTTTTGGCTCCAGCCAAAATATCTAGGGTTTTAAGGAACTCAGCAAGTCTTGGTATGTACAGTACTGTATATGGCTGTCAAGCTGCAGCTTTCATCATGATGTACTCCCCACAGGAGTGACAAGCTAACAGGCTAATTGCCATTACCAATTGCATGCATTATTTGAAAACAATGTTCAGAATTTCACAGTGCAGCCTCGATGCTGCCATAGGAACGGGAAACTTGCATTAAAGCTTAGCCAATGTCAAGCTCTATCCACCCTCACAGCCCAAAAGTTTCAGAAAACCTTTACACAGAGGTGAGATAAACAGGAGATGGAGAAGAATGAATAACAAAGCACCAGATGAGGTGACTGCTAAAGAGAAAATCCTGAACATAAAAGGGACAACCACATGGACAAAAAAATTTATATGGCCTTGGAAAATACATCCTTTACAAGTGCAGTGACCCGGTGCTTCACTGCTAATGTGGTTAATATGACTTCAATGTACTTTTTATGCCTCACAGGCTGTATATGAGAGTAAAGGTTAAGGGATGCAGTTGCTAGATGCTGGCTGGTCCCACCCCTATGATCTGTCCTATTTTGTGACTTTTTTAATTCTGGAGTGAAGGAATGATAAATCAAGACCATAATCTTTTAAAGTTCAACATTTTTCTAATTTTCCATATCACTCATGTCAGTCCTGAAATTTAGCAGTTTTCATAATAACAACTGAACCTCATAGTATGCTCACACTTCATGTTCTGTAGAAATCACTTCTCAGCAGTCTACTCATTATCATCATAGTAGAAAAAGGAATGAAAGCAGCACACACTGTCTCATCGGGTCACCAGAATGCAACAGCATGCTTGATAAAGGCTGGTAACAGCCAAAAACGTTGCACTTTATTTGTGTATATGCTGTGAAGTTTTTGCAATAAAAAGAAAAAAACCGAGATGCTGCTGCGACTTTTCTCATCATCATCATAGGCAGGATTACAATGAAAAGTAGCATCTATACTCTTATTGTAAAAAAAAAGTAACACACCCAAAAAGAAATGTCAGATTGCTGCAAAACTTGACATGCATGTCTCAGGGAGATAAGTAAATGATAACCAGTATTGTTTAATTAGACACTGGGTCTTACCACAAGAGGGTGTAAAAGTGCTTCCCCCGCCGCCATATAAAAAGGCTCTCAGTGGCTTCTTTTGGGTAGCATACATTTTGGTGAGAGATTGTTGACTTGCAGACATCCCTCTAAGATGAAGACATTTTGCCTAAGGTGACTTTGAGAAGGGGCACATCATTGGATTAAGCAGGGTGATCATTTTGACTTATTGCTAGCCATCTAGGCCATTCTGACCTAGATGTAAAAAGGTGTTGGGAGCAGTGTTTACATGAGGGAACACACACACACCGGATGACCCAGTCAGACCCCCAGTAAAGAGGATTGTTTGATCCACCAACAAGCAAGAGTAGCTACCACTGTTTTGTTGTCCACCATCCAGACAAGTTGCACCTTCAATCACCCTGTCTCTGCCTGGATAATTTCCACGTGTTTAGCAGAAGGAAATGTGGTTCCACGGTGCCCATTACATGTCCTGCCATTAACAGTCATCCACTGCCTTCGATTGAAAGTAGCATGATGTGTCTTTCACAAGTTTTCAGCTAGGGATGAGTGAATGGACTTCGGATGAAACATCCAAAGTCGATTGGCATAAAACTTTGTTTCAATACTGTACGGAGTGAGCGCTCTGTGCAGTATTAGAATGTATTGGCTCAGATGAGCCAAAGTTATTACTTTGCGAAGTCTCGCGAGACTGAGTAATAACTTCATAAATTGATTTTTACTGTAAAAAGCCTCGGAACCGAACCAGAGTTTTGGAAATGTTTTTTTTTTATAGTAGAAATCAATTTATGAAGTTATTGCGAAGTCTCGCGATTAAAATGGCGTATCTTACCCAGAGGAAGCTGGACAGGAAAGGAAGCGAATAGGTATTTCCCACTGTCTGCAGCAGCTAGGCTAGTAATTAGCAGCCAGCTGAGGAGCTCAGGTAGATGTGGGCTGAGCTCCTCAATCAGGGCTCCCAGTCTGAGGAAGAAGCAGGCTTCGCCAAGGCCTGTGGGAGCCAGAGCCCTCTGATCCTGTGTGGGGCAGGCACTGAGTGGGGAGCTGGGTGGTAGACCTAGATCCTAATAGAGAGGGAAACTACTGTGCAGTTAGTGGCCAGACGGCCTAGGATTTGTGTTTATGTATTATGTTTTTGACTGCTGCAAAAGCGACAAAGCTGGCTGTGGCCAGTTTGCACCCAAATCTGCAGTGTTTGAGTGGCTTCTTAAACCGTCTAAGCTGAGAAGGCGCCGATCCTAGAGAGCTAAATGACCCCAAATTGTTACAATACTTATCCATCACGCAATACCATCAGTGAGGTGTCTGATTAGCTCCAACTTTATTCTGCAGCAGGAAAACAACCACAAACATACAGTGAATGTCATTAAGAACTATCTTCAGCATAAAGAAGAAGTAGAAGTCCTGATAGTGATTATATTAACCCCACGAAGCCCTGATCTGAACATCGTTGAGTCTGTTTGGGATTACAAGAGACAGAAGGATTTGAACAAGCCTACATCTACAAAAATGTGTGGTTAGTTCTACAACTTTTTTTTTTTTTTTTACAACCTCCACGGAGTTCATTTAAAAATGGTCTGTGAGTGTACCTAGAAGAACTAATACTGTTTTGAAGAGAAAGGGATGTCACACAAAATTTTCATTTGATTTAGAATTCTCTCGTTCAGTTACTTTGCATTTTATTAACGCAACGCCATCTGTAGCAAGGTCCACCTAACCACAGATACGTGGACCAGTAAGCACGGCCAGGGACGCTATATCTCCCTAACTGCACACTGGGTAAATGTAGTGGCAGCTGGGCCCCAGGCGGAGAGCTGTTTGGCGCACGTCCTTCCGCCGCCAAGGATCGCAGGGCAACATTCTTTGCCTCCTGTTGCCACCTCCTCCTTCTCGGCTTCCTCCTCCTCTTCTTCCACCTGCTCATCCAGTCAGCCACACACCTTCACCACCAACTTCAGCACAGCCCGGGGTAAACGTCAGCAGGCCATTCTGAAACTCATATGTTTGGGGGACAGGCCCCACACCGCACAGGAGTTGTGGCGGGGTATTGAACAACAGACCGACGAGTGGTTGCTGCCGGTGAGCCTCAAGCCCGGCCTGGTGGTGTGTGATAATGGGCGAAATCTCGTTGCAGCTCTGGGACTAGCCAATTTGACGCACATCCCTTGCTTGGCGCATGTGCTGAATTTGGTGGTGCAGAAGTTCATTCACAACTACCCCGACATGTCAGAGCTGCTGCATAAAGTGCGGGCCGTCTGTTCGCGCTTCCGGCGTTCACATCCTGCTGCTGCTCGCCTGTCTGCGCTACAGCGTAACTTCGGCCTTCCCGCTCACCGCCTCATATGCGACGTGCCCACCAGGTGGAACTCCACCTTGCACATGCTGGACAGACTGTGCGAGCAGCAGCAGGCCATAGTGGAGTTTCAGCTGCAGCACGCACGGGTCAGTCGCACTACAGAACAGCACCACTTCACCACCAATGACTGGGCCTCCATGCGAGACCTGTGTGCCCTGTTGCGCTGTTTCGAGTACTCCACCAACATGGCCAGTGGCGATGACACCGTTATCAGCGTTACAATACCACTTCTATGTCTCCTTGAGAAAACACTTAGGGCGATGATGGAAGAGGAGGTGGCCCAGGAGGAGGAGGAGGAGGAGGAAGAGGGGTCATTTTTAGCACTTTCAGGCCAGTCTCTTCGAAGTGACTCAGAGGGAGGTTTTTGGCAACAGCAGAGGCCAGGTACAAATGTGGCCAGCCAGGGCCCACTACTGGAGGACGAGGAGGACGAGGATGAGGAGGAGGTGGAGGAGGATGAGGATGAAGCATGGTCACAGCGGGGTGGCACCCAACGCAGCTCGGGTCCATCACTGGTGCGTGGCTGGGGGGAAAGGCAGGACGATGACGATACGCCTCCCACAGAGGACAGCTTGTCCTTACCCCATGGCAGCCTGGCACACATGAGCGACTACATGCTGCAGTGCCTGCGCAACGACAGCAGAGTTGCCCACATTTTAACCTGTGCGGACTACTGGGTTGCCACCCTGCTGGATCCACGCTACAAAGACAATGTGCCCACCTTACTTCCTGCACTGGAGCGTGATAGGAAGATGCGTGAGTACAAGCGCACGTTGGTAGACGCGCTACTGAGAGCATTCCCAAATGTCACAGGGGAACAAGTGGAAGCCCAAGGCCAAGGCAGAGGAGGAGCAAGAGGTCGCCAAGGCAGCTGTGTCACGGCCAGCTCCTCTGAGGGCAGGGTTAGCATGGCAGAGATGTGGAAAACTTTTGTCAACACGCCACAGCTAACTGCACCACCACCTGATACGCAACGTGTTAGCAGGAGGCAACATTTCACTAACATGGTGGAACAGTACGTGTGCACACCCCTCCACGTACTGACTGATGGTTCGGCCCCATTCAACTTCTGGGTCTCTAAATTGTCCACGTGGCCAGAGCTAGCCTTTTATGCCTTGGAGGTGCTAGCCTGCCCGGCAGCCAGCGTTTTGTCTGAACGTGTATTCAGCACGGCAGGGGGCGTCATTACAGACAAACGCAGCCGCCTGTCTACAGCCAATGTGGACAAGCTGACGTTCATAAAAATGAACCAGGCATGGATCCCACAGGACCTGTCCGTCCCTTGTCCAGATTAGACATTAACTACCTCCCCATAACCATATATTATTGGACTCCAGGGCACTTCCTCATTCAATCCTATTTTTATTTTCATTTTACCATTATATTGCGAGGCTACCCAAAGTTGAATGAACCTCTCCTCTGCCTGTGTGCTAGGCCTAAATATATGCCAATGGACTGTTGCAGTGGTGGCTGACATGAAGCCTGATTCTCTGCTATGACATGCAGACTAATTCTCTGCTGACATGAAGCCAGATTGTCTGTTACGGGACCTCTCTCCTCTGCCTGGGTGCTGGGCCTAAATTTATGACAATGGACTGTTGCAGTGGTGGCTGACGTGAAGCCTGATTCTCTGCTATGACATGCAGACTGATTCTCTGCTGACATGAAGCCAGATTGTCTGTTACGGGACCTCTCTGCTCTGCCTGTGTGCTAGGCCTAAATATATGCCAATGGACTGTTGCAGTGGTGGGTGACGTGAAGCCTCATTCTCTGCTATGACATGCAGACTGATTCTCTGCTGACATGAAGCCAGATCGTCTGTTACGGGACCTCTCTGCTCTGCCTGTGTGCTAGGCCTAAATATATGCCAATGGACTGTTGCAGTGGTGGGTGACGTGAAGCCTCATTCTCTGCTATGACATGCAGACTGATTCTCTGCTGTCATGAAGCCAGATTGTCTGTTACGGGACTTCTCTGCTCTGCCTGTGTGCTAGGCCTAAATATATGCCAATGGACTGTTGCAGTGGTGGGTGACGTGAAGCCTCATTCTCTGCTATGACATGCAGACTGATTCTCTGCTGACATGAAGCCAGATTGTCTGTTACAGGACCTCTCTCCTCTGCCTGTGTGCTAGGCCTAAATATATGCCAATGGACTGTTGCAGTGGTGGCTGACGTGAAGCCTCATTCTCTGCTATGACATGCAGACTGATTCTCTGCTGACATGAAGCCAGATCGTCTGTTACGGGACCTCTCTGCTCTGCCTGTGTGCTAGGCCTAAATATATGCCAATGGACTGTTGCAGTGGTGGGTGACGTGAAGCCTCATTCTCTGCTATGACATGCAGACTGATTCTCTGCTGTCATGAAGCCAGATTGTCTGTTACGGGACCTCTCTGCTCTGCCTGTGTGCTAGGCCTAAATATATGCCAATGGACTGTTGCAGTGGTGGGTGACGTGAAGCCTCATTCTCTGCTATGACATGCAGACTGATTCTCTGCTGACATGAAGCCAGATTGTCTGTTACGGGACCTCTCTCCTCTGCCTGTGTGCTAGGCCTAAATATATGCCAATGGACTGTTGCAGTGGTGGCTGACGTGAAGCCTCATTCTCTGCTATGACATGCAGACTGATTCTCTGCTGACATGAAGCCAGATCGTCTGTTACGGGACCTCTCTGCTCTGCCTGTGTGCTAGGCCTAAATATATGCCAATGAACTGTTGCAGTGGTGGGTGACGTGAAGCCTCATTCTCTGCTATGACATGCAGACTGATTCTCTGCTGTCATGAAGCCAGATTGTCTGTTACGGGACCTCTCTGCTCTGCCTGTGTGCTAGGCCTAAATATATGCCAATGGACTGTTGCAGTGGTGGGTGACGTGAAGCCTCATTCTCTGCTATGACATGCAGACTGATTCTCTGCTGACATGAAGCCAGATTGTCTGTTACGGGACCTCTCTCCTCTGCCTGTGTGCTAGGCCTAAATATATGCCAATGGACTGTTGCAGTGGTGGCTGACGTGAAGCCTCATTCTCTGCTATGACATGCAGACTAATTCTCTGCTGACATGAAGACAGATTCTCTGTTACGGGACCTCCCTCCTCTGCCTGGGTGCTGGGCCTAAATATATGCCAATGGACTGTTGCAGTGGTGGCTGACGTGAAGCCTCATTCTCTGCTATGACATGCAGACTAATTCTCTGCTGACATGAAGACAGATTCTCTGTTACGGGACCTCCCTCCTCTGCCTGGGTGCTGGGCCTAAATATATGCCAATGGACTGTTGCAGTGGTGGCTGACGTGAAGCCTCATTCTCTGCTATGACATGCAGACTGATTCTCTGCTGACATGAAGACAGATTCTCTGTTACGGGACCTCTCTCCTCTGCCTGTGTGTGTGCTGGGCCTAAATATATGCCAATGGACTGTTGCAGTGGTGGCTGACGTGAAGCCTCATTCTCTGCTATGACATGCAGACTGATTCTCTGCTGACATGAAGCCAGATTCTCTGTTACGGGACCTCTCTCCTCTGCCTGTGTGTGTGCTGGGCCTAAATATATGCCAATGGACTGTTGCAGTGGTGGCTGACGTGAAGCCTCATTCTCTGCTATGACATGCAGACTGATTCTCTGCTGACATGAAGCCAGATTCTCTGTTACGGGACCTCTCTCCTCTGCCTGTGTGTGTGCTGGGCCTAAATATATGCCAATGGACTGTTGCAGTGGTGGCTGACGTGAAGCCTCATTCTCTGCTATGACATGCAGACTGATTCTCTGCTGACATGAAGCCAGATTCTCTGTTACGGGACCTCTCTCCTCTGCCTGTGTGTGTGCTGGGCCTAAATATATGCCAATGGACTGTTGCAGTGGTGGCTGACGTGAAGCCTCATTCTCTGCTATGACATGCAGACTAATTCTCTGCTGACATGAAGCCAGATTCTCTGTTACGGGACCTCTCTCCTCTGCCTGTGTGTGTGCTGGGCCTAAATATATGCCAATGGACTGTTGCAGTGGTGGCTGACGTGAAGCCTCATTCTCTGCTATGACATGCAGACTAATTCTCTGCTGACATGAAGACAGATTCTCTGTTACGGGACCTCCCTCCTCTGCCTGGGTGCTGGGCCTAAATATATGCCAATGGACTGTTGCAGTGGTGGCTGACGTGAAGCCTCATTCTCTGCTATGACATGCAGACTAATTCTCTGCTGACATGAAGACAGATTCTCTGTTACGGGACCTCTCTCCTCTGCCTGGGTGCCGGGGCCTAAATATCTGAGAATGGACTGTTCCAGTGGTGGGTGACGGGAAGCCAGATTCTCTGCTATGGAACCTCTCTCCAATTGATTTTGGTTAATTTTTATTTATTTAATTTTTATTTTAATTCATTTCCCTATCCACATTTGTTTGCAGGGGATTTACCTACATGTTGCTGCCTTTTGCAGCCCTCTAGCTCTTTCCTGGGCTGTTTTACAGCCTTTTAGTGCCGAAAAGTTCGGGTCCCCATTGACTTCAATGGGGTTCGGGTTCGGGACGAAGTTCGGATCGGGTTCGGATCCCGAACCCGAACATTTCCGGGATGTTCGGCCGAACTTCTCGAACCCGAACATCCAGGTGTTCGCTCAACTCTATTCGTCATATTCCACAAAACGAAGATAACAAAGTATTCTGCATCTTCGTTTTAGCTACCTATTCATCAACTTCGCTAATTCTAGCAATGATATAGGAAAGTTGACTATAGAGACAGCTAAGTTTAATTCGCTATGCGATTATATTACTGCTTTTTTTTTAAATAAATAGAATAATTATAATACCTGATAATTATTATAATTATACTATTTATAAAAAAAAGCAGTCATATAATCGCATAGCGAATTAAACTTAGCTGTCTCTATAGTCAACTTTCCTATATCATTGCTAGAATTAGCGAAATTGATGAATAGGTAGCTAAAATGAAGATGCAGAATACTTTGTTATCTTCGTTTTGTGATATATGACGAATACATTCGTTATCTTCGTTTTGTGGAATATGACGAATACATTCGTTATATTCGTTTTGTGGAATATAACGAATATATTCGTCAATTCGCTAATTCTACCAAGCCATTGAAGCCATATTCCATGCTTAGTTATGGAGCGTCCCCATCACCATGGGAACGACTCCATATACTAGAATGTACTGTCGGATTTGAGAATTACGTTGAAATCGCAATTCGATTTTTTCAAGTTATAATAATCGAATTTCGATTTTAACTTAGCACTGCTATATGCCATATTAGGCTAACTAATATGGCATATAGCAGTGCTAAGTTAAAATCGAAATTCGATTATTATAACTTGAAAAAATCGAATTGCGATTTCAACGTAATTCTCAAATCCGACAGTACATTCTAGTATATGGAGATGTTCCCATGGTGATGGGGACGCTCCATGAGCATGGAAGTCGGCAGAAGCGGCAACGGGCACTGACTGGAGCAGCCAGGAAGCCAGGAATCCAAAGGACAGGTAAGAACAACTTTAGGGAAGTGGGAAAGAAAAAAATATAACACTAAAAAAAAAAAACGAATATTCGAAATATCGAATTTATATCACTATATTCGAAATATTCGCGAATTAGCGAAGTGCCGATATTCGCGAAAAAAATTCGATATTCGAATATTCGCGCTCAACACTAGAGGATAATTCCTGAGCTGTGTTTTCAGTGTCTTGGGTGAGAAAATCACATTACATATGTTTGTTGCTGTAATACTCTAAGATTAGATATACCACATCAGATTCTGATTAACAGAGCTGACATCTTTCCCCACTGACCCAAGATCTGTATTCCTAGGATCTCCTGCTACAGTATTTTTTAATGACAAAGTCTGTGCACCGAAGACGGCAATACATTCAAGGCTTGAAAAGCCAATGTAAATGTAATTTTGTCTATTCAATAAGGCAGTGGAATTAGTCTAATGTCACAAAAGTCAACTCTCTGAAGGAAACGCATCACGTAAAAAATGTATGTACTTCTGTAATTAATGAAGTAACTCGGATGTTAGCAAATGTTTTATTGAAAAACCATTCGGTTTTAACCTCCTCTCAATCACCTTGTTCAAGCTCACTTCTGATTTACAAGGGCACGTCAGAAAGTCGAAGGAAATGGGTTCTGTTGCAGACTGTAGGACTCGAAGAATTATTACTGTAATCATTCTAACAATTTTAGATTACAGCAAATTGTGTGGGAAAATTAAACTCCATGTTTCCAATGAACACCCATAACCTAAAATTGCAATCCATTGAGATTTCCTGCCTTCCCAGAAGCCCTAGTAAGATTAAACACACAATCCATGTCCAACTGGATAAAATTTAACATTGCAAATAGAGATGAGCGAATTTCCGCTTATGAAATTCATTCACACTTCGTTTGGTGGTAAAAGGTGAATTGTGTTATGGATTCTGTTACCACGGACTACGACGCAATTCTATAAAGGAATGCATAACGGAATGCCGTTATTCATTCCATCATAATAGAAGTCTATGGGCTGCAAAACGGATCCGTCCCATTTCCGTTATGCAGGGGAGGGCTCTAAAAGCATTCCGTTATGCATTCAGTCATAGAATTGCGTTATGGTCCGTGGTAACGGAATCCATAATGCAATTCACCTTTTACCACTAAACGAAGTGTGAATGAATTTCAAAATACGAAATTTGCTCATCTGTAATTGCAAATATAACTTTAGTGAAAACAGAATTATAATGTAAAGCTACTACAACACTGGAAAAGTCTCCGATTGCATGAAGTGAGTGCATTTCAATTGGCGGCATTCACAATTGGCCATTAGTGTTGAGCGAGCACCAAAGTGCTCGTGTAGAACACTTCCCAATGCTCGGGTGTTCTACCAAGCACAATGGTAGTCAATGGGAGAACCCCAGGCACCCCCTGCTTTGAAGAGGGGAGGGTATCGGGAATGTAGTTCAGCTTAGGAGTCCCTGCTCTGACTCCATATATAGCTATGTCCATATATGGAGTCAGTGCTTGGGGACACCTCAGTGTATTTAAATCTAATTCAGCATGCATTTCAGAAACGTTTCTGCCGGGAAACGAACTCACAACCTTCTGTATTACCGGCAAGGCATTTAACCACTCAGCTATAATAGCTACATAGCCAGTTAGCTTTTAAAAAAAAATAAAAAAAAAAGAAAAGAAAGAAAAAAGTAGTGATTAAAGTTCGGGGCTGTTATGCAGAAGCTGTGAGTTCAAATCCTGTCTGAAACCTTTTCATTATAAAGGCTAAACTTAATTTAAAAAAAAAATAAAAATTATATATATATATATATATATATATATATATATATATATATATATATATATTTTTTGCCATAATATATTTACACATATTATATATATCAGAAGTATGATTATATATATATATATATATATATATATATATATTTTTTTTTTTTTTTTTCTAGTAATTACACATTTATTTTTTGCCATACGTTTTTTACAATTACAAAAAAAATATAAAATATGTAAATCTAGTTTAACCTCTATTTCTGAAAAAGTTTGTGATGGGATTTGAACTCACAGCTTCTGCATCATAGCCCAGAACGTTAACCAGTACACTATATACCTGCAATGAGACTTCTACTGTATAGGTCTCAGTAGAAGTACAGTTAAGTGCCTTGCCTTTAATGCAAAAGGTTGCGAGTTTGAATCCTGACAAAGTTTTCTGAAGTATAGGCTACATTAGATTTAAATACACCGGGGTGTCCCCAAGCACTGACTCCATATATGGACATAGCTATATATGTCAGAGTCAGAGCAAGGACTCCAAAGCGGCGGATTCACACTGAGGGATTCCCTCACTGTACCGCGA
The DNA here is from genome assembly GCF_014858855.1 of Bufo gargarizans. Classification (NCBI taxonomy): domain Eukaryota; kingdom Metazoa; phylum Chordata; class Amphibia; order Anura; family Bufonidae; genus Bufo; species Bufo gargarizans. The sequence continues at coordinate 73,813,239 of NC_058085.1, read as the reverse complement.
TCTTCTGCATAGAAACAGAGGCTAAATTAGATTTAAATACACTGACTTGAGCATCGCGCTCGAGCATAGCGATGCTCGAGCCAAACTGGTGTACGGCCAAGCATGCTCGCTCAACACTATTGGTCATCTATCTATAATAAACCATTTTAAAGGGAATCTGTGAACTCTGAAACACCCCGCAAAGTGGAGTAAGTGATGCAGAGTCCAGTTCATTCCAACACTGTGGTCACATAAACCAGCAATAAAATGCATTGTGAGGACTCCTGAGCTCATGCACAAAATGGAGAGGACAAAAAAAAAAAGAGTCCTCTCAATGCATTTAACTGCTAGTTTCTTGGAACACATTGTCAGATTGCAAGTGGAGCATGAAGATCAAAATTACATAATTGTACTCCATGTCACTTACACTATAAACCTTGTACTCTAGTTTGGAGTTTTTTATTTTATTTGAGCTGACAGATTCCCTTTAAAGTTGGACTAGTGTGCACAATTGTGCCCCTAAAGGGGACAACCCATTTTCTTAATGAGGACTTGCAGATAATAAACTAATCACAGCTTTCCCTGCAGCTGAGACCCACAGCCATCGACGGTAATGCTAGGTTCCCATGAAAAGTTCACAATCCCGCCGACCAGCAGCAGACAATGGCCACACAAATTTATGTGTTAATGGATGTTATTACCTTCCAATTTGTGTGGCCATTGGAGGCTGCCCCATAGAACTCCATCTAAGAGAAGCTGCATTTGGGCACACATTTCACCTGCATTGATCACTGCAGTAGAAGTGTGGTATAATGTAAAGCCAATACATGGCTATAACGATATAGTACAGGGTTATAGGATTGAGCCTTTCAGAGTCCTCTTTCCAGTTGCTCTTCGTGCCATTAAAAGAGGTATAAGGAGGTTATGTGTGGCTGCTGCTGGGAAAATAATTGACCAAAAGGCAACTTTCCCTTGTAATAAATAAAGTAAAGTTTTGAAAAATTTGATTCAGCACTTTACTCTTAAGTTCACCAAGAAATTTGACAATTAGTCACTAATTGCTATAAACCAGGTGCACCCAGTCCACTCTGCCTAATCATATTCTTCCCACTTGGTGGCCCAATCTCAGTGTGAAGGCTCAGAAGTTAACCCTTTCCCGACCACTGACAGTAAATTTATGTTGACAGCCGGGCATTAAAAAAATGGAGCCTGCAGCAGGCACCATGACCGCCAGTTGGGGACTTTTAAGCCTTCAGATGCCGTGGTCACCTGCATGTGTTCTGCTGGGGATCAGGAGAGCTGGAGCATGTATGCAGCAGCCCCTGTCCTGTGTGATGGTATCAGAGATGGTACACATCATTGAGGTAGAAAAACTTTCCTCAAAGCAATACAATTGAGAGATCCACAAACAGGGATGACCATTATCCCAAGTGGATCCCTCCATAAGGTCCGGGAACTCTCCCTACTATGCACCTAGTGGTATTTTGCTTTTAACATTATTAAGGTTAAGACAAGATAGCAGAACATGGTGGATGGATCAAACATGGCCGCTGGTTTATTTCAGCAACACTGTCACTAGCTCATGAGTGATTGCAGCTTCTCTCCCTATGCTGAGTTCACAGGACAATGGCGTAGACCCCATGGGATGAGCATTTTATAGGACTGTGACATCACAGGGGATGGCTACCTGTGGATTGGCTGGCTGCATGGCATTATGGGTGATCTCACGTTCCCGGGCTTCTTACTTTTTAACATGTGCAGCCGCCATTTTAGGAAAACCTGATTTGTTACCACAAAGCACAATGAAATTCTGCTTCGTTATGAATCAAAGTTTTCCTAAACTTCGGACCGAATTCCACTGCGAATGCTTCCCTCCTCTCCACACTAGTAATAACCATTGATTGATGTAATCTGAGATATTTTCTTCTTCAGACAATCTCTTTAAGAGTGACGTATTGTAATTCCTATGAATAAATATATCCAATGGTTAATAGAGGGCCTTTCATATCCAGACCTATAAGTGCAACAAAGGATTCCCTGTTTCTGGAGGAATGACTGTTTCGCCATCGTCATAGACATTTTCTTATTAAGGTGGCCATACACATTAGATTTAGGTCTCTGTTGCTCTGCTCCATTAGAGGAGCAGAACAATGAAAATAATGGAAGTGCCAAATAGGCCACATAACTACTACAATGGAGTCTGTTCAGTTTCTGTTCAGAATATTTTTGTTTTTTAACCAGAGAAAAAAGTCATGCATGTAGAACTTTTTTGTCCACTCTTTTTTGACAGAATCTGTGATGGAGGCTCCAAGTGGTAACTCCAATACAGATATAAGCTCTGCCTTTGAACCATTGAATCAAAGTGAGAGTTGTTCTACAGAAGCGGCCATTGTATGGTCAAAGTAAGGTTCGTTACAAAATAAATAAATAAAACTTTCACAGAGCATTAATGCATCGGCTGAAAAATTCAAACACAGACAATTTCATTCATATTTCACATGACAAAAGTTCATCATTGATGAAGCTGCCCCTTCCCATCAACTACAGTTAAATGTACAGATTTACCGTAGAACGGTTGAAAAAAGGCATATTAAGTTCAACCAAGAGAAATTGGTATGTGGGCAGCTTCAAAATCAGAGCAGAGACCATGTTTTGATGGATAATTAATTAAATCAATTCAAACATTAAATACATGAAAGGGATGCAGGTGATTTTCTCTAGAAAAATATAAAATATCCCAGAGTCTTCTCACCTGTGGGCGAAAGATCGTTTCCTCAGTACACGGTAACCTTATAGACTATGTAATTAAGTCATTTAGTTGAGGATTATATAAATGTTTAGTCGTTAGCAGAATAAATTACATTTCCTAATGCCATGAACATCAAGTACTAATTTTAAGGTGACAACATAAAATACCACTAAAATATATGCAGTATGTTAACAACTTAACTGTTATAGTTACTTTTATGTAGTTCTAGGCATCAGTGGAAAAGAGGTTTCAAAACCTCTAGCAGCCATGTTTCGACTGACATTGCTTGTTCCATAACACATCGCATGGTAAAGAACATGTGCATAATTTATTCATATAAGCTACAATCAAAGTGGAACTGTTGGATTTTGATTAGGTGCCCTGTTCGCATTTGTCACTTTCTGAATACCGAGAAGGCAAGCCATTATCTTAATGAGAGGTCACGTAAATGGTATTTTCATAAATGACATCTTCCGTTATAGCGACACTTTTTTGACTATTTAATTGGAAAATTAAATCGCAATGTCCACTTTTGTACTTCTGGATAATTTGTAACATGCTGCCAGCCCTTTACCTTGTGACAGGGAAAACGGTCTACATAAGGCACAGATAAAACCATACATCCTGACATTTCAAGTGGGCCCTACAGAATTGCCACCGAATCTGACACATGCATACAATAAAAAGCTAGATGTAGTTTAAAATAAATTAGCTGTCTTGCCATATGCCTTTGAAGTCAAGAGCAACTGGTGCTGAAGTTGTAGGCTTATGGAGGATGGCCCAAATCTGTACAGGTTCCCCTAAAACCTTGCACCAAATGGTAAGCAAACAAGGGGAAGGAAGTAGGTCAAGAGCCACACTGCCCTTTGCCAATACAATAGTTTGTTGTGATATTCCACCTGCTATAGTTGTATGGAGTGTGTTATAAAGAGGATATTTGATTAGGAACATCTTAGTTTGAAGACCCATCAGGGATACTGTAAGCTGATCTTAGGTGTTCCTACTGGGAGCTCATGTAAACAGCTGCTCTCTGTATGGGAACCAGGGGCAGAATGTAACTAAAAGTGGCACTGGAAATAAAGTGGCCCTGTGTTGTAGATGGGTTAAAATTGAAAGAAGGCAGGACCAACAGAAGTAGGCATAGTGCAGCACAAAATACCACCCCAGCAGCAACAAATATACAATGCAGAACAAAATACTGCCACCTCTGCCCCTGCTGAAGATGGTGATACAGTTGAATGCAGTACCAGATATTCCTAGCATTAATTAATGGTCAGAGCATCAGCTCAATATGTACCCTGTAAGTGGATTGAGGAGGGCTTGGTTGACCCCCTGGGAATGGGCACACCAGGAAATTTCCTGGTGAGGTCTATGGCCAGTCTGTCCCTGCTTGGAACCACATTGAAAATGTTCCTTTTCACCATAGCGCCACTGCTGGGGAAACAAAGCATTGCAGGTTAAGATAATCAGGTGTCTAGTGAAATCAAGGAAGCCTGAAGAAGTACTTCAAAATTTAAGGACTTGCTGAATGTACAGAAAATGAAAACCCAAATCATGAGACGCCTCACTATTAGGCTACATTCACACAACTGTACGAATGAGTCTGCATCCGTTGCACAATTTTGCGGAACGGGTGCGGACCCATTCATTTCTATGGAAATGTGCTATCCACATCTGTTGCTCTGTGCCACAGCCCCGCAAAAAAATATAGAACATGTCCCATTCTTGTCCGCTATTGCGGACAATAGGCATTTTCTCTGATAGACGCGGCATGTGCGGTCCGCAAATGGGCCGGTATCTGTGTTTTGCGGACCTGCAAAACACAACGTTTGTGTGAATATAGCCTTAGTTTCACAGAACGTACTGGCTCTCCTGACATGGCCGTTTTAGTAAATACTTGCATTTCCAGTTAAAGAGCAATTCTTGATCATGTTTTTTTTTTTTTTCTTTAGATTTCTACCTTGTGTCATTCCTATTAAAAAAAAAGTCTGAATAAATTGCCAATTGGGTTTTTATCATTACTCTCATTAAAAGGATACATTTCACATTGTTTAGAACCCCCAATGGAAATCCAGTTGGCAATTCATACATCTCTAACAGGAATAACCAAGGAACTGCAAGATACAGAATTGCTCCTGATTTGTTATATATCATAATGAATACTGTTCTGCCCAGCAGGGTTTGAATTTAATTCTATTTCACGTCAGCCAGGGTTTACTATTGCTGTAGTTATTAGTTTGGTAATAGCACCATAAAGCGGTCTTAAAAATGTTCTACACCTTCCTTTTCTGTTTAATAAAAATTATTGTATTGTGGGAGGTGCCAAGCATTGTGGGACTGTAATGCATCCTGGAAATGAGAAGCCCAGTCTCCAGTCTTCATGTTACAGGACATCACAGTGCTGTCTCCTGCACATCTCCTTTTCAAACCCCACCATCCTTGTGCCAGCATATCTTGTAAGACATCTACCTCTGTCTCAGGGATATTGTTTTATGCAATGCTGTTTAGCTAGGTGTAAGTGTTACTTAGGGAAAGTGGTTGCAACTGTTAGATGCTAGACATGCATTTGTATGTATAGGCAGCCATTTTGGACATATGCCCATTGTTTATGTAATGTTATAATATATGCTGTTATATGCTTTCTGCTGATACATGTTATGCTTTATACTTATACATGTTATTTGCATTCCTATAGTTTTGCCACAATTGATCAATCACATCAAATACTCTTGTTTTGCCAATAAAGAAAGACTACAGAAAATAGTCCTCTTATTTGGAAGACAGGAATGGTTTATACTGAATGTCAGACTGCACACTGTGTGAACGTGTATGAAGACAGAGGAAATACAAGTAGAGGTTTTCTGAAGGCCACTACCATTATCTTCACTCTCAACACTTGGGATTTGTATGCTTTTGATAGCAGCAAACATCTCAAGAAGATATAAATTATTGAAATGATTTTCCCATTTCACATATTTCAGTGATTAAAATGCAGCAATTCTTAATAAAATACAGCAGTTGCAATCTATCCAATGCCGAGTATGATCCGATAACTCAAGTACATGATATTTATTGATACAGGGTAAAGCTATTTATCTGACTAATCTATTTTATTAGCAGCATTGCTCGTAGAGCCTTTGATAGATGGACAATGGAAAAATGCATTCAGCTAGTTATCTGCTAGGGGATTGTCTACATCTTTTTGAAGGCTGGAGGCTCCTTCATTGAGATTGCAACAGGTGCAGACATGTTCTGAGCCTCTTGAGAACTAGACAAGGAAAGATGACTGGCGATGAATGAGAAGGGTACATCGAAAGTGGCTTCTAATGTTACTTCTAAAGCAAATGTCTAATGAGATGCCAATTTCAATGCAAACTGAAAACACAACCTTCTTACAAAAGAAGTTTCAACCCTTGTTGGGTTCAAAGAAATGGTAGTGCCCCCTCAGGGTACAAATTCAATTTTAAAATGCAATGAAGTTTCTGGATTTCTACCATGGGAAGCGTTCAAGACGAGGAGGAGGATTAACCTTTGAAGGTAAAGCCAATTCTGTGACTGTTCTAATGTACGAACTGGCAATATAAACATGGAATAAGCCGCAAAGGGAATGCATCGGCAGAAAATGAACTACTGTTTAAATCTACTATTTTCTTTAAGACAATTTTATTTTATTTAATTTTTTTACATTTTTAAAATTTTCCAGCTTTCACTCTAGTCACTAATTATAATAATAGGCTGACACTTTCTGTTTTATAGAGATTACTTCTCAACAGCCATAGTAAGGCCCCTTTCACATGAGCGAGTTTTCTACGCGGGTGCAATGCGTGACGTGAACGCATAGCACCCGCACTGTATCCTGACCCATATCTATAGATAACACTAAATCCACCATTCCAAATAAGTGGTAGTCATAACTCATCTCCTCCCCCCTCCTGCACAATGACCTCTTCAGAGGTCACTAATCATGCCTAAAAAGCTCTCTCATAGAAGTCAATAAACACCTCTAGACTACAAGTTCCTATGGCCCACATGACTGAAAGCAGCTCAGACCACCCCCATAATCATGTGCAGAAAATGGAATAGAAATGCCCAAGATGAGAAAATTAAAAACAGATTAGAAATAAAGAATATGTATCAGTATCTAGTTTTAATTAGTGAAAAAAATAAAAATAAAAGCTATTTGGAATGGACACTGTGCCTCTATATTACATGCTGTCCCTTGTGTACCTGACACTGACCAGCAATGTGCATCTCTTCTGCTTATACATTGTATAGTAGGGGTGTAACGGTATGTAAACTGCACAGGAGTAGGGACCTGATCACATGACCTTGTGTAGGTCCTTAAAGGGGTTGTGCAGTACTAAGATACTGATGATCTATCCTCGAGATCTGACATTGATGACCTATCAGCAGAGGTCCAAGTGCCACTTCCACTTCAAAATTACCTGCGCGTTGTCTTCTTTGCAGAAGTAAATGGGGTGAGCAATTATAGTTACAGTGTGCTGTCACTGCAAAGTAGACGACGCAGAGGTAATTTCGAGGCACAAGCAGCGATTGGATTGGCGGTACCTCTTCTAACAGCTGATTGGCGGGGGTGCCGGGAGTCAGACCCCTTCCCAACTGATATGGATGACCTATTCTGAGGATAGGTCACGAGTGAGTATCTTAGTACTGCTAAACCCCTTTAAGACAATAGAATAAGTAAAGAGGTGCTGGTAACAGGGGAGCCCATATGACAATGTGATGCTGCTAAAGCGTCATAACATCATAGGAAGGAAGCTGGCGCTGGAGTCACAGTTGGGTGCACAGACCAGCTCCAATAAGAAACTAGCAAGAAAAGGCCACAGTTCCAGCAGCTGTGGGGTTTATAGGGGGCTGTCCCACAAAAAATATTCTACAGTTTTTAAACCGGCACCTGGATCTAAATACTTTTGTAATCACATGTATATAGCGGTGGACTGAAGTCCCTTGGGCCCATCAGAGGAAATTATTCTGTGGTCCCACCCTCTGTGAATATTGGACCTTAAGGGTCCTTTTTTTTTTAAGGGGTCCATTATTGTCAGAGCTTTGTAGCATAGTCACTGAGCTATTCAATGACATCTATCTGTATAGCACCACCTGCTGTTTACTCTTGTTCTAATTTCTCTGTTCTGCTCACTGAGATGGAAGCACATGCTCAGTTCCATCCTTCGACTGCCAAAAGCAGCAGCAGAAGGGACAAACCCCTGAGAAAGAACATGTCCCCTAAGCTGACCGCTTGAAATAAATCTAGCAGAACAATTGGGCAGATCTTTGGATCCATGTGAGGAACAGGGCTTGTCCTAGCTTGGTTAGAAATAGGTTGTCATATTCTAGATTATATATGATTTTCATTTTTTGCACTATTCATGGGATAACCCCTTTAAATGAAAATGTGGGGGCAAGTGGAGCAGCATGACGCTATCCAAAAGCTGAATTGTTCCCTAGAATAAGGGTCAATGTATAATAGTCCTCTAAATATCACCTCTTTATGCCATCCTTGGAGACAGAAGGACACAGCTTGACTAGAAGAGGAGCACCAAAGGGCTCCACCTTCAGAAGCCATGCCTATGTTTGCTCATTGGCATCCAGTTGTTTCTTTACTCTTTCTGTACGCTTACATAAAATTATTTATCATGGTACAATAATGTTGACTAGTGATTGCTATTCATATTGTTATTATGCAGATTGTTGTCTCTGGTGTCTTTGCACAAGTCCAGCTCGTGATGTCTGCTCTGCCAAAGTCATCTGGACATTTTCTTGAAGCAGCTCCATCACTTATAGTGGCTACCTTCTTTGCAGTGTTTCTCCAGGTTTTATACCCACGTGGGCGATTCAATCTAATATGTTTATCCTGGCATTTGAGTAACAGTTTTAGTAACAGTTCTCGCTTTCGTTCACGGAAGTCTCGCACCTGGTTGTCAACGCAGCATGGAAAATCACAACTTTTTGGCTTTCTATTCTGCGGTCAATTCTTTCCTTACATTTCCTCTTTGCTTCCGATATCCTGAGATGGGTGGCACAATATAATCAGCTTGCAAAAAAAAATTGAATGTTACTTGAAATTTTATTTTAAAGCACCACTAATCACGATATCTGGATCCAAGAGGAATGGTAAGGAAGGACATGCAAATGTTACTTAAAGAGGACCCATTGCCTCTTGTGACATGTCTGTTTTAGTAACTTCAGAATCCCCCATGTAATAACAATTCTGGAGCATCTTTTCATAAAACTATATTGCATTGTTCCTCTGTTATTCTTTCTAGAAATGCATGAATAAATGGCCAGCAATTCTAGCTGGGTGTTACCAGTTGGGTGTGTGTTTCTGCACAGTCTGACAATGGTGGTATCGATTGGACATGTCCTCCAACTGTTAACACCCAGTTGAACCTGCTGGATGTTCATTCACAAATTTCTAGAAGAAATAGTACAACATAGCGTATTCTAAAAAGATGCCTCAGAATTGATATTACATGGAGATGCAAGTAGTTACTGAAAAATACTTGAAATAGATTTGCTCCAGATCCCACCACTTTCCTGATACATAATCATGCATAACCAGATATTCTGAAACAAAAGGAAAATTATCCCAGACATTGCAAATATTGTTCAGGTGAATCCCTGCCATGTATTTTGTGATCCGATTAATTTCTATCATAGAGTTAACTATTAGCATTTTAAAAATAAAAAGGTTTAAAGTAGGTCCGATAATTGTTCTGAATAATGAAATAAATTTCCATTAGTTCGAACTGATTGTTTAAGTACCATAGAAATAATGATTATCGGTCAGATTGTCATTTATCATCATCGTGTCTGTGCTGCGTCTCTTCAGACATGTAATGTTTCCCTTTATTGGGTTCTTCACTCTGTGGTGATTGGATCTGGCAGACTGAATTGCTCACAATTACTCGCAAGAGTGAGTTTTTGTGACCTACATAGCACCCACTCAATATCCTGTTTGGTTGACCACTGTGGGGTCACAGGGCAGTCTTTCTTTCTCTAACCATGGCTCAATTCACAAACTCATTTTAGGTCTCTCCCATTTAGGAGAGAAGCGGAAACAAAAATTGTGATGGACCAAATAATTTTATCTTATAATGTTATCTTTAAAGGCTATGTACACCTTTGGGGACAATTTTATTTATTTTTTTGTTATTGCATTATACTCATTTTGAGCAAAAAAAAAAAATCTTTTCATTTTTAAATGTATCTTTATTAAAAAAACAAACATGGAGCCCTTTTTTCTGTACAGGTCTGAGATGCTCTAGTATAGGGATCAGCAACCTTCGGCACTCCAGCTGCTGTGAAACTACAATACCCAGCATGCAAGCTTACTTGGCTGTTCCCAAAGAAGTGAAGGGAGGATTCTGGGAGTTGTAGCTTCAGAACAGCTGGAGTGCCGGAGGTTGCTGATCCCTGCTCTAGTAGGAGGATATGAATTTTCTCTCTACGACTTCAGCCAGCCCACCTGATGGGCTCTTTATGTCTGCTCTCTGACCTTATAAACACTCATTATAGCTCATATCTTATCTTACTGATAAGATTCTGGCTTAAATAAGCATTTATGACTTCTTAGTGAATTAGAGATCAGGTTTATTAGATGACAAAGTAAAAGTAGAAACTAGGATTCACACAGCCAGACAGTTAACCATTTGTGACAGAATGGCTCAATATTTTTTTAATAAAGACCAATTGGAAAAATCATATTGAGCCCAAAATGAGTAACCTGGGACCTATCTGGACCTTCATTGCAAACTGCTAGGAATTTGTTTGCTAAATTTTTATAGGAATAACAATGGAATGGCACAGCACAGAGTGATAAGAACAGATGTTTCAGAATTGTTCTTACATAGGAAATGCGAGTAGCTACTAAAACAGACATATCAGGAGAGGAGACAGGTCCTTTTTAAACAAGCAAGACAAAGGAACAAGTGTAGGAACAAGATAGACTTTACGTTATATACTATCCATATACAAGACTTGGCTGAGCTATTGTGTAGCAGACAAAAATAGACTTATTTCTTCCGCGGGGAGCTTAGTTTTTCATGTTTTCTGCTGTTCTTGAAACACGTCCACCTGATTTGGAGCAGATTTGCCGACTCCAATGTGTATTAGTAACACAGCTTATGAGACTGCAATCAGTTTGCAGCATGTTATTCCACGAGTGCCAAGATTCTCATTTCTTTTGTGGATTTTCTTTATAGTGTAGAAACTGGCAGAAGAAAGTTAATAAATGCTGGCATTCTTCCACATTCATTTACAGCGATACTGTTGTTCGGTGCTGCCGTTTTGATAAATGTCTGTAACGGTCATTTTTTCAAACATGAAAAATAGTTATAAGCGGTCAATTAGCAACTTCTATGCAGCCTGCTGTCAAGCGGACGAATAGAAGCGGCGCGGGTGAGGTCACATGCGCAATGTAAAATATTTTCCAGCACTTGTATATTGTGATATAGACTTGACAAGCCATTGGTATAGTCACAGGTTAAATGGGAGAACCCTGGAGGTCTTTTTTTTTTTTTTTTTTTTACGATCGAGTATTTCAAATAAATATTTTCAGGCGCTCATATATAGATGGCATATTAAAGTTTAATGTCCTTTTAACAGGGAAATAAAGTAAAGAATCATTATAAATTCATAACATATTTATATTATGCATGTCATTGTTATCTTTACATTCTCCGGATGTGCCCGATATCAATAATACATGACGCTTCCTAAAGGTATAGAGGACATAAAAATAGAAGAGACCTATGATAAACTCACAACTTATGGACGCATTCTCTGTTACCGGAGGAAAAACCCATACATTTCATATATTACGGATGGATTGTACATACAGGGAGATTTAGTAAGTATTCTATAACATCAGCCTGTACTTGAGCAAGGGAAAATATAATAAATGTTTTAATTCCCAGCAGAGAGAGAGATAGAGAGAGAGAGAGAGAGAGTGATGGATGACAGGACGTCCTCTCTCAGGTTAGAGGGGGTTGAATTTATATACTTGAAGGCATAAGAGAAGAATCACTTCTTAGTAATTCATTTGGTGGACGGGCCGTCGGTGGAATCTTCCGCCCACCTCCTGTCCAGCATAGGTCTGATAAATAGTTGCCGCCCTAGTGTTTCCTCTTCCTTATGTATGATGTGTTTCAATTCATTTTGCTTCTGTTTTTTTACTTAAAAGGAGTTGCCCCATGAAAAAATAGTTTCTGCAGCTTTCAAACCGGCATCTGGATCTGAATACTTTTGCAATTGCATGTAACGAAACGAAAAATTTACTATAGCCACTGAGTTATTCAATAAAATGCATCTGTACAGCGCCACCTGCTGCTTAATTTTTCTTATTTCTCTGTCCACCTTACTGAGGTGGACACACATGATCAATTCCATCCTTCAAGTGCCTCTTGAGCTCTGATAGGGTGACAGACGCTGCAGAAAGGACACACCCCATGCTCCCAGCTTGATATAAATCTAGCAGAACAATTGGAGAAATGAATGGGGAGATCTCTGGATGCATGTGAGGTACAGGACTGGTTCTAGCTTTGTTGGAAAGAGATACTCATGTACTGTATGTATGACTTACATTAATACTGGGGTAAATGTTATGATCAACATCTGTATTAAATTCATGTTATGTTCATTTTAGCATTAAAATTAGGTTTTAGATTTGACTGATTAATTGAGGTGCTTGCCTTGCTGTTGGTGGGAAGCTCTTATATGGCCATTTTAATTAGAAGGTAAAGATGTTGTTTTTCTAGCATTGCAGCTTCTTCCTAGGCCACTAACATTGCATCAGTCACATGGCCGATGTTCAGCCCAGCTTGAAGTGAATGGGCCTGGATGTCACACATGGCCACTGTACTGTACTGTATGGCGTTATGCTTCCTATGCTGTGAGGAGGCTGTAGCACTCACAGGAGTGCCTCAGCCTCTTCATACAACCGATAGGCGGGGTTGCTGGGAGTTGGACCTCCACTGCTCATAAATTGATGACGCATCCTGAGGACAGGTTATTAATACGTACCCCCAGAAAACTCCTGTAACCTCTTCATTACCAGTGCCATACCTATACGTTGCTGGGAGGATCTTTAAACATAGCACACGTGCAACAGGCGCCATAGCCAGCAACTCTCTACTGTTTCAAACAGCAGAGGACTGCAGATAATGTACACGACCAGCAATAATACCGACCGCAGTCATTAAAGCCTTCAAATGCTGTGGTCGACCACGACATCTAAATGGTGAAAATGCCGGACGCGCATGCTTCTGGGTTAAGACGTCACCCCCATGCGGTGCTCGGGGATGCCGGTCAATAATTCTAATATGCTGAGTCTCTCTGAAAAAAGAACCCACTGATCGCTAGAAGAATGGTACAGTTGGAATCAGGTGAGCTATACCTATCTGGCACTATGCTTGCACAGGGATGTAGCTTGTGACAGACTGCCTTTATGTATGCCCAGGTATGTCATTTCTATGGTTGAAGCAAGAATATGTTTCCACCAGGAAGACAGACATGATGGCATCTGATGTAGTATAGTAAAAAAAGAATGATCAGTCCCACATAAAGTAAGAAGGAAAGCCCGGCCCTTACTTCATGTAGTATTTGCCTGATTTAGAGTATACTTAGGGATGAAACATACAACACATTTTGGCTCAACCAGAGTCTCTCTCGAAAGTATGTATCACATGTTTGGTAATGGTTCAGGATCAGCTGAAAGAAGTCATACATTTCATGGCTTTATTTTTCCACAAAGGAAAAAATATTGGCGTACAGTCTTCCTGTCACTATAAACATGACCAACTTTCAGGTCTGTTGGCAGATTAATATGGATACATGAGCAACACTTGCCATATGGTGGGGTGTGAAGTGGTAGAGCTGGAAATAATAATTATTGGCATTAGAGATGAGAAAATTTCTCAAAAATTCAATTCAGCCAGTTCGACGAATTTTCAGAAAAGATTCAATTTGATCCAAATTTATTCTTGGCGAATCACGTTAAAAAAACAGCTATTTCCTGGCTGCAGAGAGCCTGTATATTGGTGTAGAACACTGAGACTTGCAGCAACACTCATAGGGAGTCTGCTGTGGTAGTGAAACAATACTGTCAGTCAGTATGACACGCACATGAGAAGCGTCGCCTTTAGAATCACTGCATACTTCACTTCTTTGGGCAGTGAAGGGGCCAAAACTGACCAAATAACTAAAGTGCAAACTCAAATATAGCCAAATATAAAGAACCGTGCAGAGGCCCAAGATCCTACTATAGTGTGAAAGAGCGCACTCAGCTGATTCCACATAGATGTCTACAGAACCTGTTCTATTAAATGATTACACAAGTAGAGCCCCACTGAGTGGAGAGGGTGTCAGCAGTAAGTTTGTGTTGACGTGAAAGCCCCAAAAAATGAGTCCTGTCTGTTGAGCATCTGCCTTCACTCGGTCAGTAATCCATCAGTACTGCTAAAGCCAAAAAAACAGGAGTGGATCCAAACCAGAGATGACATGTAAATGGAATATTTGCTTGTCTTCTGTGTTTTGTACCCACTCCTGCTTTTGGCTACCAAATCATAAGCCAATTCTGATGGGTCCATACAGGCCTTATAGCTCCTACATAGACAGGATCCATTTTGCATCTAATTTTTCCTTCCTTATGACAGATCAGAAGAAGGGTCAAATAAATGATGATGTCCACAAGGTCAAACAGGGACACTATTTGCCCAGTCACAGAGTGGGGAGGGTGGGAACTGCATGAGAAGTCCACAAAGTGGGCCAATGACATAGTGGTGAGGTGTAAGCAGAATGAGGAGACCACAGAGTGGCCCAGTGACATAGTGGTGAGGTGGCAGCAGCATGAGGAGACCACAGAGTGGCCCAGTAACATAGTGTTGAGGTAGCAGCAGCATGAGGAGACCACAGAGTGGTGAAGTAGCAGCAGCATGAAGGGTTTAGAACATAATTGCACCGCTGAACGGCTAATAAGACTCCCCCCCCCCACTAATACACCCCAAAAAAGCCTGTAATTTTGTCACTTCACCGCACAACTGCAAAATAAGCAATTTTTTCCCCACTAATACAGCACAAAATAGTCTTTAGAACATATAACTGCACAGCTGAATGGCTAATAAGCTTTTTTTTCCACTAATACACCCCAAAAATTGCTTTAGAACATATAACTGCACCGCACAATGGCTAGTAAGAAATATAAATATTTAAATACTTCCTAGTAATACACCCTGTTAATGGCTGTATCACACAGCACTTGCACCCCAATAACAAGCAAGGTTTGCTGGAATTACAGAGGTATCATCTATTGCAAACCTGAAAGCAGCAGTTTACTTGCAATTTGGATCCGCATTCAGTGCAGCAAGGTGTAATAGGATTGTTCCTATTACCCAGACTGTACACTCCCTTATTGAATCCTGTTCTGCTTCAATACTGTGGAATAATTATTCTCTATCCTTTCCCTACACTTCTAATGCTGTTTCCCATAAGTTCTATTCAGCCCCAAAAAAGTTTTAAAGTCTTTTCTACCACTTTTCCTAGCGCCTGCTAACGTCTCTCCCTGCTCTAAGTACACTGGAAAATGGCTGAATCCAAGATGGCTGAGGCCATTTATAGGCCTGTGACATCACAGGACTGGCTGGCTGCTGATTGGCTGCATGCATGGCATTGTGGGTGATCCCTCATTCACAAAGTTCTTTGCTCCATGTCCTAACATGTGCAGCAGCCATTTTAGGAAAAAATGTGATTCGTTACCATGAAGCACGAGGAAATTCGGATTCGGCGCAAATCAATTTTTTCCTGAAATTAGGATCAGATTCCACTTTGTCAACTTTGATTCGTTCATCTCTAATTGGTATCAATAAGTTCAGAACCAATGCATCACTTGACGAATTTACATTAATTTTGAGGTTTCCATGGAATCTGGATGCAACTTTCTGAAAAGTTTGGGGATAGACTATTTGGCACAGGTCCTGCCTTAACAGCAGGTATACTACAAATAGTATGAAGTTTGCACTGAAGTGACATTACTGTAGAAAATGATGCAGAATAACACATAAAACATCCTGGTATCCCATAAAGTTGATCTCATCTTAAGAGAAAATAGCTCCCAATATGATCATACCATTAGTCCAATTACCTGCAATAAAACTATAAAGCACTAATGAAATATATGTTCAGAAGCTAAGTGAAAAAGGTTTCAATATCCGGATGGAGCCCTAGACCCCATTAGTAATCTTTTAGTAGAAGTTTAAGAAATGAGTTATGGACTGAAAGAGGTAAAAGACAGCAATTGTCTACAGAGAGAACAGAAAAAGAAGAATATTTTGAGTGGAGAAAGAGAATAATGAATGGGAAAGACAGAAAAGAAAAGGATGACACATTGACATCCTAAATAACACAGTCTTGCCCAACGGGAACCAAGGTACTCGTATTATTGTGTTAATCTCATCAGGTTTGTTTTAAATCTTTGGGGCAATATAGTTCAGTTTATCTTTGAAGGGTGAAGAGAATCTTTGCGTTCAGCAATTTACCTATATATTGTTATTTTTTGTATCCTTTGTAACACTGTGTAGGGTAAAGTACTGGAAGGAGTGTAAATCTCACCCAGAATGCTCAGCTGTGTGAAGTAAAAAGAATCCAGGAAAGCTGGCTTGTTTCAGCAAAGTGTCGTTTGCCGAGTTACCTTGTTTTAAAGTGTGTTACGAGCCTGTTTTTTTATGGAATGCTGCCATTCCCTCCCTCTCCAGTGAAACATTTTCCCCTAGCCGGAGATGAACCCAGGTGTAGCCGCTAGGCTCATTAATGTGCGAATAAAGACGGAGCTGAGAGGCTCATTTAGTGTCATAGCCTGGAAGCTGCATTATTTGTGGTGGCTGTTAGAATTTAGTTTGATAAGAAGAGCTTTCTGACTGATTCAGTGTAAAATAGGAAGAAATAGTTGGCTGTAGAGGAAAAACTGCTGAAAATTTTAATTAAGACCAGCTGAAAAAAAATTATCTTTAGCCCAAAATGAGTAAAATGAAATGAAATCATAACAAAAAATTCTCCCTAAAGGTGTCCAATGCCTTTGATTTCACTTGAAAGAGTCTTACTTGTAGGCTTTGAAATTTCCAATCTCAGTTTTGTAGGAAGCACTTGTTTATAAAAGATATCCTCTTACTCCACCATCCTGTAGGAGTTGTATACTTGAGCATTTGTGAACCACAATTTATATTTAAAGTTTAACTAAAACTGCCTTCTGACAACTCAGAACCCATCAGCCTTCTACCTTTATGTGCTCTTTCAGTTAGTGCAGGTTTCCTCAGGGAACTCTAGTTTTCCTCCACAGAGCAAGGAACATTTGGGTAGGTTTATTGCCTTTCTAACCAATTAGCACTGGTCTAGTTGTGCACAGTAAATGTGCCTTTTGTAGGGAAAATTATATTGTCAGCTCCATTGAGGCAAGGCTGACTTGAATGACTAAATTCTCTCTCCAGTGCTGTATAATAGAGGTCAGAGCAGTCAGATACAGTCAGTGGCATCGGTAAGTGCAATGCAGGAGACAATAAGAGTAATGTACAGGTAAAACACTGCACAATATGTTAGCACTATGAAAGACACATCGATGGACAGTTTCTTTTTGCAGAATCAGTACTTGGAATCTATCACCAGCTTCCTTCAGTTGGGAGGTCTTACTTCTGTGCAACAAAAGGAGGTTACGGGAGAGAGTTTGATAGGCAATTCATGTGTAAGTGGATTAGCGGTATTAACAGAATTTATTGCAGCTGTAGATGAATGGCACTGTAACTGACACTGGCGATAGACAGGTGACTGACACCAAGAAAAATTTCGAAAGTTGCTCATGTAGAGCTGAGTCTTCTTTATCTCTGAAATGAGCTTCAAGCCTGTGAATGGCTTCAGTACAAATGCAAAAGAGGATGAGTTCAGAGGAGAAATTACACCGGTAAATTATGTGATCATCCACCATCTTGATGTCTATGGAGACAGTGGTTGAGACCATCCGCGTGTTTACAGATGGAATTCATGGGCAGCAGGAGACACTGAACAAGGAGGCTTGAGGTTTCTTATGCTAGTGCCCACAAGGTTATTTTAGGTTAGAGATTTTTTTAAAAACTGGCCAACTCCTTTAAATTCATATAAATCATGTAATGTGGGGTTTAGCCTAGGTGTTGCTACCGAAATACAGACCATATATAATGTGGCTAACTTGCCTAAAGGTAATAACAGTCAAACTGCAGTGGGTATTAATCTGTTAATGAACAATTCAGACCAACAAATCAGCTGACCATTGTACGCTTAAAGTAATACATAGAGATGTAGCCCTTACAGGGGTTGTGCACCTTTGATGGGTGGGGTTTTTGGCAAACCAACCCCCTTGGGTAGACCTGCGATGGGAAGCATACTTCGTTACTTCCCAGAGCTGGCTCCCCACTCCTTCTCTCCCTGGCCATTGGCTGCAGCCATGACCTTCTCCCCTTTGCCTCATGTCAAATGGTCAGGCGACAAAAGGGTAGTAGGTCACCGCTGCCCCTGTGATTGGCTACATCGGCATTAGAACAGCTGAGATCGGGGAGAGAAGGAGTGGATAGTCATCGACAGGAAGCAGGCAAGTGTGCTTCTCTTCACAGGTCTGCATCAAAGGTGCACAACTCCTTCAAAAGGAGTTGTCCTGAGTTTTTTCCCCCCAAAAAAGCAGGGATCACTTTAAATTAATTAAAAAAAATACTCACCCCTTTAACCTTTCTCACATATACACATTGGAGCTTGGTTTTAAATCCATAAACACTTAAAATGGCTCACCAACCACCACGGTCTTTAGATATCACTCCCCTGCCACATGTAGGTCCGTTCCCTTTCCATTTCAGCATTCAGCAAAGATTCTCACTCTCCTTCCACTTCCTTTTACAGGTGCCTACATGAATCAACATTCATCTGGCTACTGGACCTCTATTCAGTACTAGAGCAGGAGGTTCAGAGAAATCATGAGAAAAAAAAAAAGGAAAAGGCATTCTGTGTGGAAACTTTTGTAAAAAGTGGACCTGTAATTTTATAACATTTATATGTATACTTACATTGCAAGCATCGATAGAGATATATATATATATATATATATATATATATATATATATATATATATATATATATATATATATACACACACACATATACATATACACACACACACACACACACACACACAAATCTCTGAACTGGTTTCGCCATTACAGCTT